>NC_089991.1:17368463-17675743 GCF_036417845.1 Apteryx mantelli | reverse complement strand
TGTTTAGAGCCTGTACCTTAATTTTAGCCTGAACCTGTAATTTCAGCTGCTGTTAAGAGAACTGCACTTTCCTGTCTCTCTACAGCCCCAGGGACTAATCGAGAAGATTACCTGAAGGCTCGAGGTCTAAATGCTTCAGGAAGAAAAATCTGTTTAAAACAATTTCTACGCAGAAGAATGACAGAAATAGGAACAACTAAGAGATTTTTCTGTCACTGAGGCTTTTATATTACAAATGATGCTATGCTGTATGTGATCATGTGCTGGAAAAATAACGGTAATAAGACAGTGAGTTGCAGTTTGAATGGATAAACTGTGTGTCAGAAAAGGCAGCTAACTGTTGCTGTTTGCATTACATATGTCTTCCTTACAGGCACAAAAGTACATTAAGTAGTGGCAACTTCATTTTATGAATTAGTTCAGAGCAGCAGTGCAATCCCTTCCCTGACGTCTCCAAAGTTATCAGGAAGCATGACCCAGCTTAAAAACATTTATATAAACTGCAGATACATGTGTAAGACAGGAAAATGCTCTCACCACTACAGTATATGGCCTATAGCTAAAGTAAAAATCATTGTCACGATATTTTCCTGAAGATACTCAAATAATCTTTGTTTTTCTTTGAAATGTACATGTAAATGCATCCTTATTACTACTCATGCCAAAGAAAGATCTCGAGATCATGTTGTTTAAATGTGCTGCTTTTCAAATTTGCTGTGCTTGATAGAGCAAGGATTTCCTGGGCAGATCTAAATAATAACTGCTGCAGTACAAACACCGCTAATCCTTCCATGCTTTAAAAGTCATCAACCTGTAAAGAAAGGAAATATTCAGATTGTAATATCATTTTGCTATCAGTAAAATCAGTTAATTCCTTTTTACTGACTTCATTGAGAATAGGGTTTTACCCAAGAACTTCCAGTTGATGCCTGTTTTGCCAGCCCAGCGCCAACCCCTGAAGTCCTGCCGCTCCTAGTGCGAGGTTTTAGCGGCTCAGGCTGCGGTTTAGCGCCGACGCTTCGCCTCCCGCTCGCCCGCCGAGCCCAGCCGAGTGCTCCGTGCCAAGCTCGGGCGCGACGCAGCACGACGCCGCAAAACTTCCTGACGCTGCCTCGCTTTATTCATCTTTTAAAACTGTTGCCAAGACAAAAGGCAACGTACGCTTGGCACGGTCGCCTCGGTCATCCCATCTGCAATAAAAATCCCCCACCGAATGAACAACATGAGATGTGTTTGAGGAGAGCAAGGAGTGCAAAGAGGGTCAGTAGCACTCAGGCCCTAGGTTTCTGCAGTAACATATCAAATGAAAGGCTGGAAAAACAAAACATTTATTAGAGGAGAAAGTACAAAAGAAAAATCATAAAATAACAACTGCCACGTAAAAACAACTCTTCAGGAAATGTAGACACAGGCAGTAAGAAATCAATGACAGAATAAATAACTATATTAAATGTATTAATTTTTATTATAGTTACATATAAAAAGTATACATTTATATAGTCAATGTAAACCTCAGAAGGGATTGTTAGTATTTCCCATTTCTCATACTGTAATTTGTAGAAATTTAGTTTTAGATAAGGAGCCAGTTTACACTGCAAGTTGCAGAACTAAAGAGGAGTCTTGATCTAAAACCATTATAATCTAAGTAGGCGTCAAGTTGTCTGTCTTTGCTAACTGGACATGGTGAACAGATGAAGCTTATTACATACATACGGCTGAAGCAGTGGTCTCGCCAGCTATCATGGAGATGATGTTTAAGTAGTACTGAGAACTAAATGAAGTAAATAAGTAAGAAAGTGAAAGCCAATATTAAAAGATGCAGTTTTACCTACACTTAGTGAAACGAAAACTAGAAAATCCACAGTCATCTTCTATCAGTAAAAGTCACAACCCCATCAAAAACTGATGAACAAAAATGTTCTAGCAAGGTCAGTTGATAGTAATAATACATCACCATCCAGTCCATTTGGGGGTTTTGTTCTTAAACACTTCAGCAAATGGGCCTGTTTGTTAACTCCAACAGATAATTATGAAGTGCAATAAAAATTTCAAATTATGTTAATAGGCCAGAGAACAACGGCTGTTTGCAGAAATCACTGGCAATTACTAGACATAATGGTTCTCAATTAAGCTGGAGGGTATTTTCAATCATTCATAATTCACTGCTTTAAAAGTATCATAAAAATACCTCAATGTGAGTTGTTAATAAAACTTTCAGACCAACAATGTGACTCTTTGTCACAAAGTAATACCTGTTTTATTTTTACAGTGTTTTTTTTCTTGGAAATGATATGTGAAGATATCATTAGTGAAAGAAAGGTAACTACATGGGAATTATATCTCACAGTGCGTTTAATGGAGATTTCTGTCCTAAGTGCAAGAAGAGCTATATTCCTTTCTTAAGCAGCTTCCATTTCCCATAGGAATATAGTCAGCAATCATGCACGTCTTTACTAATTCTATTCTTAGAGACTGCAGCTCACTATATAAATTACAATGCACGTGTGGATGAGAGCCAGGGGACTCTGTCCACGTTCAGATTTTAACCTCAGATATTTTTCATGGGAATAAAATGGACCAAAAGAAGAAATGAAAAAATTAAGGCTAAAGTAAAACTAAGAAATACTAAAGATAATCTTTCAGTTATAAGCCTGAAATGCCATGGATTTCCACCAACCCAAATAAAACAAACATCTTGAATAAAGGGAGCCACTATGGAAAAAATCAATCAGCAATAATTCCTGTCGAAGCTTTGACTGAAACTACCCCTTTTTTATCCACCACAGGTTTAACCCTGCATTAAGAGAATGACGTTACCTTGCTAAATTCTCATTATAACTTTACTGTACCTGATTATTGGTTATTTAGCTGGAGAAATCACTGTATTTCCCATGCATACATATATTTTTCATATATACATATATTTTGTGTGCGTGTGTATATACATTTTTCATTTTAATCAATTGCACCTTAAAACCATTTTCTCTAGTCCAACCACTTCAGTCCTCCTCCTTCCAAGAACCAAAGGTTCCTTCATCTTTATTCATATATATTTGCACACATTCACCTGAGAAAGAGTAAATCATTCAAAACTACTTCCTAATGGTAGAAATCTGTATTTTCATATTTAAACAACAACTCAAAGACTTGAGCACAATGTTTTGTATCTGCAGTGGAAGAAAGTCATTCATCATCCAGACTGTAGGATCTGTTCAGACTCTTTATTGCTCTGACCTCATTAAAATGGTGCAAACCATGAGCTAACATAAATCTGTCTCTCTAAATACTTTGCTCTTCAATTTTTTAATAGTTCGCACATGAAGGGAAAGGTTAAAGCCAATTAAAAGAGATACAAATACCATTATTATTGCCCTGACAAACTGTTAGTTATTGGATTTGGTCATTTCACTTTAGAAAGCCATTATTTCTGTTCCTGAATGAATTAGTAATTACACTGTTTATTGACTTTCCTTTCTCTACAATGCTTGGGTTCTTTTTTGCTTGGTTGGTTTTTTTCCCCCACTTTCTCTTTCACTAATCACTAATACTAATTCACTATCTCAATACTAAAAATATTGAGGTTAAAGGTAAAGCAATCTTGAATGTCAATAGCTGGACAAGGCCATCTACATATGGACTGAACGGTCATTTTAACTCCATTCCAGACAGGGAGAAAAGGTTCTGAACTCAGTAAAAGCTTGTTTTCCTTGTCCTTAAGACCATCATATGATACAGACAGAGGCATAAAAGCATCTAGTGCTGGAGGAACGGCTGGGAAAACTGAACCAACACTACTGACAAATGATGATCTTTTAGTCTGCAAAATTCTGCTTTCCTGTACTAGGCATACATAAAACAGAACACATGACATAATTACCATTTCTATGTCACTTCATAGTTTTGGGCACTGTGAGCAGTAGTCATTTTGCTTACAAAAATGCAAAAAAGGGTTAAAGCCTTCCAGAATTCCCAATTACCTCAGTAACTGCTATGCACACAGAACTGCAAACAGAATATTACCATCTGCATTGTAATCATGGCAAACAAGCATCTGGCTGACATTGGAAATACAGCTTTTCTGTACTGATATAAGAAACATTTTCTGCTAATTTTTGTTATGCGTAAATCTCCCTTGGCATTCCAACTCCGCACTTAGCGTGCTGTAAACGCTTCGCGGTACGCACAATGAACGCTCGCATCAAATGTCAGCGTGTCTTCTTGTTATCGTACAGATAGGCAGGGATTCATTCAATAAAACGTTTCAAGAGGGGGGAGATATCTATTTATTATGCCAAAGATATTCTACAGAAACTTTTTTTTTCCATTTTACACTGGGGAAATAATCATAACCTTTTACAAAATAGCACTTTTATTTCTTGGCTAGCTCCATTAATTTCATTGCAGAATGGAAGCTGAAGTCAAGTTTAGATAAGTTATTAATCCATTTACTGTTTCTCTAAATATGCAAAGCACTACAGTAGGTCAGCCTCCAGTTAGTTTTACTTGCTTATTTGCAGGTAGCTTCTTCTGTACTAGTCTATTCCTGCAAGATACTTGCATAGGTGTAGCCCAAAAACCAGCCATAAAGATTTCACCTTCCAGTTCTCACTTTGAGGACATGCAGTTGTAAAAAAGAGCTCTCACTGAGTTGCAAAAGGCTGCCGCATTTTGTTTCTCATACTTACCATTGTCTTAGGCTACAAGAAAACTAATCTGCAAGTGACCCTTAGAAAAATGCAAGCCCAGTGAATAGGTAAGCAGCAGCTGCCTTGGAAAATTAAACATGCAACAAAAATTTCTCTCCTAAGGCCCTGGTGCAAATCATGAGCACTCCAGTCAACTGAATTTCACTAATATGAAGCCAGTACAAGGAATGTCATCTTTCCACCGCAGGCTAAGAATAACTTTAAATGGACTTTATAAAGTATTTTGTACATATTAGAAATGACAGTATATTTATTATGTAAAAGAAATGGTTTAAAATCTAAATAGACTTCAAATTGAGTGTCTATCTTTTTCATTTTTATTAAACTTTGTTTCTCATTCTCCCCCTCGTTTAGATGCTTGCAAAATAAATATAATTATATCCAACTGTAATAACTTTGGTACCCTGAGCTGCAGGTGCTAGTATGCTGTATCTATTACCATATTTTAAGCCCTTTAAGAAGATTGCATTAATTTCTATGATAATTTAGACACCATAATGCATTCCAAGTTCTTGAATAGATGTTAATCACCACAGAATGTATGATTTTTCTGTATACTAACGAAGTCATGTTGTAACCAGTAACTACTAACTTTTTAAATTCAATATTATCACTGAAAGAGTTGATTAAAATTTTTTAGAGTAACAATCGCCTGAGAGTAGTCTAAAAAAAAACCCAGCTAATCACCAAGTGCATGAATTGCTATATCGTTCCTACAGAAATTATTACAATGATCACAATTGTTTACAGTATCTCTTCAATTCTTTGCCTTGGAAAAGCCAGTGTTGTTAGAAGTTATCTGTGTTTATTTATCTTTTGTCACTACAATATGCTTAATACATCAGCTAGCTCAAAGATCAGCTGGCAGAAAAGATTCTTATTAAAATGATAAGTTCAATGTTACAGGTACATGACTTAGGAAAAGCAGAAGTCAGTATTTAGATAATTATTATTCAGATAATATAATACTTAGATTGATAAAATAAGACAAAGTTTTGCCTGCATGATTTAAGTCCAATCTGGATTTATTTCATCAGATTTCATACTGAGCTACCTCTAAAATAGCAACATTCTAAACTTAAACATCTAAATTAAGAAATGAAAATAGGTGACATTTTTCTGGAACAAGACCATTCACAGTTTTCCAGCAACCCAAAGGTAACTAAGGGATATCTTTTCTGCATTAACCCCTTAATCTTTTTTACTTCTTGGCAATTATTTAAAACATTCTGTATTAAAGTTAGTATGGTGCCTTGCCATCATGAGAAAGGTGATCTAAAAAGAAATTAGGAATACTCCCATCTGTTTCAAAAATATGTGCTGAATGACCTACCACGCAGGCTACGAAAAGCTTTCAGCTTAGACAGCTACACTTTCCCCTCAGGCTGCACACGGATGCTGGCCGTTTCACCGAAATGATGATTTGCATGGTATTGACCGCATTAAACACCCAATCTGTCTGCAGTACACCAAGGAGGAAACCGTTTCAGTACAAGTAAGTACTCCACCAACGCGGCCGAGCTCCACGTAACAACGGACGCTTTCAGCCATGCCACTACATATGAAGAATATAGTTCCATCTGCCCAAACTTAAGAGCACTGAATCTTTGAGGACTGTGCTCAAAGAATAAGCTTTGAGGCAATTTACTACAAAGTTTATTCTTGAGTTTAAGAGTTACAATAGCACAGAGAGATAATCCTTTTGCCAGTCTTTTCTAGGTCCCAAATGGTCTAAACAACAGAATAAGGTTGCGCGTATAGAATTTCCATTAATTATGACCATACAGAAAGTTTAAACATTGAGTTTTAATGGAATTTTCCTTTTTAAAGCAAAAAAAAAAAAAAAAGTTTTAACATTTTTTTTGCCTGTAAATTGCAGGCAGGTTCAGGTGAGCAGTTGAAAGCCACTGTGACATTGTGATAACTCAACCAATATTACTCCATCAACAATAAACGCACACGCAGAGGTTTAAGGGGGTGTAGTGATTCTGCAGTATGAGGAAGACTGCATCCTTCAGCGTTCTCATTATAATGAGTGTTTTTGCCCATAGTCTCTTCTTACTTCTTTAAAGATTTTTAAAATAGCAATCACTTGAGCACCATGCTCCAAGATGGTTTTTAACTTCTGTGGTCTCTATGATCTTGTCAGCACTGTCGTTGAAATACACCGAGATGTGCTGGAAGTAAATCAGTTCCTGGGTGAAATATGACTCAAAAGAAAAATCAGGGGTCTTCCAGGCAAACTTTTATTACGATCGCTTAAGAGATTTTGCACTATCACAAGCATGACGCTGGAAACTGCTGAACACTTTCAGATTCTGCAGCCGTCATTATACCTTCCCAAAAGGTGCCAAAAGGGAGAAGAAAATTTTACAAAGAGAGTATACAAAGTCCAAATCCACTGAAACCCACAAAGGTAACAGTAGTATTGCAGATGAAATTTGAATTTTGAGAGATTTTTAAGGCTTAATACATCTAAGGATATTGTGAGAAGAATACTTTATTCTTACTTGTAAGAAGTTCACTTTATAAGATTAATATCAAATTCAGAATTAAAGTATTTAAGCATGTTTTACTTTTTTTCTTTCTCTTTTTAGAGCATAGTGAGATTTATTTTGTGGTTGCATTTTCCTTGCAGCAGTGAGTGACCTGTGAGCAGTGGCAGGATTTGCACTGCTCCCAAAACCAGTCAGGTCATTAGCCACAGCTTGAGGAAAAATTCACAATCCTGAGTTTAAGTCCCAACAGACATGCAAAGGAAGAACTTTTCTCACACTTTTAATATAAATAATCACTAAAGTCTGGACAGAGTAACTATAAAATATGTGTTAGCACAGCAAAGTATTTAGTCCGTGAAAATGTGACTCTTGCCTTTCTCGCTGAAGGAAAAAAATAATCAGAAAAATTATAATACCAATTACCTACTTGAGAAATTAAATTGGAAAGAAAATTTAGAATGGCTACAGAAATTTTACACCTAGAAGCCCTACAGAATTTTATTAACATAGAAAAAAGTTCAAACACACGAGTAAACGCATAAGCCAGTAACTCGTCCGGGGACTGCGCGGGTGAGCGACGCCGGCAGGGCACAGGCACCTCGCGCAGGTGGCCCCTCCGCAGCTCTGCCGCCGTCCTGCCCGAATCCCTCGCCCCTTCCCTCCTCTGGGCCTCCGGACAAGGCAAGGCCAAACGGCTCACAGCGGGACGCCTCGGAGCCCCTGCCCGCAGCCCGTCGGCGGGGGCCGGCCCGGCCCTCGGAGCTCTCCCGCAGGGGCAAGCCGGGAAGGGAGACAGGCGCGGAAAGCCCAAGGCACGCAGGTCTCCCCTTCCCGGCCACAGGCCATTCTGGCTCACGGCTCCCGCACAGGGTTTATCTTGAGGTATAAAACTGCTCCTGAGGCTATAGAGGAGAAAGGGGAAGGGGCGAGGGGGAGAGAAGTCCAGCAGAACGCAGTGACAAAGCGCAAAGGGAGGAACAAAAGTGTTCACGTCGTAAAATCAGTCAGAAAACATGACTTACTGGGCTTTCTACTGTAATAGAATTTAGACATTCTAACAGGATATTCCTACCAGAAAAAAATGTTTCCAGCACAATACAGCCGCCCCCGGGCAGCAGGTACTGCCTGACGCGCTGCACCTGCGGGGCTGCCCTGCTGCCAGGGCCTGCCGGAGCCACGAGCGGGACACGCGGGGCCGCCGCGCCAAGGCCAGGAAGCGGGGAATCAGCCTGCGGGAGCTGTAAGCGGGGCACGCGGGGCTGCCGTGCCGGGGCCGGGCGGTGGGGAACCGGCCTGCGGGAGCTGCGAGCGGGGCACGCAGGGCTGCCGTGCCGGGGCCGGGCGGTGGGGAACCGGCCTGCGGGAGCTGCGAGCGGGGCACGTGGGGCCGCCGCGCCGAGGCCGGGAAGCGGGGAATCAGCCTGCGGGAGCTGTAAGCGGGGCACGCAGGGCTGCCGTGCCGGGGCCGGGCGGTGGGGAACCGGCCTGCGGGAGCTGCGAGCGGGGCACGTGGGGCCGCCGCGCCGAGGCCGGGAAGCGGGGAACCGGCCTGCGGGAGCCGCGAGCGGGGCACGTGGGGCCGTCGTGTCGAGGCCGGGAAGCGGGGAATCAGCCTGCGGGAGCTGTAAGCGGGGCACGCGGGGCTGCCGTGCCGGGGCCGGGCGGTGGGGAACCGGCCTGCGGGAGCTGCGAGCGGGGCACGCAGGGCTGCCGTGCCGGGGCCGGGCGGTGGGGAACCGGCCTGCGGGAGCTGCGAGCGGGGCACGCGGGGCCGTCGTGCCGAGGCCGGGAAGCGGGGAACCGGCCTGCGGGAGCCGCGAGCGGGGCACGCAGGGCTGCCGCGCCGAGGCCGGGAAGCGGGGAACCGGCCTGCGGGAGCCGCGAGCGGGGCACGTGGGGCCGTCGTGCCGAGGCCGGGAAGCGGGGAACCGGCCTGCGGGAGCTGTAAGCGGGGCACGCGGGGCTGCCGTGCCGGGGCCGGGCGGTGGGGAACCGGCCTGCAGGAGCTGCGAGCGGGGCACGCGGGGCCGTCGTGCCGAGGCCGGGAAGCAGGGAACCGGCCTGCGGGAGCTGCGAGCGGGGCACGTGGGGCTGTCGTGCCGAGGCCGGGAAGCGGGGAACCGGCCTGCGGGAGCCGCGAGCGGGGCACGTGGGGCCGTCGTGCCGAGGCCGGGCAGCGGGGAACCGGCCTGCGGGAGCCGCGAGCGGGGCACGTGGGGCTGTCGTGCCGAGGCCAGGAAGCGGGGAACCGGCCTGCGGGAGCTGCGAGCGGGGCCCAGGCAGTGGGGAACCGGCCCGCCGGAGGCGCGAGCGGGGCACGCGCGGCCGCCATGGCCAGCGTGCGACGTAAACCAGGACCGATGCTGGGCCCCTTCGGAGATCTTTGCCATAGGCATTAACGCTTTGCACCTAGGAGGGAGAAGAGAAGGTCCCGGAAAGGCAGCAAGCACGCGAAGGCTGGGCTTTCCAAGGGGAGGAGGCCGCGGGGACGAGCCCTCGCAGGGGGCTGGCGAGAGGCCGGGCAGAGCGGCTTCAGCTGTGCCTGCAGCAGCTAGGGACGCACGAGGACTCCTCCGGTTTTGCTCACAGATTCCCCTTTCTGATATCAAGCAGCATACTCGGGAGCTCAGAGAACAAGATAGCTGGTAAAATATGAATTGAAAGTAATTTTTAAAAATAGCAACCGTTGAGTAATGATGATGTTTTGGTTGTTTTTTTTTTTTTTTTTCAAAAACAAGGAGCCACTGCAATACTAGTGAAAGTAAATTTTCAAGGACTATACAGTCAGCCATTTCAAAAAACTGAGTCTTTGAATAAAAAGTGTATGATAAGTCTCAATGCTTAAAAAATAACAACAATGGTTAGAATCTGTGACAATATATATTTTTTTCAAAATGTGTACTTTAATTGCAAAGCTGAAGAGGAATTTTTTATCGTCTAATTTATGATGCCAGTCAACCCAAAAAAGCCTAAGCTAGAGCCAGGAAGAAATTTCCCAATTACAGCATTGCATTACAATATGCATATACTATCGATATTTTATGACGTATAATAAAGCATTTGCCCTTTGTCACTGTCAAAAAGAAGACAATTACTGTAGCTACCTCTTTGGCCAATTCTGCTATAGAATTGTCTGGTATATCATAGAAAAGATGAAAAATATTTTTTTAAACAGATTTAACTTGAGCCACACAATGATGCACTTCAGAAAAAAAATAAATTTGTATACCTTTTGAAAAGGCTTTCCAAGATACACATATGGATGTTTTACACAGTTCTCATACGAATTAACAATATTTTGCAAGGCATTTTGAAGCTGTTTTTATTTTCACTTGATGGGATTTAGTGCTAACAACTGAAAAACAGAACAATAAAAAACTTAGAAGTTAAATATAAAACCATGTTAATAGCTAAAGTATTTCCATCAGACTTGTTAAAACTCAAAATCTATGGCAACACATAGAAAACACCAACCAAACACTTGATCAACATTATTCTTTAAGAAATCTGGCTCCCTTTTTAAATAACATTTTTGAGTCAAGTTTCTTTCTCAATTTCACTAAAACTTCTTTCCCCCATTTAGCCTGTACTACCTAACAAATAGTTTCAATGTCCTTTTCCTCCCTTGAATGGCCATGCATATTTTGCCAGAAACATGAAAAGTAGGAATGCAATTGCATTTGTGCTGATGCTAAATGTTAATAGATTTGCCTAAATGTCTGCTAATAGCAGCCCTAGAATTAGCTAGACTAGTAGTGCATGCCTAATGTGTTGATTTTGTTGTTGCTGCCTTAGCTGTTTTCTGCTTTTTCCTCAGTGACAAAAATAAAGGCATTTTTAGTAAAGTGTTTCTATAGATCCACAGCTTGTACAGCAGGCATGCCACTAACATTACATAGCACTGACACTGTCGTTAAGGTTATAAATCCCAACATTAGACTGTTTCCTTAAATTAAACATGAAATGTTTAACGTTTTTTTAAATTAAACATGCAGCCCTGACTTTGCCAGCCAAACTGTGTCCTTCTATCACCTCTTCTATTTCCTCCAGGTCACTTCTTTTCGTAGGAAAACTCAGTTCCCTTCAGGCAGAGGATCACACGCTTTTGTTGGCAGGTACTTTCAGCACCTTGTAGGCGAACAAAGCCTTTGGAAATCATTGCCTACAGGCCAAAGCATTTAATAACTCCTAGAGCTCCTATTAGCTGAGAATCACAAAGCAATTTACAAATGTAAAGGATTTTTAAAAATAAACTGTATAAGCAGCTTCATTGAACAAATTAATCATCTTTTCAAAACTAAATAATCTGTGAAAATCAGATAATGCTGTGTATAATACTGTATTCTGAAAAAATCTATCTTACCAATTTGTGTTTGCAGTAGCTGTACAAATGCATCATGTTATCAAAGTCTTTTAATGTCTTCCAAATATTTTTTCATTTATTATCTTTGGAAACAACATTTCCTTTTTTTAATAGGGACAGCCAATTTCTAGCTGTACAAATGAAAAGCGACAGCGCACATAATAGATATACAGATTGTGTTGACTGAGCTACCTTGATATACTTCACCATTATTGTATTTCAGGCCTGATGCTTGGTCCCTCTGTTTCTGCTAAAAGCCCATAAAAAGGCTTTATTCTGTGTTTGGTCTGCAGATAGTCACTGCAGATAGAACATCTACCAGTATGCAGAAAAAAAATAAACTGAAGAGAAATAAACCCAATGGCAGCTCCATGTCCAAGAAGCTATCACCTTCAAATCTCTGGTAAGAATTTTGGGTCCTGATTCTGAATATGACAGTATCCATAAAAACTAGAAGTGAGGTCAATGGCAATGCACTACTGTACAGTGTATGAAAAATAAGAACCAAGTCTCTGACTGTATTACCATTCTGTAACATTTGTTAGCATGTTATTAGCAAAATGATTATTTGTTAATTATAGTTTTAATTAAGATACAACAATAAATTATCTTTGCAACATTTCTGTAGCTACTTACAGTTCCCGAGACTTACATATCTCATTCTATGTCTGTAAGGCTGACTGAAGTTAAAGTTATGCCACAATAAGCCTCCCCTTCAAGCAAACAAATACAAACAAAACAAAAACCAAACAATAAGCTTTCCCTTAAAGCAAAGTTATCCCTTTGCTGGCACAAGATTCCTCCTGAAATTTCAAAGGAGGAATTAAGTGTTCCTCCAGATGACTCTGCAAGGCACCGAAGTATAAGCATAGTAACTGCTATTCTCTGAGGGAATGCCCCAAACCTGGTTTTAAAGAGGAAACACCCTGTTGTTCTTTTTTAAATAACTGATTGCTGCACTGTTTGTGTAATCTAGGATCTTGCTAATGCCATTCAAAATTAAACAGAGATGGCATGACTGAGAACAGAAAGCATGAAGATAGCAGAGCCATTTACCTCACCTGGCTTTCAGCTGTTGCCCTCATCTCATCAGGACAAGATGGTCCTTTACAGTGAGCTCCTGCAGGACAATAACCATGCAGGGCTTTTCTGCACAGTGAAGCACCTTCTGCCTGCATCAGTCAGGCAGGAACCTCTAACGCGCTTAGGGGCAGGAAGATTCTTCTAAGGTGAACTGAAAGGAAACATGGCTCATCTATGAGCCAAAGCTTACAGCGAAACTTCTAACCGATTTTGGTAATGCTATCTTCATGGCTTATCACAGAAAAATATAGCCATTTAAGTCCACAGGGATTTAGAGAATGCCAGACTACTACGGAAAGTGTGGGATGTGGTAAGGAGCACACTAGACAGAAAAACACCCACAATCTCAAGACACTGTCAGTTCAGCAACCTGCTCCAAGAATCAGCAATATCCTATTTCAGGCTTCTGCAGGCTGGGATTTTATTTCCATTACAATTACCATGTAAAAAAATCTGCCCCCAGTATATACACTACATGATTTGAAAAGCAAGCTATGCCAGATGCAAAAGCAGTGTTTTTTCTTCCTGAAAGCAACCAGGCTTGATATGCCCTTTGAAGAAACATGAATGTTAAAATTTTCATCTTCAGCGACAAATATCTTCAGTTCCAAATCACAATCATCTGCTAAGGAACCAGTTTACAAGGAGTCAGTAAATTTTTTCTTGAAGCACGACAAATAAGCTTTCAAGTTCTGTGTTATTTTAATTGGAATTAATTAATTATTTGGAATAATTTAGTAAAAGCTTAGACTGATGAGAGAGGGGGGGAAGAGACTGGGAGTGTGCACGTGAGGGTGTAGGCTGTCTAACAGCAATTCCTGCGTGTAAAACCAAGCACTAGAACCTCCTTCTGAGCACTGAAGTTCTTGAAGAGGACAAACATATGGTGTTTTGGACATCCAAATAAATATAAATCATTCCATTTTCATAATCTTTGTTAAAATTCGTATGATTTAGGCACCTTTAATAAAAAATAAACTTGCACTATATTTGGCCTTCTTACAGTACTTTCACTTTAGTGATACCAAAACAACACAACTGATCAGGGTTCTGATCTTGAGAGATATTAGAAAGAGCTAAAGGATATTCTCCTGTCTGATTTCTGTTGTATTTTGGGTACTTAGCAGTTATGGAAATCTAAGTCACAACAAATATACACACGGCAGACAGATTTTCCCTTACTGTTTCTACCCAAATGGAAATAACTCCTTACACAACATGCGATAGAGGTTTTGTTGTTTTTTCCCCCCCAAGACCAACACAGGGTAGTTCTATCACCCCATAAACATGTTACTCCAGTTGAAACAAGAATGAGGAATGAGATTCATGGGTAGTGCACTGCTACTGTGACAGGAGAACAGAGCTTTATTCACATGTTTCTTTTCGTCTTCTTCTTTTTTTTTTAATCTTAATTGAAAAGAAAGAACAGCCACATGGCTGCCTCTCCATATCATGCCTATACTACTGCCCTCTTTTCCATGAGTCAGAAAGCATGCGATGTGCAAAAGTAAAACATGAATATTAAAAGTCATATTTGTTGGGTGATGAATCCTATATGGTAACTCAAATATACAAGATCCCTTTTGTGCTTCAAAGACACAGCAATACAATAGCACTAATACAACTACGTTACAGTAGTTGTCTTCTGTACTTTTTCTGTATTATATGTACTTCTCTCACTACATATCAATTATTTGGATTTTTATGGTCAAAATATAACAAGGCCACTATATATCTGCCAGAAAATCTGCAAACACAAACAGGTTTTATGAACAAAATCAACAATTATTCAGTTTCACATCATTGATGAGCAACCTGCTTTGCTGACTACATCATATGTGTTCTTTCTCACACTGTACATTAAAAGCCTTTAAAAAACTTACTAAGGTATATATTTGTAAGTGTGTGCATAAAAACAATAAAAATTAAATACTTTAGACTGTATTTATTTAATATTGCCACATAGTTACTACTTACCTAGTTAATACTAGATAGAAGTACCAATATTGTTCTTTCGTAGTGGCTCTTGAAAATAAAGGGATAAATCTGTGAATGGATCTGGGCACAAAAAAGTAAGGTGTGGGAATATATGAAATATACAGTATTATACAAATATGTAAACTGCATCTGATTAAGTTTCATATTTTGCTAACCAATTCTATTCAGAAAGGAGATTTGGTCTTCTTCCCCCTTTAAAGAAGAAAAATGTTTGTTTTTTCTGTTCAGCCGAAGTATTACAGTAGAATGGTACTCTAGTTTAAACAGCGCTAAAGCTGTTTCCAATCTTCTCCTTTAAAAGTCTTTCAAGGGCTGCTATTTCTGTATCCTGGTAAGTATGTTTTGCTGCCTCAGTTTTGCATATAAAGGAACAACCAGACCATTTAGTCAAGGATACACAACAACCCTGTAGCATAATGAAGAGAAGAGTTGACCAGTCCTATCTTTCTAATGCTGTGCTGCTTGTCAACATCTTAATTTTTCCAAAAGTATTTTGCTATTCATGTTAGACTACATTTCATAATGTTAACTTCTGCTTCAAAAGGATATATACATTAGAAAAATAATGCGAAAAATATCCCAGAAGAAATGTGTTTTCCTACAGCAATAACAACAGAGAGCAAATAACTGTTTCTTCAAGTTTTCATAGAATATGTTTAACTTTCTTACTTTTTGTAGACATCTCATTTGGTTTCATTATATAGCCAAGCAAAATGATCTTTGTGAAATGTCTGACACTCAAAAATTGACCTCTAGCTGGGAAGATGCTTATTAAAAACAACAACAACAACAACAACAAAAACCCAACCATGTTCAAAGCTGTAAAACACAAAGATAGGGGCACAGACCCATAGAGTTTACACTGAAAAGACAACAAAGTCACAACGAATCAGATATTGCACCAGATATACTCTGAAGTGTTTTATCTTTGTTATGGCTTTTTCTTATTTTTCCCATATTAATGGAGGGGCACAAGATACGAGAATATCTGTTTTTGATATAAAATCTGTAATGTAATTAGCTTTTATGGCAAGGATTTGTAGAAACATATAAGGGTAAATGAATAGATATTGGAAAGCTTCTCCAGGAAGAAAGTCCCTTTTAAAGTCCTATATCTCATATGTTCTTTGGGAACTGTTGTAATGTTGAAGTGCTATTAGTATCACAGCTAGAAAAATAAACAAACACGGGAACTTTTTTTTCCTCCCTGAGTATTCTAAGATAAGTGGAGAAACATGTTTGCATTTGGATTAGATGGTCTTAACCATCAAAGTTCAACCTTTTCACAATGAGCTCTTTGACAAGCCCTACTCAGCACTGCAGTCACTTGAAGCCTATACTATATAGAGACATCTCTAGCTGAAAGAGAGGGAGGTAACAGCAAGCGGACAGATTTATCTATTTCTTCAAAGATCCTGTCATAATGTCCTAATAAAAAGCACAGGGCATATCTTTCTTTAAAAAGCTTTGTACTGAAATGCGATAATCAAAAATACATCTAAATTTTACCCTGCTCACCGCCCTGAAGACATTCATAATCATAGACATACCATCAATATAGCTCTGCGAGAGTGTAAAAGCTTTGCTACGCTTCGAGTGCATCAGCTTCATTTCTTCAGTTTCTACTGTTTTAGCTCAGGGAGTAGTTGGTTACAGCAAAGTGGACTTGAGGGGGCCAGATGTCACCTAGTCTGTTCTTCCCCCTCACCCAACCTGGCTGCAAGGCTGCTGATTTTTATGCTACCTTGGTAATGGGAGCTTCATTTGTTCTGCTTGTCCACGCCGTTTGCTATCTTCGTTTTGTCTACTTAGGTTCTCTCTCTTTATAAAAAACAGTTTTTATTATTGAACATCTAGAGGAATGAATCCAGAATGATATGAGCTTTTGCACTTGTCAATCCTTTTTGCAGTCTTTAGCTTAAAGATCTTTTGATAATCTTCTTAATTTTAAATGCCAGCAGCATGTAGTTTAGCATCATTTTGGTTTAGATGAACACCAGTACTCAGAAAAGAGCAACAGAAAGCATTACTCTTCTGCTATGGAATCAGAAATAAATTACATATGCTTATAGATAGTTTGTGAACCTGTCCTCTTTTCTTGCTTTCCCTATGTCTGATGTATCCTGTAACCTCTTCAGGGCAGGGATCAGCCACTGAAAAGCCCTGCATACTGTATACATGATGAATAAATAATGCAACAACTCTCAAAGGAATAAGGCAAAATCAAGACACAGCTACAACACTGATATTAGTCTGATCCTTAGTTCCCTTTATGAAGTGGAGGTAATTAAAATACAGCATGGGAAGATGGAAGCTGTGCAAGTCTCGATACCTTTCAGAAGTAACAGCTTAAAAAAAAAAAAAAAAATCAAAATTCATATTAATTTCTATTCCTTAGCTGTTGAATGAGGAACCCTAATGGTTCTATGACTCAGTCTTTCTGAGATACTTCACAGATAAACCTTTTTCCCTGACTGCTTTTCCCTTCATGTAAGTGCCTATTTATACAGCAACAACTGCATGGAGATGCTGTTCTCCGCAACAGCCATCAGCTCCACATCACTGGGTCAACAAGTAAACCAATGCACTTGTTGATGCATATTCAGTTTATAAAGAACAGGTGAATGTGTGAAACTCCCAGTTACCTGCTCCTCACAGCCTGAGGAAACAGGTATCTGGACCTCTTTCATATGTGCTGTCACACATGTACAATGATGCATACTTTAGCAAGCTAATTGGGAATCTGCCATTAGCATCCACCATTTGCAAGCTGAGCAGGGTGAGAAATCATGTGAAGACACAATAAAAATAAGGAGAAGCAAAAAATGATCAACTGATCTCATGGACTGAGCTGTAGTATTCAGTCCAAATGTTAAGGGTTACAAAAAATACTAATCAGTATACATGACTTCAAAAGGATCCTATTTTTATTTGTAAAGCAGATGAAAAATTATCATACTTGCAAGTAATCTGAAAGCCAATACGTGTAACTGCCATTCTCAGTATTAGAGAATAAAGGTGACAGGCAAGCCATACCATTCACACACCTTGAGTTGTGCTACAACACACCCACACTTTCTCCAACACACACAGGGACTTTTCCACTCACGCAGGCGACTTGGAGGAGATTCCCTGGCTCATCAGGGCAGGCAGCAGCAAACCACTTCCCTGATGAATTCCATAAAGTCAAATGCTGGCCACTCAAAATCAGTAAGGCCTTGTGCTTTTTAGTCTCTGGTCTGAAGCTTCTTTCCTTGAGCATCCTTTCTTTTCCCAGGTTTCTGTCTGTTTATCTCATTGAAAAATGTATTTAACTACACACTGTTCCATTATTTATGGGCCAACTCACAGCAAATAATCATTTGGGATAGAGATGCCCAAAATGATTACTAGCTTTTGGACAAAATCCGTATTTCCTCATACTTTTTTTTGTCTTCAGCTGGAGCTATTATAGGTGTAGAAGAATTCAGGCCAGCTCCAATGAAAACAGCAGGCAAGAAGGTAAAAACAAATAAAAGAGGTGATTCTTCGCACAACCTATAGCTAAGCAGTAGTGCTCCTTCCCAAAAGATGTTGTAATTGCCAGAATTTACCTGGGGTCAAAAAGTGACTAGACCACAGAAAAACACCTCAGTGGCTAGTATATCTAAAAAATGTGCGTACTGGAGGATGCTGAAACACACTAAAGAAGTAAGAACTCTGGGAAAACGTTGCCATAACAGCTCTTATATTCTTCCCTAGAGATTGTCTGCAGACCACTGCCAGATACAAACAAAATGCACATTTGTGCATTTTGGGCATGTGACCTAGTGTGGGCATTTTTATGTTCTCACACAATATTACAATAACAAACTGAGGCTTCGGTTAGCAACAGCACCATTCTTGAAGGTCTCCATGACCATTCCATATAGGTGGCAATAAAAGCTTGAACCTAGGACTGTCAAAACCAAAAGCAGAGATTTTTACTATAAAAGCAAAATGTAAAACATTAGTTTCTCATTTTATGATATGTGGGGAAAAAAAAAATCTCAGGTTCTTTGTACGTTTATTCTGAATGTAAGATCCACCTTCAGTTGGATGGCAAAATCCATCTTATTACTCACTTTGTTCATCTTTGTCTCCACATTTCCTGTTAACAGATTTGTTCTCCTAGGTGCTATTACAGCAACAGCTCTTTCTTTTTAGACTCTGGGATCAGTAATATTTTTCTGTTTACTTAGCTCTTTTTTTAAACTGCATGAAACAGTAGAACTAGGAGTAAAGTTAATAAATTTCCAACAAAATGTTTGCAATAATCAATGGCCGTCTATGTAATTACCATATTCTTAAATGCTTGCATCAAAAATTATAAAGCACCCTGCATTTTGCAAGATGTATGGTTAGACAGTGGTACTCCTTTCTGGTCTTAAAGAATGTTAATCTACTCCTAAATTTACTGGCTGATTGGCCTCTTCACCGTGTTTCTCAGACTTGTTTAAAATGATTTAGATTTTTAAATAATCCATCCTTTCATCCCAATATGTCCTTAGCTTTTGGCTCATAAAATATTTTATCACACCAAGCAATGGAACCTAATGGGCTGGCCTAAATCCACCAACATCTGCCTTTGACATACCAAGAGAAATCTAATGACAAGTGGGTCTCTTGTTTACAATGAGATTTTTTGTACCTGCTATGCATACTTTTTTTCTGACAGGTATACATTACATATAATCTAATTATAATGGACTTCATTTGAGAGAAACACCCATTTAGGATATGGATGTTTATATTGAAAGTAATGCAGTTATTAGAAAGACAGTAGTTTGACAGGAGAATATGCTTATGTCCCCGTAAGTGTTGAAAAACAAATTACAAATATTAGCCTTTAGCAAAATTTACTGTGCTGGTACTTTAACTGTACCAATAACAAACTGAACTGGAATCCAACTGAAATTAAATACCTGATTATCTGACTTTAAAAACTCATCACTGACTTCTGCTCCAATTAACAAACAATAACTGCAAGATGTGTGTGTTAAGTGCTAGATATATGTGGAGAAGTTTTCAACACAAGAGCACAATTCTTCTTACCAAATAATGAAATTAAAAAAAAATTTAGAACTCAATGTAAAGTAGAAAATGAGCAAAAACAAAGCCAGTAACATAGATATACTGCATATGTCCAGACAAAAACATCACAGTGTGAACCCATATTCAGGTCATTTCCTTCAAATAATACTAGTGATACTTCTGGAGGAAGAAGCAATAAGGTAATCACAAATAAGATCTCCCTCAGGAGTTAAGGAACTTGATCACAATATGCACCATTTTAGTCGCAGCAACCATAACTGCGTTGAAGGTGTTCCATTAATAAACAAAAGGAAAGTCTAGTTAAGACACACGTAAAATTTTCCACTGGTCTAGAGCAGGACAGACAGTGGTTTAGATACCTACTCCTCCCCTAGTATTCTTCCAGGCTCTCAGTTCGGTACTGAAGTGCTCGTGTCACCTTTTGACAACTGTGCAAATAGAGAGCGGTAATGCAAATGCCAGAAAAGGAGCTTAAGTTGCTCCTTAAGTGTCTCCAGGAGATTCACAGGGTCACTCACAACATCAGGAATCCTTGGTTGAACCTATAAGACCTGACCTGAAAAACTACCTTCTTCACGCATGTACAAAACATCACTGAGAGCCTTGTGAAGCCTGATAAGGATTTTGCATTATGGTGCTGAGCACCATGACTTACGACTCTCCATGTGTATCTTCCCATTAGTGGTCATGATTAATTCATATAGGCAGTCTTAGGTAGAAAATTTCATCTTTAGAGTCCCAGACAAGTATCCTAATCTTGGACCTCATATCCTCTTGCTTGTACATAACAGATAGAAATCTAATTAAAAAAGGTTTTAAATATAAATGATAACTATTAGGCTCAATTTTCTTTAATGCCCTCTATCACTTTATGTTAAGATGCAAACCAGAAATCTTGGAACTTATTTTGATACAGTGCACAAAAAAAAGGCTAAAAAAGCTTAAAGGTAGAATGGAAAAAGAACAGGAAAACAGAGACTTAAGTTCTTGGGACTTTAGGATGAGTTTTTGCTCCTTAGATACTAAATCCATAAGCAACTGTAGCTTTCTGTCCCATTCAGCAAGTATATAAGCATTTGCTTAGACTTTTGGAGTATATTTAAGTGTTATTTAAATGTTTCAATGAACTGGGGCAATGGTGGCACTCAAAATATGCACATAACCTACAGGCAATTTTAAAAATAGTATTTATAAGCACTAACTGAGATGACAATTTATTCTTTAGAATGAAACCTATGAAGTCTCTTATGGAGACTAGCATATTCTTAATAAAAATATGCCCAGGAAAGCTAGAAAATTGGACTATAAATATCACAAAAATAATGATTTTTTTCATCTTGGTTACCTTTTTGTTTTGTATAGTTTTTCATTAGATCATTTCCTTCCCTCTCTTTTCAGTCTGTCAAGATTTAAAGCCTATTGTATACCAGTGACAACACTAATCTAAAATTTAAAGCAAGAATAACACCACTGAAATCTGTTGTCTTGTTTCAGGTAATAAATAGATTGCACTGGACAGAATCAGGGGGTCCTTTTTACCCAGCTGATCAATAGCTACATTCTACCAATTTCTGCTGTCACTTTATTGAACTTTTCTTTTTCCTGTTTCTAATATAAGAATCCGTCCTTTTTGACATGGCATCAGTCCTAATTTAACAAAACAAGACTGAAAAATGGTAATACCAAAATAAACAGAATAATTCGATGTTCAGTCTGAGATTGAATAATTTAAAATGCACACATTCCTTCTAAGGGGATGTCCAGATATTTTAAAAATCTTTCTTCTTTTTTACACAACTACTGCAAAGTATTTTAAATTATCCAAGGGCATCAACAATTTGCAATTTATCTGCTGGCTTCCAGCTATTTCATAATGGGTAATTAGATGCTGAAACTTCTAGTGACTTAGAAAAATAGTTTACATGTTAATTGCTTTTATGAGCCCTTCCAATGTGATCTTGGGACAGAAAGAATTTTGGACTGTCTCTCAATAACAACATTACTTTCTTTCCCTCTTTTTCCAGACATTTCTTAGAGATTTTCACAGATTTCTCTTCCTCCTCCACGTGCGCTATACTTTTTTACCATCACACTATCAGATTTTCTATCTAACTGCAACCAACGGTCACTGACACGCTGAATATAGCGTCATAACTCCCACTAGATTTCTTGCCTGAAGAAGCAGCTGTATGTTCAATAGGCTATTCATTTCTGGTACAAAACCATGTCTCCTCTCACCTGGGTAGTGCCCTTTTTATGAAATTCTAATAACTGAAACAGGGCCATTTACTTTTCTCCTTCTAAATCCTCCTAGTGACTCTTTGACTTTGACAGATGCAGAACCACGAGCAATCTCATCCTCGCCTTGATTGGCTGGTGGCGGCGAACCTTCTGGCTACACAGCTATTACTGCCACGACAGGTAGGCTGCTAATGACTTGCCTTAGAATAACGTCTGTGAACAGCTATCAAGAAATGAGGTGAGTGTCTAATGCTGAGCTGTCAAAAGAAGGTTTTGGTGATGAAGCTGAGAAAGCACTGAGTCAGTTTAAGAAATCTGAGAAAACAGAAAACAAGACCAAAAAAAGGAAAATAGAAAATTCAAAAGTGACAGGGCAATATACAAACATAAGAACCTCCAGACTACTACATCAGACTCTGCATCTTGCTGTCAACAGCAACCAGTACGTCTAGAAAAGAGCATATGAATAGGACAAGTATATAGTCAGATTCCCCAAGAAAATTTTTCCAGTCTCCGCCAATTTAACCTTCTTGAAGCAGAAGATGGAATTTTGTAATTAAAAGAGAGAAAGAGCATAGAAAGAAAGGATTTTAACTAGGAAATAAATCACATGGAAATGTGGAAAAATGTGTTTTTTAGGGAAAGGAGCAAATCATGGAAATTCATATACATGTTGCCACAGGAACATAACCATTTTGTCATGCTCTCCCCCTTGATCTCTCCAAATAAACTGAAGAACTCCAGTTCAAAGTAGTTTCTATCTCAGTCATTCATGTATATCAACTACAGGACTATCTAGAAAGTTCACTAGTTCCGGTAAATTTATGATCTCCCTTAACTATCTATCTACTGGAATGATGATAATGCTGGTCAATGGCAGGAGATTGGAGTACAAGAGACAAAAGTTTCAAAGCAGATGAACCTGAACACAAACTCATCACCCCAAGACAGAAGAATGACCACTGAATAAAAGCAGCATTTAGAAGGTTTTCTTCAGGCGTTCATTTGCCACGCAGCATCTTGCCTGCTTTTGACACCAGATCTCCTTCAGCGCCAAAGAGCATCTAAGAGTCAGCTGTCCTCAGAGCTGCAGGAGTGATCCATCTTCTCCCCCCCACCGAAGAACTGCTTTGCAGAGCCTTACCAGACCCACAGCTGTCCACGATGGGGACCGCAGAACAGTTCTCCACCACGTATTGTTTCTCTCTTACGTACCTCTTAAGATGATTTAGGAAAATGTGCCTCTGTCAATATTATATGCCATGGTGAGTCACAGTAGATTTGCTTAAACCTTGCGGACGCTAACAATGGACATATCATTCACACCGCTACAAAGCCATCAGAATTTAAAGGCTACCTAGCAGGTGGATTTACTGCTCTTTATCAGATCAGAACCATTTACTCAGTGAGAGCCTGAGTCTGTAAAGTGAAAAATTCTCAATAGCAAAATAAATCAAAGTGTTCATATTAACTGTAAAAGAGGGGTTTCCGTTTTGTTGTGCTTTTGAAAATGCAACTTAGTGGCATGTAGTATATCTCAGTTTTTCTTACATCTGTTCTTTCTCCAGTTTTTCAAGCACAGAATCCCCTACAATAAAGCCCTGTGCAAATCTGAGCACACTATACCTAGCAAGTCTTCCTAAAGAATTATCTCGTTCACACAGAGTTCGTACAGAGGAGAGAAGCTACCGAGAAGCCGCCTGTACTAGCGTCAACAGCAGGCCACCGGATTGCTAAATCGTAGCTCTCCGGAAAACGCAGAGCAAGCAAGTGAACAGAACAAGGAGCAGGCTATATGCGAAGAGCCCGGGGAAAGCAGTACCTGGAGCCTCTTGCGAGAAAGTTTAGAAGAGCAGGGAAGGGCGGGGGGGGGGGGGGGGGGTTGATGCTCAGTTCAGCAGCCCAGTTACAAATATAATTTTTCACAGTATCATTTTCTCAAGATTTCCTGCTCATGGTCCTGCTTGCGGTTAGGTACACCTCTGATCTGGTAAGACAGCATTATCATCATTATAGAGAGAGTTAAGTAACAATAAGAAAAAGAGAAAGATCAGAGTACTGACATATATAATTGCCATAAAGCAGGCAGGCAGAGCTTCTTTGCAGAAGTGGTTCTCAAAATTGAGAGTACAATATATTACTGTACTACATATGCTACAGGTGTGCTGCAATCAGGCTGCATGCAAGTTAGTAAAAAATCAGAATAAGAAAGATTTGTAATTAAACTAATCAAAATTTTACAGGCGGTATAATAAGTATTTCTGAATTTTTGATGTGGTATGCTGATTTTTAAATTTTGAGAACTGCTGCTCTACATGATACAAGCACCCTATTGGGCTCCATCAAATAAAAATCTACATCTGAAATCTCAGTTCCTTAACACAAATCTGGATGTCAGACTATAGACTGGCATGTATTACTAAGTGCAAACTTGATCTTTTTGAAAAGCACATTTCTAAGGATTCTAAGAAGGTATTGTGGGGTTTAAAAACTTCTTTGAAACCATACAATAATCCATATGCTCATTGTCCAGTGTTTCTTAAGAACACTTTTTCTTTTTTTTCTTAAAACAAACAAATGAAACCCCAGCAGTTAATAGTTTTCAAAAAACCTGTATCAAACAAAATCAAGTCTTAAAAAAACAAAAAACCCCTCTTTTTGTAACTTAATAGGATGTTGCATAAGTCTCCTTGCTCTTACAGTGTTAAATACACAACGTATAGTGTGTTGACACAAATTAAAAAAATATTTTTATGGTTTTAGTGCTAAAAATTCAACTTAATTTGTTGGATTAAGATGTTTATCTATTCATCTTATTGAGTTTCTGCTCTCCGATTCTGAGATTTAAATTACTTTTAAAATGTTAGTATTACCTTTTAAAAAAGACTACACATCAAACTCTTACACAATATACACCCTGGCACACAACTGAATTCAACTGGATAGCCATAAAAATTAAACTTTTCTAAAAATATTTCTTTTAAGTAATTCTAATCACCTTCGATCTCAAACCCACACTCCCTCTTCACATAGAAGCATCACTGACTTTGCTTGATCAAAAAGCTTGGGAATAGAGTGGGAAAGACGACTGTGCCAGCTCTATTGAGGTCAAGTGGATTGAAGTCTGCTTGTGCTATCTGAATCACACATTGGCAGATGAAAAGACATGCCTTTTACCATCTGTAAAATTTCATGTGCCAAATTTTGGCTGCCATGCAACCCAAAGTATTTACTTCTCTGAGGTATACAGAAAGAAAAAAGGAAACGAGGTTTTTATCTAGATTGAAGCTGACAAAATTAGATAGAATCAGTTTACGCAGTAGTTTAACCATGTAAACTGAAGTACTGAAGCACTGAAGCAAATTTCTCTTCCATATAGCTATATCCTGATAAACTAAAGAACAGTGACTGTCTCTTGATGTCTCCATTTCTTCATTTCTGCATTTTAGAGGCAAAACAAGCGTGTGGATTTTTACAATGATCTTGAAAATACCATTTCACCAAAACTGAAGGTCCATACAAATGTCTATTCCTTTGGGGGCCTGACGTCTCAAGAGACCATTGCAAATGCAAATAGCTATAGTTGTTACTCAGGAAATGCAAAGAATGATAAGAAAATAAGAATGGAAATGGTGGTAAGGGCAAGAAAGAAGATACTTGAGAAAATATGATCTTTCTTCAAGCAGCAAAACTGGAATAACTCTGTTTTGCAATAACGGGTCACGTGGTAGACTGAGAAGACTTCAGTCAGCTCATAGTCTATTTAAAATGAACATAATTTATGCCTTGTCCAGAAGCAGTATATAGTACAGTGGCAAAATACCTTTGGCATATTAATCCACTTGCCCCATTGCTTCCCTTCCCAGTTTTTATCCTCATATTAACCCTGTGATTTCTCCAAAATCTTTACTGAGGAGACTGATATATTTTTTCTGAAACCTATCAATGACTTTTAGAGAGAGAGGGAGAAGGGGGGAAAAAAAAAAAAAAAAGCTTTTCTTGGCCTTTTCTTTTTTTGTCAGACATCCACTGAAGCCCAAAGGGATCACAGTATTTACACCTTTGCTTACGTTTAGTTAACAGTTGCATTCTCAGAATGTGTGTTGCTGCTCTTTTGGCACTGGCACAAATGAGAGGAAGGCAGTTTAAAACGAGCTGAAAAAAACCACAGTTCCTTAGCAAAAAAGTACACAAAAGGCAGATGTAGGGACATGCCTCTTTAATTGCTCTCATTTCAGTTTGACTGCTCTTCTGTACTTTTTTCTTGTTTTTACATGTTTAGCTTCAAGACCCATAAACTTCTATCTGAAGAATTTACATTAAGCAAGATGAAAAACGTTAAAATTTAAGAGACATGAAGAAACTCTGCAGATTGAGCATATTATCTCCCTGTGATCAGTTGTATACCGAAGTGGAGTAAATTCCTTCACAGATACATGTAAGAAACAAAACCCACCATTTCTGAAATGGAGGAAGGAAAAGCAGCAAACCACCACCACAGAGATACTGCAGCTATTGTGGAATAGCCTTAGGCAAATGCAAATCTCACAGAAAGAATCTGAAGATAGGGAAAGAAAGCACAAAACGTGAGATACACCAATCAGATTTTATATCATGCTTTTTAAAATCAAACTAAAATTAATACCTACACAAAATAAAAACAAATGAAACACTCCAAACTGCCAGGGTTTTTGCTCTTTATTTTGTTCTCTGGGCACCTCTAAGCAAGATCAAAACCACCGAACAACTAGCAGCTTTGGGCAAAACCAACCTCTGCAGAAACCAGACCATTCTGAATCGTGAGCGCTGGGGCTGCTGACGAGGCACAGCACGTGCGCACCCCCCTTGCCCCCAGCTCAGGGATGCCCCACTGAACGGCTTGAACTGCTCTTTTTCACGGACTGCTTTGATGTTGTGATTTATCTTGACCCTGTGGAAAGTAAAAACGCAGGTGCAAAGTCCGCGTTCGGCTCCTGAACGCACCTCTCCTCGAGCACTACTGGTGACTTTCCTGGCTGAGAGCTACTGAGTTTTGCTGTCACAGAAGAGACAACTACCAGAAAGCAGAATTTTCATACGTACGTAGAATATATGAATTTGCAAAGGATTTATGCATGTCAGAGATCCAAATATTTTACAAGACAGACACTTAAAGGTACTCCGTACGTCTCCATAGTAACTCAGCGTACTACGCACGATGTAATCTATTTGCACATCTCCCCAGCAGTGACCATGGCACGACGCGCTCCCGCCGACACCACGAGCGCAGGGTGGAAGGCGCTGTGCGGCACAGGGAACGGACTGAACCCCCAGCTCCGATTTCTGTGATTTGCTGTCATTTTAAACTTCCTTTTCTGTTGGCGCACAGATCACCTGCTCTACCCTACATACTTCTGTATTACTGATTCGTTAGCTTTCTCCAGTCTCAGTTGAGAACCTTTCAGCCTCTTGGTTTGCAGCAATAAATTCAACTGACAGCTGAAATTTGGAGCGCTCACTTAATATTGATTCTGAATGTAATAACAAGCGACATGACCTTTCGGAGGGTGTAAAATATGGCTGCCACAACATCTGTGCCACATTTCTTGCTGTTTAGTAATATGCTGTAACAGCATGGAGCTGGCATCGAAGTTAAGCTTTATTATCAGGCAGATCACTCCATCTCTCTGGCTTCATTAACCCCCCCCCCAAAAAAAAAAGAAAAAGAAAAAAAAAGAAAGAAAAAGAAAGCTCTCGGCATCTAGAACACACACCACGTGTCACTCTTTCTAAGAGTAAGGAAAGAGGTATTTGACTACTAAAAAAAGCCCTCCTTTGTCAGACATGGCAATTTTATCCAGCAGGCTAAAACCAGTACAAATCTTTCATCAGCAAGTAGAAGGGATTTTATATCAAATATCCTAACCAAATAGCTATAAAGTTATACTGTTTACAGTTACCTTCCTACGAGTGAGAAAATGCTCTTACATCTTTCCTTCCATTCAGACAAAAAAACAACAACACATTAATACCATTTTTGTATGCCCTGACACCAAAAACATAATTTTAATTTAGCATTGCCCCAGGATACTTTGAACTAATTTTGCTAGGCTGGATACAGAAATGGTTGCATCTGATTTCCTTTCAGTAATTTTCTTTGAAGTGCTGGTATCTTTAAAACATAGTCCATGTAGGCAGAACATCAATTTCTGTATTTTTTAAAATCTAATTTAAGTAACTTCAAATTATCCAAGCAGCCTCACCATATTTCCAAAGTGGAATTCTGCTACAGAAACCCCCCCCCCAAACATATTATAAAGAATGTTTTAAGTATCTCCTGCCTTCTGCCTGTCGACATAATGTGTACACTGAAATAATGAATCCCTTTATCCTTATAGGCATCTCTTAATGAACAATAAAAACAATGAAGCAGATCTTTACCATTGCATTCTAATTTTGTACTTTGTGACTTTAGTTTCTATGCTGCCAAACACTTGGTAGCAGCTAAAATTTTAAATGCTTTAAATCTTACCATTCAAGGAAAATTAAAATCCTTCATGGTTTACAGTTAAATATAGATTGTAAATAAAAGATCTGTTGGCACTCTAACAAATGAGCCTAATTTAAGGAACACAGAAAAAAAAAATATATATATATTTATCTTCATAGACCATCTACTGCAAGCTTTGCTACCAAATATACATGTACTGGCATGGTACTATGAGAGTCCTTATTAAAAAAGATTATGAATTATACAGTTATACACTTAGAACCAGAGAGAGCTGATCTTTCAGTGTTTTGTATTTTTTCCCCCCCAAAGAGAAAGAATTTAAGTATATAAAAACATATCAAGTGTATCAAAATATAGCTTGTGGTATATCTCCTGTGACAGCAGGGACAGGCTCCTGATACATGTTTCAAAAGACACTCAAAATTATTGTATACATGGACTGATACTTACTGATTCACACACAGTCTGTCTAATTAAGAAACATGTATGTATAGTTGACTGTTATTAAAGGCAAAATTAATCTTTAACAATTATCAGATACTTAAAATTTGAAATTAGTTTAGATCAATTATATATATATATACACTAACCTATTAAAAGGGCTAGCTCCTGTCTCTCTCTCCCTTGCTCTGAACATAATTTAATTTAATTATATTATATGATCAGCACCTGAACTGATTAACTCTCCCACTGCTGCTACAACACATGCGACTGAGACTGTAACGAAACATGATGAAAGACGCTTGGGCAAAAGGAAAGAGCGAATGACCAAAAGAAAGAATCGTTGAATTGTTTCAAATACAGTTTGGGGTGCGATTCATTTGAAGGAGTTGGAGAATAAAGTAAAACACTTCAAAAACTTTTTAACTGACATTTCAATTCCCTCCAATCTCATAACTAGCTATCATCATAGAGGAATAAATTCCATTAAAGGTCAAAGTAGTAGAAAAAGGCTTTATTTCAAGACCTGAGGACCCATGGGCTTGCCACGCTTCCACGGTAGATACAGAGTGTTTTGAAACTTCAGTACTTCCATCTCTGCTTAAATATATTCCAAATGCGCACACTTGAACTACATGACAGGTGTCCTCCTGCAGAGCGGTATTTAGAAATCCTACGCAGTGGAATAATTCAAGTATCAGATAGCCATATGCTAAAGCCTTGGACAAGATTTATCCCTGTGCAGTTGTATCTGCCTTGAGAGTTTAACTGCACAGCCAGGCTTTAGAGTTTTCAGTGGTGCCTACAGCGAGCACCACGCTTAGCCTGAGCGGTTTCGAAACGGCCTCCTTGGAGGTCTACCTCTACTCCTCCTGCGCACCGCTAAACTAGCTGCCCTGTTTACGAAGGTGCTGATGTGGCCTTGCGTGCTCACGCCCTGTGAGGCGACCAGAAAGGGTAAAACCGTCAGAAAAAGCAAATGTAAACAACCATGAATTGGATTATTCCTACATTTTCAGCTGAGGTAGGATTCAAAACTGATCTGATTATATGTATATTATGAGCCACTAAGAATCCTTCTGCAGCAATTACCAAGCTTTCACACATAAAAAAGGGCATTTTCTTTAACACTGGGCTAATCTATCAAATGTTTAGCTTCAAAGGGAAAGTGGGGGGGGGGAAAGAAACCCACAACCAAAGTGGGTTTATAAAGCAGGGATATTTCTTTTTTAGTGAACTGCAGAGAATTATTTCCAGCTCTTGAATATACTGAAAGAATTTTTGAATATAACACAATTTCTCCTTTGGACTTTCAAAACTTAATTCCCAGTGATATAACTTCTGTAAGTTCTAAAAGGCTCCAGGGCAGCAGCTGGAAATGCTGCCACTCTTTCTGGTGTTAAAACAGAGCGTGCCGGGTGCTTGGGCAGAGGGGCAGCATCCTAACCAGCAGTGCCTGACACCTGACACAAAAATTCCTAGCCGAGATTATACAGTAATTGCATCTATACTTTTTAAGTGTAACTAAAATTTGTCAGACAACTAAGTATGACCTATATTTTTATTTTTAGATAAGACAAGGCTGAAAATGAAAAACAAATAATATAGTATAATGTTATACCTGCGTATGTGCTCATGCACATCTGCAAACCTGAGTCAATTCATCAAAGCTGCCAATCAATATATTAACACAGCTGCAGGAGTACAAACTGGAAACACGGACTGAAACTCGAAAGTAAGGGAGGAGGAGCTGCAAAAGGAGGAGGGAAGCAAGGGAGAAAACCACAGGCAGCACTTTCGCATTCCTGATCAGAAGGGAGGGCGTTGAGACATTTTCATCAGGTGTCTGTCCACTAATGGCCAGGGCTTGGGTAGCAAACAGGAAGAATTTCAAGTTCAGTCACAAACCTGTGACATGATCATAATCATGGAGATGCGGTAGAACAGCACGTATGATTGGAGAATGGACTAGTTAGAAAGGACAGGCAGGGACGGAGAGAGAGAACAGCACTTTACTGTGCAGGGCTCCAGTACGACATGATCACAAAATGACTGAATTCGGGATCCTGAGGAAGCCTGGAAGGTAAGTGGCAGAGTTAGGACTCTGGGGACTTCAGCATAGTCAAGGAATTACTAGGCAGAATCTCCTGAAGACCAGCTGTGAAGGACATGCCTAGGAGGTGCAATGTGAGCACATGCGATGCGTGAGAGGGCCATGGGTCAGGAATCGTATAGGGTTTGCCAAGAGTGCAGAACAAGCTGGCAGCTGGGGTTGTAAGGCTACGTTCTCCTGTGAAAAATCGTGGCCATCAGGGGAAGTCCCTGATGACTAGACAAAGGACAACATTATGCTCGTCTTCAAGAAAGGCTGATCAGTCTCACTTCAATGCCTGGAAAGAACTTAGAGTATGTCTCCTTGGAATTCTTTACCAAGAATATAAGTGACATGAGGATAATCAGGAATAGTTAACATGGATTTATCAAAGAACATATCATACTTGACCAAAATAATTGCCTCCAAAATGAAAGGTGAGGAGAAAGCATTTGATGTAATACCTTGTTTTTGACAAACCTTTTGACACCATCTCCTGCAGCATTATCAACTATAAGCTGAAGAAGTAGCATTTGGACAAATGGACTGTCAGGTGGGTCAAAAATTGGCTGAATTGCTGGGCTGAAAAGGTAATAATTAATGACTCACTGTCCATCTGGCAGTCAATAACAAGCAAAATACCCTGAGGGTATTATAGTCTATTTTGTTCAATATCTTCATGAATAATCTGGACAATGAGATGGGGTACACTGTCCACAAATTTCAAAACTTGAGGACTGGCCCACAGCAGCCTCATGAAGTTTAACAGAGAAATGCAGAATTCTCCAAAGGTGGTGGAATAATCCCAAGCACCAGTACAAGCTGTGAAGTTAACAGCTGAGTGGTGCCCCTGCTAAAATCTACTTTCTTTAGTTCAATGAAATGTGTAAAACTACCCTACCCTCTGACCTGAGTCTTCCCAGCCAGGTGAGAATCCTTTTTGTTGCCCTCACTAAGAAAGGAGAACTGCAAAATAAACAAATTACAGTTTTCAGATATAATAACATATTAGAAATACTATTGTGATTTTTTGGGATGGGCTTTTTTTGTTTTTTTTTTTGTTTTTTTTGTTTTACTTCTACCTTATTATAATTTTTTTTTTCATTAAGTGCCTGTAATTCTTGCACTTTATACTAAACAATCTGTAAATACCAATTTCAGCAATACCTGGTAGCAATCACATGTAAATTGACTCCAAAGAGTGGACCACTGCATTGTTAGCTATTTACAACTAGACGAGATAAAAGACATAAGCACTTATGGTTAAGCACCGTAGCACTTAGTTCCAGTTAGGCACTTGGGATTCTCCATAGAGAATATGGGAAGAATTAGGTAACTCAGAAGTGTAATTGGAAGCAACACCAAAAACCCTGGAGACTTCTCAGGGAACTGCCTCGAATTAGTAAAACAGGAAGCACCAAGAACACCAAAGTGCGAAATTCCCACCCTACCTCTCCTTCCCTCCCAAGCACAGGCACTCAAGCAAGGGCCGCAGAAACTACAACTGTCCAGCCAGGATCTAGACTTGTGAATGCTGCAATAGGCAATCTAAAAGCCTACCTACAACACAAAGACAGAATGAGATTTTTTTTAAACAAAAAATGTACAAATAGGCAGTTAAAACATATCTATTAAAAATGTATTAATAATGAAGATGAACATTAATTACATGAGATATTCAAATATCTCATCTTTATCTTATAAAAACAAGTAACCTTGGCCCTAAAGAATAATCTTTAAAACGCCCTTGAAACATATGCACATATAAATCTAAAATATACCACACATAAGGACAAAATAAGCAAGTTAAATTCCATGGATGCTTCCAGTTCAAATTCATGATGGATGTTATAATGCTACTGTGTTACAGAAGGTTTTTAATTCATCATAGAATGGGAATAAGTGGCAAAGTAGCATAAATGTCATTAATACAGAATTCAGTGGTAGTACACACCAAGTAATATATTTCCCAACACAACATTGTGTGTGCTATGCCATAGGCTTTGGAGCACACCATCACTAAAAGTGATTGCATGTGTGCACATAAAAAGGAAGGCATTTAGTTCAAGTACTGTATTCCCAAATCTGACATGTGTTTTATTGAGATGTCAGGTAGAGTCTCTGTAACAAGGCTTTCTTAAGTGACTTACAAAAATCAGCAAACTCAAACAGCATGTAATATGAGTTTACAGCTACAATTTAATAGACTTTGTGAGCCAAAAGGGAAACATCTGAAAAACCCACATTCAAAGTACTTCTTTATAAAATTCCCAACTAAACTTAAGGAGTCACTCCCAGATAAACTAAAGACTGTTCCATTTGCCTTCCTGTTGTCCTCAGGCTACAATAAATTCCTGTAAATTGGAAGAGAAAGAATTTAAGACCCCCTTTGAAGCACTGTTTGCACTAGATAGAAAATGGAAGTCACCTGCATCCAACTTCAATGCTCTTTGGAGAAGAGGAATCATGGGGACTGTGCCCCAGCACAGCACTACTGTGTGAAGGACACCTGAGTTATCCACTTCTACGACCAAGATTTGTTTCAAAAATCTTTAAATGACATCCAGGATAAATGATGTTGTCAGATGCCTTTTAATAACATTTGTTCTCCTCACTTTTGTAATTACCTTTCTAGGTTAGCAATGCTGTCACTTTGAAAATTGTTTTTTTCACCGTTATCCTTGTCTAATATAAAAGCGAAGCGAAGCAAAGATAGCAAATAGAGGTATTGTTGTTTACCCAAACTCTTGAGAATATCTGCAAACAAGACAAATTTGGGAATATCCAGAATTGGGCTATGTGTCTGAACAGCCTACAAGTGACAGCAGCTAAAGATTAGCGCCACTGGTCTCCCAGTCCCCTTTATCAAGAAGCAGGCGGCAGCAAGAAAACTGATGCCTAAGGTATAGTGCAGAAAAATCCCCTAGAGAAAGAATTTGAAAGGAAGCAGACTCTTCTGTCTTAACTGACAGGTTTAGGATGGGCTTCAACTAATTCTAGCAATCTAAAAAAGTAGTCACCTAACCTAAACTAGCCAGGCAGTTATCTCTACAGTCATGGACAGAGAAAAATGCCAGAAAAGGGAAATTTCTCCCATCCCGCAGTAAGATGAGGCAGGCAGGATGGATCACTCTAAGCGCCTGTCTCCCTTCAGTGATGATTAACTTTGATTAATAGCATATCTTTTATATTAGCTCAAATTAGACAAGATGGATTCTATCTTTATTTTCTTATTTTCAAGTAATGAGAATCTTAAGCCCTTAAGCTGGGGGTGATTTGGATTCTTAAGAACACTTGTACAACGTGATTTGCCTTACTATGACACTTCCATGCACCTATCTTTATTTTCTAACATATTGGCATATGCTACTATTTATTACCCTGTTGGATTTGGTGCTAGTTATGTATACTGAGCCATGTATGAGACTTCTGCTAATGTTACTAACCTCTTTATGTAGTATTTTGCTTCAAGCTCCCACTTCTAGAAGGAAATGATTGCTTGAAAGCCTTTGCCTTACAGTCCTCCTAGCTTTAGGAGAAGACTTTTTGAAAAGGATGTGGGTGTAGTTTAAAGACTTTTTTTTTAAAAGGCCTTTAAAAATAATCTATTTATAGAAAATAAGCTCATGATTTTGTCAGACTTAGGCCACAACCTTCACTTGGAATTTCTCCTTATTTTTAGGCCTATTATTTAAATATACATATATTTTAAACTTGTTGATGAAAAGAAAGATGACAGCCATAGAATCATCTAGACAAAACACCATCTAATTTGCATTTTTTGTTAGTATTATACAATGAAAGTTGAGGGTTTTTTCCCCGAGTAACTTTCCTGCTAGAACTGATATAGCATCTGTGACTTCTCTGCATATTTTATATTATGATGAGTCATTTTTTCATTCTACTGCTTTCCAGTATGGAAACTCCAAAAAGGTATGATTCCACCCATTTGTGTAACCTCATTGCAGTACTGAAGGCATATTCTTACTCATTAGGCTACGCATAAAGACTGATCTGCTAAAACAGCAAATATAAAGCCATCTCCTTTCATCACTGTCTTGAGAGGTTGTACATACACATGACAACGCAGAAGTGCCAAGGTGTTAATCTCAGGTAAATTTAACTCCCATAATGTCATCATTCTATGTCTGTAGTAGATAAACCTCACCATAAATGTTTACTGTGAGAGCTACAGATTTCATCTACTACATATTTGCATGTGCACGTCAGTCGCAAAAATAAATAATGATAATAAAAAAGGCACAACACAGAGTAGGCATGGTGGAGCTCTCCACTGACACACTGAGCATGAATATTTATCCAGCAATCATAAATATGCATTATGACAATGTTCATCCATCCCCTATGCAAGTGGAGACGGGACATAGCTAAAAGTAGTGAAACATACCCTCAATAAGTCCATGGTTTGCAAATATTTTTCAGGAGTATGGAATCATTAAGAACAGACGAACAAAAGACCTTCTGTGGAAGCTCTTAAACAATGCTTTTTGGCACAGGTGAAAACATACACACATAGTCAAGTGCAAAAATATTCTAAACAGCTTATTAATCACAATACAGAACAAACGTATCAGTGCAACTGAGAATCATCAATGCTAATGCAGAAGGCATCTCTGATTAGAAAATACTCCAAAATGATTATACAGATGAGCAAAGCTGATTTTTGGTATCTTCTTTCTGCATCTGACATGTAAATGTAACTATTCTGATAAATCAGAGTAGGCAGCAGCACAGTATAATATTGAGACTTGTATTCTAGCTTAAATAGATTTGACCAACTTTATAGTGAGGAAGCTGTGATTAACGATAGGTTTATCTGTCACTGCAGACAGGTTGCAAAGCAGAAATGTAAAAGATGGAAGCAGAGTGGGGAAAACCCCTTTTCTTTGTATCAAAGTTTCCTAAAACTGGTAAGTTTGTGAGCCTGGGGAAAGTGAAACTCAAGTTAACAGGTAGTTTAAAAGAGAGGGAATAGTCAAGAGAGCCAGGGGAGAGGAAAAGGGGTTAAATCTTGAAATGAGTCTATGAAAAAACAGAAGCCAGTTACCACTGAGTCAAAAGACATGATTTAGTAATAATAGGAAACGCCATCCCTTTCTTGTCCCCATTTCTCTGCTGTGTAATGACTATGTGAAGATCTCACAGGCCTGGGATGGGGGCAGACCCACGGGACATCTCTCTGGGCCTAACAGAGCCGACGGGATTATGCTTGCCATCTCCTGGCTGGAATATACAAATGTCACTGCATACGATCAACTGCTGCTTGACAGCGGGGCTGTCAAAAAACACAGACAGACTGGTGAGGGGGAGAAAACATGGACCCAGGAGCACACGCAAGACCTCTCAAACCACCTGCCAGACCAAGCAAAGAGGAAGCCACAGACAGGAAGATGAATGGGGGAAAAAAATGCAGGAGGAGGGGGAGAAGCAGGGGACCACTACCTACACCTGGTGGTGGCATCTTGGAGCCTTCAACACGCCCCTGGTGTTTATGAGAGATGTGCACTGCTCAGCTACACAGTTTCCCCTCCCAGTTGTAAGATATGTTTTCCAGAAACATCTTTCCAGGCATTAGCTAATTCCCAGCAAAACTGCAAAGGAAAATTATATTAGAATTTTATTATATTCAAACTGTTCCTAGGGTGCTGATATATATGAGCACAAGCAGGTGTTCACGCCTGCCAAAGGTAAGGAAAGCACAAACAAGCACACACAGGAGGAGAATGGGAAGGCTGAGGCCCTCTTGCTCCGACTCCCTGATGCTCATGCATTTACACTTTCTATTCCTACCTCTTGGAAACCAATTAAAAAAAAGTCACATTCAGAACGCAGCACTTCAATAGCTCTGCTGGCAACTACACTTTGATTTGCTTGACATTTACTGATCATCTGGTAGGCTGAATGGTGCAAATTCTAACTTGCAGGAAGACAAAGCTAAGGAAGGAAAAGAGAAATACCAGCACCATAAGGTTGAAGGAACATAGAGGCTCGGCTACTGTTCCGTTAAATAACTTTAGGCAACTCTACACGCAAGCATGAGAAAATGAAGGATCAAGCACTAGGGATAAGTTGCACTCACTGCAGTGACTGAGTACTCCAATACTGAATGTCTTACATGGTAATGTTTTTCATTAAAAAAAACAAAAAATAAAAATCTCCAGGTGATTCTCAGTGTAAACAAAATACTTCTCTTTTTTAATTAGGTCCCTCTTCCTGCCACACTTAGAGAGTAACTCATCATGCTTTTAACACAATGTCATTAATAAAATAGATTGTCTGAAAATCAGGATTAAAATAATTAGAGCACCATGGAACCACATCTTCAAATCTCATTAATGCTGACTCAGACCTTCATCATTCAGAAACAGTTACAGAAAGCTTCATAAAAACACCAATATATGCAAACATTAAAGGATGCAAAATATTCCATTTATTCCTTCTCTGCATGGGTGTGCAGTGTTCATTACTGGCATGGAGCCACAGGTGCATTTCACTGCTGGTACCTCTGAGTATGGGATAAAAAAGGGCTGGTGGAACTTCAGCAGTTTTGCGTAGCCTCCTACGCTGTGCCCGATGCCACGGGCAGCGCACTGCCGTTTTGTGAAGCAAACTACACAGGAGGACAAACTGAAATGAAAGGAGCTTTCTTTTTCAGCAGAGATATTTTGACAATTTCTTGTAACACAATAAAAATAAAGTCATATGACAACTCGAGTTTTGATCATACTGAGTTTTGATCTTAAGTCTTGACTTTTCATAACTCTGCCCCGGTATGGTAGCATTTCTTTAAAAAGAATGTTAAAAACGTTACAGTGGTTTAAGTTCTAACCAAAACGACTCTTGGTAAAAAACGACAAACTTGGGGAGCCTTGTAACATCACTGATGCTTTATCAACTGTAATTACTGGATGTTTTAAATTTTGGTCAAAGCAAAAACAGTGAAGATGCTGATACCAGACAGGGACAAATCTGCATCTGAAATGTTGAAATGTTTCTGGTAAGTGAGGAAAATGTACAGAGAATAAAAGAAATGGATATGCTTTTTGTTATGGGAGAAATGCACCGCTAAACCATCCTTCCTACAAGCTGCTAGGGCCTTCTGCCGCGAATGGAGTGCTGTATGTTTTTAAAAAACAAAAAGCAACAACGAAAACTAACAGTGAAAACAGTATAGTCCTACACATTTCTATTTGTTTCTTCTCTTTCTTAATATGACTCTGAGCATACCTGCAAAGCATAATAAATATTATGCTCCCAATTAGAAATGTCAACACCAAGAATAAATGCAAAGGGATGTGTGTCTAGTGGTGTCACCAAAATTCTCCACAAGCAGCTCAAAACCATCAAATCCTCTTCCTTCCTCTAGGACACAAAAGAATAAAGACTCTTCTCAATCCAGAAATTAGATGGTCAAAATGACTTTGATTTCCCAACCCAGCCGGCAAAGTGGGAATCGAACTACGGTTCAGAGGAACAGGAAGATCCTCAGGGCAAGCCCCAAGCACACTGAAGCACTACAGCTGTTGATTTTTTTTTTCTTGATATGCACACTAGTTATAGCTGTGCTTAGGCTTTATTTGAGAGAGACTGTAAAACAAAGTAAGATTGTGCAGTTTCAGATGTTTTAAAAAATATAAATATGTTGCCACGAAACTACAGTTTTATAAACCAAACACATCTTTTCCCCACATCCTTTTAAGATGTCACTGTATATCCTCCGTTCAGATGCAATAAAAAAAAAGTTTACAATCAGAATCTTTAGCTTTGCATTTAAGCAAGTATTTATACTATTAAGCTTGAATCACTTAGATATTTTTAATGCAAATTAGTAATACGTAAGAATTTTTTCACTTGGTTCATTTTCTCCAAGTATGTAACTGACTGACATCTGAGTTGAGCTGAGACCAGAGCGGTTTGTTGGTCATGATCTTTGTTCTGGCAACTAAGTTTCCTTATCCACGAGCTCACCATTCGCAGTTAGAAAGAACTGACATTTCAGACATGCGGACATTTCTGTGGTCAACACGATCATGGAAGAGAAGAAATATGGTAGAGCTGGAATCATTATTCTGCTTTTGGAAACTGCTTCTTTCATCACCTTTTAATTATAAGCATTAGAAAAAGGGCGACTGTCCTACAGCTCTGATGCAACGTCTTCAATACAGGTCGTAATCTTGTTTATGCAGATAAGCTGTTGCAACTCATCTATCCCGTGCTGTAACATTTAGTCCCTGTGCATAGCTTAGACGTGCTCAAATTTTCCTTTTTTGAAAGTTAACTTAATCGGCTACCAAAACAGACTGAACAAAAATGCATAAAAGTTGCTCTTAAGACTCTTACCATTCACATAAGAAGCTAGTAGAGAATAATTATACTAGTTTATTATACTTGAAAATGAGTCTTTATAGCAATTTTCAACAGATATACAGGATGAATTTATAATTCTTGGCTGATAATAAAAAGAACTACATGCAACATACATATGAAACATATTTGCCTTTTCTTATAGAAGAAAAAAATCTGAATTATGTTTTGTTGTCATATTTTCACATTGAAAGATAGCTACCAAACAACAGCATTCTCATTCTATCAAAATTACTTCCGTCCACTTGGAAACAAGTAAGTATATTGTGTAACATGCTACACAGGCCCACGATTTTGCTACGCAAAGCATAATACCACTTATCTAAAACAGATCTAGAGATTGTTATCTATAACACCTGAAGGTTTAGTAAGAAAAACTTCCAGTAGTCTTCTTCATGTGGCAAAATGAGTGAGGTGCATTAAAAATTATTATTGTTTTCCTTTTAAGAAGAACTTAACAGCCCAAGGATATTTCCGATATTTTTCAAGCTATTTTTGTAATTCATTCAATGCCGTTCAGCAGTAAGCCTACCAATAATTATTGCATTATATAGAAAATACGGCTCATTTTCAGTTAATAACACAAACTGAGGTGTTAAAAGTACTTTTCCCTTTAGGAAAAAATGGTATTTTTCCTTCATGTTAAGTGAGTCACAGTAGTTAGTTTTTAAAAAGCAAAAACCCCATACATCATCTCGATAGGAAATGGATAGTAACATTTTAACTCTGTGGTTAATAATCAGCTATTTCACTTTCCTGCACTTTTGTTTGCTTATTTTCATGCAACACAAAGATACAAAACTCCTATTTGCTCAGGGATCTGTGAATGAAAATTACTGGATAAAAACTAGCCATTGTGTTGTGTGAATCACTTTTGCCCAAGCGATGGTCACCGTGTAGCCCATTTTGTATGCGAGATGGTAACAAGAGCATGAAGGCAAAAATCGGGGAAAAGGAGGGTTGCACAGCGGCTATACCAAGCAATGTCCTAGGACGGCGCATTGCGAAGGGGGGACACTGAGCACCAACATTTTACGAGCGCCTCAAACAGCAGAGCGACAGAACAAGCTTCAGGAGAAGCTGCCGGCCGCCGCGGCAGCTCGCTAGCCCGGCACGAACCCCCGTCCGTTCCGCACGTGGTGCGGAAGCAGAGACGGGATCAGCAACGTGGGCTTTTGAGGACCACAACGAGAGGGATTTCAGCTGGAGAAAATCCAGCCAACTTCAGCGTTTAGCAACACACTGGCAACTTCAGAAATAGTTACAGCAGTTTTACAAATACGGACTGACTGCTCTCTAAGTCTTAACTGAAGGACAGGCAGAATTTAGCTTTTATATATTTTTTGACAACCCAAAGTAGTCCACAAATTAAATATCTTTGAAAATACTATTGTATGTATTTGCAAAAGGCTTTATCCTTCATCTACTAGTGAACTCTGCAAGATTAAAGAAAAAAAAAAAACAAACCCAAAACAAAAAAAGAGCTTCACTACCTCCTACTTTTATGTTCCCTATGCAGTTAACAACAGCTAAGGACATTAAAAAAAAAAAAAAAAAGGCTAAAAAAAAGAAATACAGTCTTGCTGCACTTGCAGTGTAACATTTAAATTCCCATAATGATTGCTGCCAAATAGTAAATGTGGTTCAGCATTTTCATTGCTGTCAGTGAAGCTGCAGCGCATAGTAATGCGAATTTTGGCCTAATCCTGAAAAAAACTTAATGGAATGATTTTACATGAGGGGAAGTTTTTATATATTTATATATTTATTTATTTATATTTATATATTTATATTTATATATTTTATTTATTTATTTATTTATTTCAGGAAATAAGAGTCTTAAGTCTTTCTTTTTTATATTTAGAAAAAACCCCACTATGATTAAACAGAGGTCTATGAAGCAATTTTTGTGACTTCTTCCTAAAGGAACAAGACAGAGAGAAACAGAGAAAATTCCTGTATTTAGCTGTAACTAAAGAATCACTTTTTCTGCTCTATTTCTGTCTTCTCTGGGTTCATAACAGGAAGATACGCTTAGTTACTGCAGCATTTCATAGAAGACAACATGGGCTCAAGGAGAGAAAAATTAATAAGAGAACACACCTCACCAACGCGAGAAAGGCATTTTTTTCCACTCTAACGTCTATATAATTTTTGTCAGCGCAGGGTAAGACTTATAACCAAAGGCATACTTAAAAAGCCAAATAGCATTTTTCTTATCGTAAAGCAAGCCTAGACTGTTTCTCACGGCATTCTGCCTGTATCATTTAAAAGAAAAGTGCACCACATGAATGGTAACCAAATAAGTATCAAATAACCAAAATAAACATTAAACATTTGAAAAAGAAATAATGTGCAACAGGGAGAGGAAACAGCCTACTTTCTGCGAACCTGACTTTACACACAATGTGGCTCCTCTATTCTTAAAATTGGATAATATCAATTACAATGTAGTGATGTTATAGTCTAAAAGAGGTTAAACCCCCATCACTCTTATGCATTTATGGCGTATTTATGAAGTTCTCCAAAGCAAACATAGGTGTATAGCTTAAATTTATCCGCACAGCTACTGAATTCTGTGTATTCACGGATGAATTGATTCACGCGACCCTGTCCGGCGAGAGGTCTGGCTGCGAGCTCGCAGCGGCCCCGCAGCCCCTTTCCCCGGCAGCTCTGAAGCCTGCAGACGCGTCAGCAGAGCCCGGCTCAGCGTCCGCGGCTGACGCGAACAGCTGTAACGCTGTCGACAGCACGAACGAAACACCGCGTGCTCCGGCAGCCAGCGTTGCTGTTTAACATTCGACAATACAAACACATAAAATTCGCAAGAGAAAAGACTTCAGCTGTGCTTTATATGTAGCATACTAGTAGTATTTACCCACCTGTACCTGAAATACTAATGAGCTACACAGTTTGATTCATGTTTTGCATAAAACATGGATTTAATGCCAACTCCAGAAAATTATCATAGAGCATGACTGACACAACTCATGGTCTTCCCTAGCCTAGAAGGGGGGGGAAAAAAAAATCCTGTAATACATCTCCACAAAATAAACACTATCCGCTTCTCCCCCTAGCCCTCTTCCTCCCCGCAGACAGACTCAGCGTGTGGTTCCTGAGGAATTAGTTGTAGAAGAACTCCCCCGCTGACAGCAAAATGCCAAATGCACGTCCTGCACATGTAATGTGCCTGACATTTCCACATCTCACCAGGTTAACGTTTCTGACAAGTGCTTAAAAATATATATCTTTAAAAATGTGTGTTTATTGCTGCCTTCATATCTCCATTTTATAATGCTTCCTCTAAAAAGTTATTTGACTTATGAAACCACCTCCACATTGTGTTTTGATTTAAGTGGAAGTAATTGCTTTTTAAGAGATGAAAACCTTTTTGGAATCAACGGCTACATTTCAATTGATGGATGGTATAAAATGTTCAAATATTATTTTCTTCATTCACAACAGAACTGTTGAGAACTGAAAAGAATCATGATGATGGATAGATTTAGCAGGGTCAGCACTGAAAATGTTTTAATGCCCTACATTATTTAAGGTTATTTGCAGTAGGAGAGCTTGGAAAAACCTACTGAAGTTTCAACTGTCAAAACAATTTCTTCCTGGCTTTTTTTTTTTTTTTTTTGCTAGACAAGTGTAAATCACCAGTTGGGACCTCTTACGAACCAAGTAGGGATTTGGCACAGACGCTGCCTAGTCAACAGGGTTGGTGCATCAGCTGTTGCTGCAGTTCAGTCCTTACAACAATTTTTCTCAGGGAGAGGTGCGCAGTGTTTGCAGAAGTGCAGTACTAAACTAAGATTTGTGGCTATTTTGAAGGACACATTAAGCATTTTACTCACATTTTAGTCAAACAGGCTTAGAAACTTAGATGTCTCCAGTCATCTTTAAAAACAGACATAGATAGTTCAGGGCCTTCAATTCTCAAAAGAAATGCTTAAATAAGTTAACAAAACTGTTCACAATAGATTTCAGGCACACCTTCACAACAGCCTGACTACATTAAGCACAACAGACATTATATTAGTATTTCTCAGAACTTCTAAAATGCTTCTAGACACTAGTTCAGATTCAGTGTCTATTCAGTTATGCTACCTCTTCCCCATGTGAATCATGGAAAACAATGTGTTCTAACTCACCCAGAGAGATACCCTTTGTTGTACATCAGGTTTCATATAAAATAATCTTAATACACGCACATATGTATATGCACATACGTTTACAAACACAGTTTATATATGCTTTTGAATTCATATTTGAAATATTTTTCCTCATTAAATACACATTTTTCTCTCAATACTAATGGTATTGCCAAAGAAAGTAAAAAGTCACGCTAATTAAACTTTATGATTTTGCAATGGGATTCATAAATTACTATAATATCTTTTAGAAATTGAATTGAATCATTAAATATTCCTCAGTAATATACTGCACTCCATAAAAAGGACCAGGTCAAAAAAAATGGAGGCATTTTAAGCTCAGCCACAGAATTTATGTGTCTTTCAGTAAAGGCATTCTTCCTATCAGTATCGTCAATCTTGTACTTTTAAACTTTACCAGACCCTGATCATGAGAAAAACAGGTTTCAAGGAAAATTAGAGGCTTTTGAACTTCCTCGATATTCTGTCAGAGGTCATTCCTTTTTCAAAAGGAGATACATACCTCATTGTGCGCAACGGCGAGCATCGCGTTCCCTTGAAGTCCCCACCATCTGACAAACCACCGCTACTCATTTTTCCTTCTAGCACACAATCTGCTCTCAGTGTTATAAGGAGGATGGCAAACAATGGCATCAAAATATTCTTTTTGTTCAATCTGAAACCACAGTATTTCAAAATGTATTTCTCATGAATAAACACAGGAAACTGAACTTATCGTTCTGTTAGATGCCTTTATGCCTAAGAGCTCTCTCTCTGTGGCATTGGAACGACTGCAGGTACAGGATAAATTTGGGAAAAAGAACTACGACATATTTGGACATGAGATGACGACATCATATAGTTTGCTGCAGTATATTAAAAATAATAGATTATTAATAACATATACACTGCAGAAGATGCTTTTTAACCTGGCTTGATTTGAGCTAAACTCAAACTTTTACCAAAACAAACTGGCATAACTTGCATACTTTGTGCTCCATGCGTGAGGCAGCAGTCCCTCTTCACAAGGAACAACATACACACTTGAGGTCATACCTTATTAAAAAGGTCCAACCAAATTGACAAAGATGTATATTTATTCCCTAAATCTTGCTTCCCTGTGTCTTCCTGCAATTCCCTGTATACTCTTTTGGAAAGACAAAGTCTCCTACAACCCACTGAAATCACAGAACAGCTCATTTTATTATGCCAAACTTTGCAGGCACATATGGAGATGAGGGCTAAATCAGGAGGACACAGTAGCTTCAGATGGGCCTTGTGTTGACGACCCAAGATAGTGTTACATTGAAGGCACGTGGTTGGACAGCTGAGCGCTTTTTCCCTGCTCTCAGGATCAAACATTGGGTATCCTATTCTGAACTGCACACCGTCCAAACTGCTGCCCTAGTTCACAAGTTAAACCTCGTCCATTATTCTGGGCTATGGATATGTGGCTTATGCCTTCATTCTGGACACATGGTTTCTTCTTTTTTTTGACATGGAAAAATTTTGTATTTATCTGTTTTAGAAGTTTTCCAGAAGTTGTACTTTCTAACTTTCTAGCTTTAATAATTGACCAATTCCAGGCGCTCTGTCACATCAGGGACTGTGAATGCCCCTGACACCAAGACAAGGCTGATTAAATTGACTTGTCTAAATGCTTGGTTCTCTCTTGTAAATCTGTTCATATGCGAGAGACAATGTGACGATGTAACCAACTCTCAAGATAACAAAATGAGCAAATATTAATTGACTTATACATACTGAAGATGTCCATAAAATACCATTATGTCAAATCTGTACTCTATACTTGCAGCACATGAAAAGTCAAATTATTTTTAGTCTCTTTTCTGATAAAGTTTGACTTCATTAGTCTCCTACCATGCTTAATAAGTTATGTTGTTTTGTTTTAAAAAATTGAGTTTCATCATTCCTAATGGTCACTATCTAGTTTCAGGTCAGGTAGCAGACATGACACTCGCATTACACATACTTGTGTACAGATATCAGTTTTGCCTCATTTTGCACAGTCCAGTTCTACTGAATGCAGCATGATACCTGGTAGTACAGTGTTACTACAGGTATGACAGCCACAGAAGAGTGATTTTGCCCATCACCGATTTTGTCTCCACAAAGAGGTTCATGGTCACAGAGAGCAGTCTCAGGGGCTAAACAAATGGATTCCTCCCCTCTCCCCCTTCCCAGTTTTTTTTTTTTTTTTTTTTTTGAATTAAGGCACATGTTTCTGATGTTCAGATGTAACTATAGCTTTTTGTGATTTGTAAGTTTTATCTTTGGGTCCTTTACATTACCATCTCAGTGTGAACAATATGCTTCCTTAGCATGTAATCCCATTTTATTAAAACATTATTGTAAATGGTACACTGTATTGCTAACTGCACATTAAACTTGCTTCATTTGTTGCAAAGTTCTTAAAGCTTAAACAATTTCTTAAAATCCAGCTAACAGATTGAGGTGTGATTGTGTGACAGACTGAAACCTCCATAAATGGGAGAGCATAACAGAATTCCTCTGGAAGTCTACTACCACTTAAAAAACCCCTATAAGATGCAGGACAATACAACTGTGGGGGAGAGGGAGGAAAAGAAGAAAAGGGAACTAGTGAATTCAATCAAAGAAAGATGTACAACGAGTAAGATCACCATACCTGTTGAAAAGGGAGCTCAAAAGCACAGTGAAGAGAAAGCCATGACTATTTATTTATTTGTCTGTGTTACCTGAGGGCAATAAAGAGCATCAAAGTGCTTGATTTAGGGATCAGCACAAAAGCCAGCAGCCTCCCTGTCTGCGAAGTTCTGCCTTGCAGCAGAAGCAGCAGGCCCGTCTGCGGTGCCGCTGCGCGCATCTATCAGCCTTCACCCACGTGCTGCACGGAAGGAGACAAAAAGAAGGGGGCAACTGACTGCAACATTACATTTGCCAGTGGCCAGGGACTGCTGAAGCTGGAGGAGGGGAAACGCCTTGTTTGGGGGATGCATCGCCAACGCCTGGGCCGGGTCAGCGCTGAATATTTGAGCTTCGCACCCTGGAACCGCAGAGAGCAGCGGAGCACAGCAGCGGAACGACTGGCCCGTCACAAGGCAGGGAACTGTTAATTTTCTAGACTAAACAACACAGAAGCTTCTTACATGTTTTCTTTTAATCATCTCTTTTCCCTATTTTAATTACTTAGTAACATCCAGATAACCAATTAGTACAGAATTAGCATCAGTAGAAATTCAGATGCTAATCTGTAAATGGGCTGTTGACTGTTTCCTGCTTTATATTAAAGCAGCTATTTAAAGAAAGCTATAGGCTCTCATATTTCCTATCTAGTGCCAAAAATTGCTAAGATGCATCTGAAGTACCATTAGTCAGGCACAGAAATACTAGTTTCAACAAAAAGAATAGCTGATACATTAAAAATATAGATTACAACGGTTCTAAACCATCTAATTAAAAAGCAGAGCAAGAGAGACAGCCGAATGCCCACAGTCGATCAATTAAAAGCTAGGCATTCCCCCAAAGCTCCCAGTAGCCAAGACTACTTGATCTCTAGGATACTTGAAAATGAATGCAAACAGTAGCTACTACTCTTAATAGGTGGAGCAAAGTACAAAAATGTCAGTTAAGGTCCACAAAATAAAAATGTCTTTTGATCTTTTTGAGAAAGGAAAGCAAAGGGGGAAAAATAGTCAATATACTTAAAAACAATTCTTTTTTGTTTTGTACCCCAGAACTCATTGAATTTTAAAAGAATAAGTGCCATTTTAAGGAGTCTGGCTTCTAAAAAGTACACTCAAAATTTCTCTGTGCTTTTTAAGAGCAGAAATCCGTCACAGGTGGATCTTCAACTACTTCCATGAAATGACTCAATGTTAAATGCTATGCACAGACATAAACATCTAACTGTATGAAAGTCAAAACTTCTGCAAAACTCATCTAAGAAACAGCTGGTGAGGGAGATAAGCTAGATAAACATTTTCTGTTTCAGATACCTAATATTTTTTCAGATGACATGTCAAAAGCCTTGATTCATCAAGGTACTTCAGTACACACATATATAAAGTGTTATCGCACTATTTATGAAGTAAGCACTGCCCAAAATTTCTTCCGGAATCACAAAACAAATCGGAAAGAGCTTTCTAACACCAAAAACCCCCACCTATTACTTAAATAATGTCTTTAACAGACTCGATCCTTTCTTTTTTCACATACATAAGACTATTGTATTCTTTATCTAAACTCCACCAACATGATCTTGCTCTAATTTAACCCTATTATTCTTTTGTCTTAAAACAGCCATTTCCCAACGTAAGATGCCACCTTCTCTTCTTCCCTCTTTGAGGTTCATTGCAAAGAACTGTCTTTGCTCTTAATGAGACTGACCCACAGGCTTTCTCCTGCATACTGTGTTCAGTTAGTAGGAAGATCTTCTAACACTACAAAAAAGCTGCTATTATTTTTCCAGGTAGCTTAATGTTCTTCTCAATTGCTGTTGTATCTGTTACACTTGATAAAATGTCCCACATCCAACATATTCTACTTCTGCATATTAATCCCTCCCACGAACTCAGTTTTATCTATGTCCCATCAGTATGCTTATACACTAACTAATGCATCAAAACTACTATTTGGGTTCAGTGAACAATTATACTTTCAAATATTTGCTATAGCTGATTACCATTAAATCAACAAATAGTATTATCTGAAGGAAGCAGGTTAATTTGATTGCTTACTTTTGCTGGGTTTAGCTACTAATCAATGAGGAACAAAACTATGTATATTAACTGTTTTGTTTTGTTTTTTTTAATAAAAATCCAGAGTATGTATAAAAATAATATAAAAGTACAGAATGGTTGTATGGTAACTGTGGTCTCTTCTCATCATGAAAGAACATTTGGAAAATATCCAGTGTTTTCACATACCCCATACAGGTGCTAGAGGTTAACAGCTCTGGTTTTGCTCATAAAGCAGGACTGAGGAGCCCAGTTGGCATCCTGATTTTCTTTCTAAATAAATCTCATGGCTCTGTAAGCAAAATATAAGACAGGCACAGAAGCTCACACAGTTGGCTCCGGTAGCTTTATATATAAATATACGTAATAGTAGTTTTGCTTTAGACTACGGTGAACTTGAGTCCAACAATTTATGTCCAGTTTAATCATGCTGAATACCAGTTAGCTCAAACACCATCGGGAAATGTCACATAGGTATTATTACTTCAGGTTTCACTCATGCCCCTTCCCCATCAGGTATCATTTGATATCTCCCAAATGTACTGGCCCACTGCAACCTAACTACAACTGCACTCATCCTGAGCAACTGTTTTTTCTTCTTTGTAACGTATGCCTATGACAGGATTTACTTAAACAGTTTCCCTCCTCCTATTCTATTCCCTAAAACAAAACAAAAACAAAAACTTTCTTCTCAAAAGGCTCAACATCATTTTTCAAATATCCCCTTTTACCAGCTTCCCTTGTTTCAGGAGGGCTTGTGAAGCTTCAGTGAGCTGTTTGTATTTGCCCAAGAAATAAGGGTCAGGGCTAGCAGCTGAAGAATCCCTAATGCAGGCTGAAAACACACATCATCCACCAATCAAGAACCCTCGCAACCTCACTGCACAGGACTGCGGGAGCCATAGAGTAACCATAGCTACTCATTTTCAATGAAAATGAAAAGAAATAGCAATGAATAACGATGAAACCATAAAAGAAAATATGAAGAGCCATACCAATTCCTGAGAACCTCTGGGAGAAAACCTAGTTAATGTAAGGTTGAAGAACATTTGCAAAACAAAGAGCTTTCTGGTTTGCATTTCCCATGGACATATTTATTTTTTCAGTAACATATTCCAAAAAATATACATTGCCACTCATTTCAATACTCATGGACAGAACACACAAACAAAGAAGAATTTACCAGCTATATATTGCTGCCTGATAAATAACAAGAAATATGCATTTTTTTTCATAATCTTGTTACATTCAGTTATGTAAAGTAACATCTCTAGTTGAGAACTGAAAATGAACAGAACAAGGAAAACAGTTCATTATAGGAGAGAAGTATTGTGAAACCTAGCATAGCATTAGATTCTCCATTGCGAATTTACACAAACACTCAGAGACTAAAAGTTTCCGTTCTGGGGCTGGTGGTCCGCCAGGTTAGTGAAGCAATTGCTACTGCTGACCTGCCCGCGCACCTTGCAGAGCTACTGAATAACGCAGTGCAAAAAAAGCTCAGCCACTGCTCGCCAGTGCAGCAGAGGGGGCACCCGAGGTTTTACATCTTGTTAATTACTTACAGGGTAATCTCTATTATTTTAATTATTTACCTATGGAACCGACACCGTATTATAAGGAAATGAAAACTCTGTTAGCAACAGCAATACCGCACCACAACCAGCCTGCCTTTAGAGTGCAGGACTCTAGGAAAAAGCAACCGACTAACTTGTATGAGGATGCCAGATTATAATACTTAACTTCAATAAAAAAGTAAAAATACCACTGTATCACACACAACATAGAACCCTGTGATCAGATCACATTTTTAAGGATTGTTTGTAAGATCAGTCATGGGAGATACTAGAAAACTGGGATAGAGCTGCCATTTGTTTCAGAACGGTGGGTGCAAACTCCTTTTCAAGGCATGCCACTGGAATATCCCTCAGCAAAACTCGCACCAAGGCCTGATCTGGATTCTCAATGGATCTGAAGCCCCCAAAATGACATCAAAAGGCTCAGCAGAATACGTGCCTAACCTTCGGCCAAGAATATTATGATTTCAGGATATAGATTTCCAGGGCTCACACAAATTAATTGCATTCCTTCTATGCCACTGAGATGTATGTAGAGATATTTATACAGACTCACGGGCTAGTTAAGGTGGGAAGGGACCTCTCAAGGTCATTCGGTCCAACCCACCAGTCCCGAGAGCCAACCTCAAAGTTAGATTAGATTAGATTCATATGGCTATGAACAAATAATGATGATTCCTATATATATTGAATCTACTTATTTGTTTAAAAACCTGAAAAGCTGGAAAAATAACCATGAAAGATTCTCACTTGTATTCATCCTTGTTAGAAATATGCACATTTTGTAACTTTAGATATCTACTTTTGGTGCCTCAGTGAGGATCAGAAATGGAAAGAGATGAGTTTAGAGCCCTGACCTTTGCTACTGACTACATAAGGGGTCTAAATTTTGTTGGCACAAGCATATCAGATCCTCTTATACATACAGACTTAATCAATAAGCAGTCTTCTACTCTATATATACTGTTTAGACAAATCATGTGACACGCTTTCATGAATAATGAAGATTATTTCTATCATTTCAAAATTTATTAACTATAACCTGTATGAAACAGCAGCAAGACACCGCTCATGCGACACCCGCGTCAGAGCTCAGGCATTAGAATAAATGCTTGTTTGTCAGATCTGGCACATTCAGGACTCGTTTGTAAATCAGGAAGACTGTTTCAAAGCTCCCCCGTTCAGCGATGAAATCCCATTTTCCTGGTAACCCCAAGCATGCCATCTATCTCTGCCAGAGCAAAGTCCTCAAAGAGCAATAAAGCAAAGTGTCACCACTTTTCATCAACAAGAAATCTCCTAGTGTTCCTGACTCTCCCAATCAAAGCATGACATGGCTGGAACAAAAACCATGTACATAAAAATAGCAAAATAAAAGAACTATAAACATGTATAAAAGAACAACTCTTATGTGTCTAATAATATTTTGTTTGCATTCTTTTTTTTATTGGTATCTAAAAGCAAATCTTGCATTTTTCCAAGAAGATGAATAATGAATAATAAGTTAAATTTACAACAAATGCTGAAATTTTCTTGAGGTCAGATTTTTTTTATTTAGAAAGGAAACAATAAAAAAGCTATTTATCACATCACTTGACTGAAATATATGCCACTTTCAACAGCACAGATCAGCAGGTGCACTGCTGCATGAAGTACTCCCTCCCGCTATTACTTGCAAGGTAAAATTTATAATACATCTAGTTGAAAATTATAAGTGAGATTGAATAATCTTGTCAAGCTATCGAACTCTAGGGCTGCAGATGTTTAGGTACAGTCAAACTTACTAGAAAGATATAAAAGTTGTGTTTATATAGAACATATCAATCTGTCAAAAGTCAACTGCTGCAACATCCTAGAAATATTTTAAATGGCTACATCCTAGACAAAATTTATTCAGAACACTGTCTAGAATATGTAAAAGCTCAAAATATGATACTCAGTGTCATGAGCATACTTGAATGTATGTATTTCAATGGTATACAGGAAATCCCAGGTGGGAGCAAATCAAGAATTTGAAGAAGTAGAAACTAATGTCTGAGCTGAACTGTCCCTAAAACCAAGATTTTGGATTAAATCTCTAAACTTAAATATCAATATTATCACATTATACATACACACAAAGTCTCCTTTTCTAGAATTTCAGTAGCATTTATTTCAGGTGCATATAAGTGAAGCAAAGCAAAAAAAAAGAATAAAAAAATCTAAAATAAATGGGAAAAAAATTGTCAAGGAAAACCACACCCTGACCCAACTGCAGAAACAAAACTCCTTGCTATAATATAAGCTCTGGCAGATAGTTAACACTCATGGGAACCAAATATCATATGCTTCAGAGGCTTCTGGAACTCAAAAAAACCTACATATAAAACTATATTAGGCAGCATTACATAGAAAGGGTAGATGCTGTCCTCAAATGCATCCAGGAGAATCTTGCTCATTTATGTGCTTTGCTTCTACACTGAACTAAAAGAACCATGTATATATTTTCAGCTAAAAAATAAAAGTGCTGCTTGAAGCAATGTATAGACTGCTTTCTATCAACACAGTTTTGTTAGCTATTGATTATTTTTCACCTCTAGTCTAGTAATTGTTGAGTTCCTTAATTGGCTGATTGAATCCAATACAGAGCGTACACTGGACTTCTTTTAAGTAAATACTTCAGTTTATTAAGACATTATGTTGTAACAGCTGCTTGAGTATGTTTAATGCTTAGTCTACACGTCTACCTTCAATGTTGCGCATATTTAGTATAGATTAATTATACACTATACCTCTTAACATGGTCACATAGGAATCAAAACGTATGTTGCAGTCCAGATTTATAGTCCTTTGTCTTCACTTGAACGTGCATTATGGAATAATGGACACCTGCTCACACGAGCACTTGTGCAACCCTTCACAGCACAGTCCAGACTTAGCCCTGACAATGGCAACATACTGTGGGGCCAACAGATCTTGAGGGGTACGTCAGCAATTCATAAAGTGCACTTGCATCTCCATTATGTAAGTATAAATTCACTAGGAGCATAACTTGTTCATTTTTCTTTACTGAAATTTATTTCTCATGAAAAGGGGCTCGCACTGTTTTTGGATACCAAGTTGATGTAGGTTATCAGCTGGCAAAACACTGAAAAACTGTCCATGTATATTAGGTATTCTACTTAAGACAGCGTGGCATGAGCCCAACAGATTGCAGTTTGATGGATTTTATTCCTCACCTTCAGAAACAGTACCAGAAAGAGATATTTTACCTACCAATAAGAACCTTTATAGAAAGTTTCCTCCTGTTCCTGAAGTACTGCTGCCCATAAAATAAAAAGACTAAGAGCACTCACTGTTATCTAGCACATGTAACTGGAGTCTACAGTTAACCATCTCAAATGACATGAAGTCTGAATGAAGTACTGAAATAAAATTAGTCATTTTTCAAATCTAATGAATCGATATCCACATGTAATGATGTTAAAAGCCCAACAAACGTCCTTGCTCTGAATGGTTTCCTTCAATGATACTCAGTCTTAGTATGCCAAATTGAGATCGTCATAAACCCCCAACAAAGAATTTCTCAAAAAGCACAAGGTATTTTAACACTACATTGCTATAATACTCTTCAAGAGATGTATCACGAGTGCGAAGATTCTGAAAAAGTATCTTTCTCCACGATTATTACCCATTTGGGGAGCATACTCAGCTTATCTCATTGCTTCTTCTTTAGGTTCTCAGTAGCAGGACTCTTCTGCATCTGTTACAATATAGTAAATGTATATACACACATATGTATATGTGTATATAGCCTACCTCTATGGGATAACATTACTAGGAATATTTTTCCCCCAGTTTCTTGACATGTAACTGTCTTCTACTCTATCCATCTGAACATCATCATCAAACTCATCTTTCTTGTTATAACTGCTGTTCATTCCCTTGATGATCTAAAACTAGAAGACAAATCAGATATTGTAACTAAGCTTTTTCAGAGTGTATTACTACTTATTGGACTACAGCATGTGTCACCAAACCCGAACAGAAGCAGACTGCCACAAAATGCACAAAAGTAAGTGTCTCTTCTTTTTAGAGCTTCTATTCTAAATGATTTTATTGGTATTTAAAGATGATCATGGGTAACAGAATGAATTATACATACTAGTCTTGTGCACATATGCATTTGTAGAATCAGCATCCAAAAATATGAAACTCAGATAGCTGTAGATCAGCTAGGCAAAATTTCATTATCTGTTACAAATATAGAACTTTCAGAGAGATCAAACATGGTGAAGTCAATGGAGCTGCTCTCAATTTGTAACAGTGTCCTAATAATAGCAGTTGTTTTTATATTGATATCCTGATAAGAAAATATTAGGAGGAAAACTTTATCCTTGTATCCCAAAGTTAATAAACAAGCAACAGCTTAAAAATAATATATCTTTGCTGCCTCTTTAATCTTATTGTCAGATGCAACATGCTTAAAAGGTGATTCATCTGTAATTTGATAGGTTCGAATCATTGCTTTAGCAAAATATTAGAAACTAACCATGCAGTGAACTACAGTCGTGTTTGCCGACATCAGTGTTTGCTTGTAACAATCACTGCCCAGAGAACGGTAGAAATGATAGAGCTGAGCTTTGCTAAGAGAACGCGTGGCTGCAAGACGACAAAGAGGAATTTAAAAATGCAAGATGAAATAAAATAAAATAAAAATCCACCCTGAATCTTACCAACTTGAGCTTTCCAAGATGCAGATTGTGAAATCAAATCCTTTTTTTAGCCAATATCCCTCAATTTAATTAACCTACCACGTCACAGACAGTAATGGTTGCTGCATATGAGGTACAGGGAGAAAAACAAACATACTGTTACAGACTGGCACTTTGAACTTTGGACTAAAGAGAAAAAGGTGACAGTGATTATGTTCAAAAGTTCACATCATTCTGTGAACTCAAATATAATTAAAAACTGTATTTTTTCTATGAATATAGGGAAATTAGAGAAGAATGAAACTCATCCCATATATATCTAGAAAACAAAGCTTATCCTATATTACATGTTACAACCCTCTCTCAAACTAAAATACGCAGTCATCTGTCACTCTTCTATTACGGGATTCCACTAATTTCAAGAGCAGTACCTGCACTTACCACTTTAAGCAAGGATAAGAGAATTGTTCTAGCCAGTAGTTCTCACAGCACAGACTAGTACACAGCTCAGACTGGTCTTTCTCAAAATAAAGGTCTGAAAATTATTTTATGTTATGCTGTCACTACAATTTGTCTTTCCTGTGAATGTAAAAAAGGATCAGAAGGAGTTGCACCACACTGCAACAGTTCATCAATGAATATTAAGATAAGAACATTATGTTGTTGAAGTGCTATACATTACAGTAAGCAAGACAAAAAGATCTTCTATACGTGATACATTGGAAAATGAAGAGATCAAGAAGTTACTATGAAAAGATTCATTTTATTATATACAAATTATTATTCACCAATGAATTTTGCATTTCAGTAAGCTTTGTCTCTTATCATTATATGACCTATAATCTTTCAGCTGCACAAAACATTCACTGGCTATGGCCCTTTAGCTTAATAATGGGTGTATATTTACGTAGCCTAAGAACGGAAAGGTTTCAAGAAATCATTTTGTCTATTAAACGGTAAGAAACCAGATATTACTAGGCCTGTTAGAGGCCTCTTGACTGTGCCTGAAATCTTCTCAAATACCTCTTTCAATTATTGTGTAGTAGCTAGCTGTGAAACGCTGTTCTGCATTCAATTCCCATCTCCTAAAAATACTAGGTGAAGGACTGGCCGTGCTGAAGTCAACAGGAATTGTGCCACTGAATTCAGGGACACAGAGATATGTCTCATTCCACTGTGAGTATTTTCACAATGTGGGGAAAAATAGAATGCAAAGATATATTTTAGTATATGCAATCATACATGTTACGCATAACTACAGCTACACGTCACCTCCTTGACACTCTTTAACTACAAATACACATACACACCCCTGTAATGTGCACATAAAGAATTTTTTTCACCTCGAAATTAAAGAAATGCAATTAGGAGGTCCAATAGAGAAAATGTGAAATTACAACACAAGCATACAATGGTAAAAGTTATATAAGAAAAGTTATCCAAACTCAACTCCTTTCTCATACTTTGCCAATGCAAAGTTTAAAAGAAATTTGTGTGGATACCTGTAGGGTTCCAAATTTCCTACTTTCATGCATTAGGAACCTTGTAGAAAACATACATATATATTTTAAAGCAGATCTCATCAGCTAATTGAAGTCTAGTCCACCACCAGCTTTTAGGAAACACCTGTAATTAAACAGTAAGAGAAAGCTAGGTATTTCAATCAATTCTAAAATTTCCAAATTATTTTTTTACAAATCAAGTATATTTTAAAAGATCAGGGAATTTTTTTAAAATTTTCTCTGAAATGAAGCATACTTCAGGTTTGCCTCAGTTGAGCTCCAATGGGTCAAATGGTGAAATTAAAGGGATTGGTTCCTAGAGACAGGAAAAGGCTTCCTACACAACCAAACCAAACAAAATCAGGTACATATGCTTGAGAAGAAATCTGAGGATTTATGAAAAAACTGCTTTTAGTCTATCTAGCTTCATTTTCAAAAATGTAAGTATGTTGACAGTAATACTAGAATACTTGCAGGAAAGGGCGTTTGTAGGAATCAAATCGAGTTTGTGAACAAGTATCTACAGGCCTAATGTTCTAGCCCGAACCACACAAGCTGAACTATTCATCTTATTTCAAGAGTCAGGTTTAAACATATTTCTAGTCTGCTTCTGTTAATGCAAAGAGACTTAAACTTAGGCAGGATAAATTTATTGTAGATGCAGAAAAAACAGAAAGAGAGCAGGTCACTATGTCAAGAGAAGCAACACAGTGGTCTGCGCTGGATTGCTCTCTTGAGGGATGCCTGATACACTGCATAGGGCACTGCTGAAAGTAACACCAGCTTAATGATGACAGTTTCACAGGAGTCCTTATAACTCAAGAAAACAGCTAACCTCCAAGGATTTAAACGTAGGAAAACAAATGGAACAATATCTTTCAGACCTATAGATTATATACAAATAATAACTTTCCATAGACTCCTGTGCTTACATTCCTCCTCAGCAAGGAAGCTCAATAACTCCTCATGTCAACAGGGCTTGGAGAGAACGACCGTTATCTTTATTTAGTTTATTTATTTTTGGCAGTTTTACTGGAAGCCGTTCCACTCACTCTATTTATTAAAAACATAAATAAAATAAAAACACAACATAGCTTTCCAGATTTTGAACACATTCTACATTCTAGTGGTCTACCTAGCCAAAGGCTGTTATCTTAACGTTACGTAAACATTTATAAATGAATGTCTCTGACTCCAACTAACACTAATCTCAACCGACTAACTCATTGCAAATGAGAAGTCAAGTCTTTGCAATATACTCTAAGGTAAAGAGAAGAGATGTATTCAGAAATGACAAACTCTAAAGACCTACAACATAATAGAAAATGAAAGATAAGAGACAACCCTTCAAAGGGGCCCTGGAAAAGTCAGAGTGCCTAATTCCATCCAATTCTTTCGAAAAACCCATATTTAACAGGAGACCCACTCCAGGAACTCTTACCTTAATGAGTCATACAATGGATTTCCATTAGACAACTCACCTAAGAAAGGGCTACTCACTTCAGTGCTACAAATGCAGGTTGTGGTTTTGAAAAAAGAATGAGCACCGAAGTAAGTATTTGTATAGTGAGAACCAGGAAGCTGAAGGAAATGGAACTTCTAAATGCTAATTTGCTTGTCACATAAGATAACTCTCAGAAGCATGACCTTCTGGTCAAGGAACCACATTTAGAATCGCATTTAAATTGATTAATAGCAGACTAAGGAATTCAGCTAAGTAAGACATATTTACCTTCTGCCTTCACAAAACCCTCCTCCACCTACGTAACAGCCACACGTGAGACCACAGCCATATCTGCATGATATGGCAAGCGTGCCAGGTCCAGACTGGAAGCATTATTGTCATGTCAGCAGAGTTTTGCACCTGAGCTCATTAGTCTTGCTGACAAGCAGGGCTAATTAGTCAGAGCGATAACAAGGCTATACTACTTTCAAGACCTAAGTTAGTACTGCATATACATGGATGCTAACCAGGCCACAGCTAACACTAAGGATTTTGCACTACATCCTCCACTGTGTAGGTGGAAATGCCCCTCCTCAATGCGCCGATGATGTGAAATTCAATATACTGAAAAGAGAGGTGTATATGGAGCAGTCAATACACACCCCAAAATGAAAACAAGCTACATTCACCACAGTTCTACTAAGTTCAGCATCATCATCATAAGAGATGCACTGTTTATACCACAGCACATAACCACAGAGGAAAGGAATCACGCACGCTTACGATGATGTGGTTAATTTGTTTTCATCACTTATTGCCTTTCTATTAGTAGCTATGAAAAATGTGATCTCCATTTAATACTACAACAGTTGGCATGACAATACTTTTGAGTGACAACAGATTCAAACTTTTCTACAAATTACATTTTGAGAACTTTTGGACACATGTGCGTGTTGTGGGAAATCCTGGGGTAACCTTGGGATCTACAGAGGAAGAGCCGTTCTTCTGGCAGCAGCTCAGACTTGGTCTCAACTGTCGGGTGAATCTAGCAAAACATACTAGAATCTGAAACTTGAGGTGATTTTATCACTTAATAAAAGACACGGACACCATTGTGCAAAGACATTTCTTAAAAATAGTACAGTGAAAGAAATGCAGCAAACTGTTTTGGATTGTTCCCTCCCCTGACCTGCTCCAACACACACGCATCAAACTCATACTGTAAAGGACACTGAAAAATATGTTCTAACTTACTGAAGTCTATATTCATGTAATGTATACTAACTACAAATGCTTCTTATTATTCTGTTTTGTGTAGTAATTATTAACATTCCATAAGCTTGTCTAACATTAAGCAGATGCATTTCATTTAAAACATATCAATAATTTTGAAGTAGCAAACAATTTCAAATCACTCGTTCTCATAAATTATATAATTACTCGATCCCACACTGAAAGATAAAACCATTTAAAAAATAGATTTTTCCATATTAATTTGACAAGGAAAACAGAAGTAAAAGCATTCTATAAATATGATGCCTCCATCTTTTTAATGTAAATTCTCTAGGAAAACAGTTTAAAATTTGCTTAGATGCCTCAGCACCTCAAATTCAGTCCACCTATACTTTTACAATAAAGCTAAAATCATGGAGGAATAATCTTATCTGGAAAGCCTGAGCTATAGTAATGTCTCTACTCCAACAATCAGGGAAAACCGATCATGGAACTGGTGTAATGCTTTATCAGTCAAAATACGTCTTCCCTTTCCACCTGATCACTCTGCACAGCTAAACCCTTTTACAGGCCTGGCGAACGGTAAAACTTCCTAATTAAGGCACAAAGGTAAAATCTCCCCAGTCAAACCAACTATAACCAAAGTGCTTCTGCTCGGGAATGATTTCACTTAAAAACCTTAAAGGTGAAGAACAGCAACTGTTTTTATATAACATTTCTTAATTTATAGATAGCTGCTCAGTTGCTTAGATTTTACCCTTCTTTTCAATTTGAAAATAACTTTGCATGGAACTCTACATATATTTTGTATATACTTGTACTCACATTTAAGATATTTCTTGTCCTTTTCCATTAAGTAATATTCAGCTTTGAGACAACTTGATTTCTTCCAGCACCGTATGTTTAGAAGTGCACTGTCTTAAAAGGCACAGTAAAGAAAAGCAAATACCATTTCAACTTTTTGTAATAACAACATTCCCAGTGCTTTTGTATTACTCCTGCTTTATTAACTTGCAGTACTAGGCACTCTTTGACAACTGTGCCTGCATGAAATGACATACGGTTTCCTGGCACTGCAAACTTAACTGACTTTGAGCCACCTTAACAGGAGTGCCAATAACGTGCAGCACAAAAGTCACTTAAAAAAAGAAGAAAGCAATACATGCTGGTGCTAAGAATTTTTCTTAAATTCCCCTAAATCCAGCTGAAACCCATTGTCCTACGGTAAGTCTCATTTCTACTCTGCCTCGTTTGCAGAATTTGTATTCTTTAGTCTTTCCTAGGCGTAGCAGTACTGCGCAGTCACGGCAGTTTGGAAAGAAGGGCTGAAGAATTCGCTTGCTTGATAGGTAACAGATGGAGAGTTCTGGTATCCAAAGAGAAAGAGGCCACCTGAATTTTTTGCACTAGTAGGTCATATCAGTTTTCCAAGAGGCACTATTTCCCACTTTCAAATGATATTTAGAATAAAATAAAAGCCATGCTTTATTTAAAAAAGATTATGTAAATAAGCTTCACTAAGTCCTTTTGGGGCCTCCTGGGACCAGCACCGCATTCAGTATTTTCGTTAATTGGAAGCAGGTAGTTCAAGCTGTACGGGATTAGAGGCACAGTATTTTCCTACACCAGATTTTGACTGAGAAAACAAAGCTTTCATTCTCAATAGAAAGTGAACAGAATACAAACAGTATGGCCAGATTCTGAATATAGACCAAAAATACCTCTTGTCCACTGTCTCTGAAGCATGTTCACTCTAAGGAATCATTTATATTAAATCTAAACAATTATTCTGGAATCAAATATTAACTCCTAATGATCCTCTTCAGGGCAAGCAATTCTGAAGAAACACGAAAATGTATTGCCAGATATATCAATGAATGATAGCAGGAAGAGAAATAATGCAAAGTTGGTTGAAAATATTCAACTCGTTCCAGCAAGAAGATAGCTATTAAGAAGCGTGCTGTGAAAGTCTCAGCTTTTCACCACACCACTGCTTATTATCCCAAGCAGAATTTATTCTTCAGATATAGAAGTCCCATCTGCTATCTGCATTTCTAGCAAAATATTTGGCCTTCCACTGACAACTTCTGAATGCAGTTATGCATTGTAAATGCAAAATCTTTAACATAGGGAATAAACTGTAAAATAATAAACTGTTCAGAAATGACATATTTGAAAATAATTTACTGCCAAAAACAATATTGCACAATTTACTCACTCTTTCTCCATATTAAATGCAATGTAATAATATATATAATATATAAAATAGAGTATATTGCACTAGAGAATAGAGGAAACTTGCCAAAGATGTAGATCCAGTTTAGAGTAAAGCATGCTGTATTTCCAGTTCTCAATCCAATAACAGAAAACAATCTTGAAACAAAGCTCGCAGAATTTACAAAAATAGCACCTGTCAGCACGGAAACGCTCCCTTCCCTTTCACCCCAGCAGTGGGTATAATTAAACCTAAACTAGGCAGCTAAAATACACCAATATAAAAATTTCAGTTCTTCTTTTCTCCCTCTTTATTCACAAGATACAAATAAATAAATATGGGATCACACATATACTTCAGGCTGTCTTTCAAAGAGGCTTGATAATTCATAAATTCAATGTTTGTACAAGTCAGGTCAAGTCAAAAGGTATTTAATATAACTATTTACGTAAATCTGTTTATCACTGCTTAAGAACATGGGGTGACTTCAGATGCTCACTGTTTAATGTATGCAGTATACATTTAGTGCAACTCACATGAAATCTCATTCTGATTTTTAATTACTATGCACTCAGCAGAGAGAAAAATCCACTAAGTCCAATCACATTGTTCTATTTTTTTCTTTTATCAGAACAATTAATGTTAATCAGATATTACTTCACAGACAGGCTATTGCTTTTCCCCACATTCATTACTAAAACAGTAAATTGAATGAAGCTGAATAAAAGTATTAAAATAACTACAAGTACAGAGGTTTACCCTTAAACATATTTCTATCAAGACTTCCATAGACAGCATTCATTAGGAACTAGTGTAGTCAATGCATGCTTCAGGACTCTCCACAAAAAAGAAACAGAAACATCTTTAAAAAAAATTTGTTCATGGTATAGATACGTCTATATCTAATTTTCTGTTTAAACTGTATATAGTTTCATTTACATAACTTTTTAATACATTCCATCAAAACTAGGAAAAGCAGGACAATGGTTTCATGCCACTGAACAGAGCTGGAGGGCAGGAGGGGGAAACACTGAATTCATTTTTCCATTACTCTTTTAAAGTTTTAGACCTAAGAGACAGACTAAATTAATGCCACCGTAGACTCTATCGTGTTGCTTCAGCTACTAAAGAATAAGATAGCATAAGGTCGTCTTTAAGCTTCCCAAGCTGTGGCTTTAATTTCTATTTCAAAATCTTAAAATTATATACCCACCCAGCCATAGGGAGACTTGGACGTGAAGTTTTTTAGATTTCTTGAAATCTACTTTCTTATACTGATAACAGCATAGGGACATATGAGCTGGCACAGTAAGCACAGGTCTAACAGCCTAATTGCTTGGACTTTGTACGGTGGATTGTTATGTTCATTAATACATACAGTAAAGTGCTAAACGGGAATTACCACTTCAAAGACTTCTCAGTGTTGACGGAGAAAGAAAAGGTGGACCACACTGCGGTAACCGGGGCAGAGACTGCTACGGAGGGACACCGGGAAGAAATCTTCAAACCGGAAGGATACCAAGGTCTACCAAAGGGAGGAAAACTTGCCACAACACAAAACCCCAAGACTTGTGTCCTTGAACAGCGCAGGGACACCGGATTATTACAACTGCGCTTGCAGCCCTGCTTGGGAGGGAAGAAAGCCTCACGTAGCTGGACAGGATCAAGACCTACTCTTACTCAGAGGTATAAAAGTGAACTACAAAATTCCTTGCGTGCACGTAGATTTTTTTGGTGTACAGTATTAAACTGGTCTTTGAGATAAACCTCATCACTTTTGTTTTGCACTTGCAGCAGTAACATTGTACAGTGTAGTTCCTTAAATACTTTTTTTCCATGCAAACAAATCTGACATGATCCCATGTGACATTTGAACCTGGTCTGTCTTGATAGCCCCAGATTCCTGTACATGATGAAAACTAAGCCTGCTTAGAAGACTAAGACTATCACTGGGGAAAGATTTTTGTCTTGGAAAAAATAAAGACCAAATGAGAACTTCTGAAGGATAATCAGGTATTTTGAGAGAATCAATATGCATTTAATATTTTTGATTGAATAATGAATATAAGATAAAAAGGAAGGAATCAACATAGCTAAATTTTAAAAAGCTGTTTTTAATAGTTTAATATTCCTTTCAGTTTCTAGGAGTTTCATTATCATTTTCCCTAAACTTATGTCCACATTTAATCACCCAAAATGCACCTCTAACGCACAGCAGATGTGTCATTAACTATTTCTGAAAAAAAGTGAAATAAAATCACCCAGCATGAGAATACTATGGAATAAGTCAACACTAGCAGATGGTGTTTATTTTGTCACTGCTTGTGTTAAAAATTACCACCTATTTCATCAAATCAGTTTCTTTAAGGTGGAGGCCTCATGCAAAAAGTGAAAAAATATTTTTTATAAGCTGTCACAGAGCTCCTTAAAATATAAGCACTTGCCTTCATGGTTTCCAGTTTTCTAGGACACGGTGCAATACACAGGAGATCGGTGTGTATAAATCTGACATGATAGAGTATTTTGCTAGCAGCTCAGCCTTTCAACATACAATCTGTTTTGTTTCTCAAACAAATTTCACAAATTTGTTAGTTCAAATACTGGCGTTTTCAAGACATGAATTCTGTAACAAGTATTAAGTTGCCCCCAGGAGGCGGGCCTGGTGGAACTGTCAGTTGGCTTTCTTCTAGGACCCAATATGCAAGAGAGCTTTTCCCCCCCAGAATTTCTTACACTCTCGTTATTTTATTTTTCACGCACTTTCGGCTATGCAGTTTACATGCTCTAGTGGATTATTTCTTAACAAAACAGCATGTTGCAAGAAGAATAATTGTTATACCTGGAGCTGGCTACTAAAGAAATCAATGCGAAAATCCCAAGATACAAACAATTTTTGCGTATCTGTTTTGTAAAAGAATTTCCATTAAAATGCAAAAACACTCCCCCAGCCCCCAAATGCCCATACAATCCTCAACTAAGGTAAATTCACACTGAAAACAGCACAGTGAACTGAATTCATCGCTACTGTGATTTAAACAGAATTATTATAAGGTAAAGCTCCATCCACAGTATCCATCCACAGTATTTAAATATATTTTTCAATAAAGTAAAGAACATATTTATATCTGAAGATTACCAGACATCAGTCTACTATTCTCACTGATGATTTTAAATTTCATGCCATGCAGAGATCATACACCTAAATCAAATCTCCATACAACCAGTCACATTTTGCTTCTAAACGTCATAAGCACAGCGGGATAAAATCCAAACCCTTTTCTTCCCTCAGAAAAGGCAAATTCCCTATTTTATTCGACTGCAGTTCAATAGATAATGTCCCCAAATTAGTTGAAGAATTTACCTGCACGTCACAGATTACTACAGAGCTTCGAGGCATCTGTATGCTTGCTGTAACAACACACCAAACGCACAGCTTATTGACTACAGGCAATCGAGGCTCCCGGTGGTATTGACAGGGCTACACACAAACTCGGAGCCCACGGGCTCCACGCCACCGGCCAGATTTGCATGTTCACAGTACGCTTAAAAACATACGTCAACACAGACAGCAAAGATGCTTCAGCCGCATTTCAGTGGCTCCAGCGTGAACCAAGACACAGAAGACCGTACGGAACGGGCTGCCCGGACGGGCTGCAGCGCTCGTGCACTGCAATGCTGCCTGCAGCGGGCAGCCAGCGAGTCCGTCCTCTCCCCGTCCCCACAAAGCCTCCTCCTGCTGCAGTCAACGCTCAGGCTGCACCGCGCACGCGAAGCAAGGAACCGAGCGTTTCGTTTTAGCCGTGTTACTCAGCGAAAAACACAGGCCTCTGTTACACTGCCCTATTCAAATCGCAAAGTCTTTTTCTGATCCTGGAAAAAATGCATTCAAGTATTATTACTGCAGCTGTAATACGGCCAAAACAACGTAACCCATGCATTTTGCCTGTGCCAAAATCACTGTCAGAACACCAGTGCATCGGGAATGCTTCCGCTATGCAGAGGTGTATACCAGATCATTTCCACTCTTTACACAATTTTCATTCTTATTCCCAACCACACATATGCCATCTGGGGCAGATTCTGGTGTTATACATCAGTGTAACAGAAATCTAACTGCTATAAAAAATGCTCAGACTCTCATTCTTCCAAGAAGCTTGAACAGAAAAAACATAAAAGACATAACATAAAGAACATAAAGAACATAAAAAAGGTCCTTTTCTCCAGTTTTAAAACATACTAAGCATTTTTGGGTTACACTGACTATGAAGAGGGTCAAAGATGTTCAGTAACTTTCCAGAAGTTATCATTTGATGTAAGACACTGTCCCAGCACTTGCTCAGTCACTGTCTGAGATTCAAAGCATAATGCCATTCACAAGGCTTCACCAACAATCAAGCACTTATGGAAGGAAGCGCATCAGAAAAATCGAACTGCGGCTGAAAAGAAAACCTTGATTCATGTTTCATTTAAATATCAACTATGCAGAATATTATTTCTGGTCAGGGCCCTAATTTAGCAGGGCATTTACTGAAGTGCTGAAATGAGAGGCCCAAATCGAAAGGTATCCTTCGTGTGTGTTCTAGGTGATGGCTTCAGTGAAAGGAAGGAAGAACGAAATATCGGGTTATAGCCTTCATCTCATTAACTAGTCAAATATAAGGCAAAAACTGCAGCCTTGAGGACAAAAGACCTTACAGGAAAAGGCTCCAGGGAAATTAATGAAGTTGTACTATAGTTAGTATAACTGGACATATCCAATGAATGAAAACATCAGAAGGAGGATGTTGCTGAATCATTGCTTTTGTAGTTAAAATTTTTTACGATGTCTTTGGACTTATATTACTATAGCTGATTAAATTTTCTTTTAATGAAAGAAGAATATCACAACCCTTTTTTAAACACCATTATCTTCCCATGGGAGTTCTACCTATTTTGCTCGGGGGGGGGGGGCAGGGATAGTGATACCTTAACAAAAACTGTCCAAGGTAATTCCCTACCAAAAAAAAAAAAAAAATAGATTGTGTTTTACACAGTCCCTAAGATAAAAAGCTTTAGTGTCACACCCAGGGTGACTGTCTGAATCTGAAGCTCAGATCAAAAAATTCAAATCAAGACTAAAGATGAACACAGCTATCACAAAATCTCTCATTAGAAAAATCCAAACTTAAGAACCTCTGAAGCAGCATATATGGCATGCAAGTTTTTACTAGTTGGATAAAGCATGAAATTACTTTTTTAAAAATATTTCTAGATATAGGTACCATGGTGTTTTTAATTATGCCTGTGTGCACCCAGATCTGACATCTCATCCATGGTTTAGCTCTCTTTCTCTCCCTGTCATGTGCCTAGTGCCGTGAAGAAACATTAGCTTATGGAAACTCCAGCTCCTTCACCACCCACTGAAGACCCCCAATAAAAATCACCCTAACTTACTTCAATCAGGGAGGTAACACTCAAAAATGAAAGAGAAATTAATAAACATTAAAAGAAGGAGGGATCAGGTTTATTCAACACCCAGGGGGGAAAAAAAAATCCCACAATACATAATAAGCAGAACATAAACAGAACCACTGCAAAACCCACAAGTTCTATACTAGGTTCAGGTTTACAAGGAATACAGTGTAAGCAAGATAAAAACCTTACGTATTAGAGAGTTCTTTGTCTCAGCCAGCTGCTGCCAGCTTGTCTGTCTGTCTTTCAATTTCTCAGAAAGGTGTGTGTGAAAATCTAAATAAAATAAAATAAATACATTTTAGAGATGGCTCTTTTTCCTCCTTTTCCTCTATTCCATTCACTTTTGGTGTAATACACGAAAACGTCTTGGAATGGTTTACCTCCTCCCACCCAAAGTATCTCTGAATATTAAAAAAAATAATAAAAATAGAACACGTTATTATCTAGAAGTTCATAACTCTTATCAATGAAATATAAAAAGGCATGTTGAGTAGTGGTACTACTGATGAACTCTTCCTTTTCAGGAGGTACAAATAACCACTATCACTACCCTTAACCCTGAAAACGGAAAGAGTGCAACATCTCTCCAAAATGCTACTAAGACACCAGTAGGCCCAGCCAACCAAAATCTGGCTATGATACATGTGTTACAATTTAACCTGAAGTCCATGAGAGTTTTCTATACATGTGGTACAGTAGGATCATATTGTGTTATTTTCATTCCTATAGTCAATAATGTATCACATTATCTCCCTTTAAAAGATAAGTTTAATTATCTAAAACTAGACTCAAGATACATTTAGAAAATGGACACTTTCAGCTGTGAATAAGTCACTTCTTGCATGTTTATTTGAGCGGCATGACGACTTCTACACTGTGTATCCACGTAATCAGGCTCATTCTGCCGCATCTGCCCGAGATGCGAGCCAGTGAGTCTGCGGTGTTGCAAGGACAGCAATCTCTTAGTCGGGAAATATTCGGCTGAACCAATGGAGAACCTGGGCGGGGGGTGGGGGTTGTCTGTGTGTCTTTCTCACTTTTTTCTTTTTCTAAAGAATGTCTTTTTATATAGATATATAAAATAAGCCTTTTTTTGTCTCAAAAACTCTCGAGATCTGGGAAGAGAGATTAATACATGCAAAAATGCTTCAGCTTTAAAGAACATATCAATTGAACTAAAACTACTCAACTTTCTTTTGATTGTACAGCTAATTCAAATACATGTGGAATTTAAATACTTTAAGTAATTAGGGAGTCCTCTTAAATTAGAAAAGCACAAAATCCACTGAAGAACATTATCGAATTTCAATACTAACAATGGAGTTTTCAGAGGCAGTAAATAGATATAACCTCCCCTCTCTTATTTATTTATTCACATGGACTTCCTTACACACACCAGTAAGACAAGAAGCCTAATGATTAACATATGGCTACTTTCAATTCTTGTTCCTCATTGCCTTCAAGGGCCTCACCGAGAACTAAGTTTATTTGGTACATCACAGGTTCAAAGACTTAATCATTTTATAAATTAATAATACATTCTTGCACCCAAGATGATCAGAAACAACACTAAAAATGTTTTGTATATCACAGTCATTTATTATATGCAAAGAAAAAAAAGCAACACTGACACTTGAAGATACAAAATCAGAAGATCAAAACAGTAGGAAAAAAAAGTTTGCATATGCTGAAGACATAAGATGACTACATATTTGCAAGGAGACTAGGAGCACAAACGTTTCTGACCTAAAATACCTGCAATTGAAATAATCTGAAAGAATAAGAGCTCCTGAGTTTAAAGCCTGTTAACATTAACAAGCTTTAGGGCTAAAAAAAATATTTCAAAATGACAAGTTATACTTTTTACAAACAATGAAAAACAGAGAGAATATACTAAACTGGTGAAGCATCCCTTTGCCACACATGAAATTAAACTTTGATGCAGGATGACCATCAGTCATCTTCATGGCCTATCTTTCATAAGCCATATCTATTTTGGCTCATCCCTAATTAGTTCAGCTTTACTTTTAACGACACAGATTTTTGATTCAAAAGCAAGGAAAGTAAGTAACAGATTTTCAGGTAGGCAATACAACTTGCATTTATAATTTGTTATTTTGACAGAACTATTAGTATGAATACACATAAAGAACTGAAATTATGTCAAATTATTTGCTACATCCACCCTCAAAGCCCTGCCTGCAAGTGGGAGTTGTTTTCCTTGTGTTACCTGTCCTATTTGTACCTTCAAAGTGCACACAGAAGACAGTCACCCACTGTATCCTGTTGGCAAAATCATCTTAACACCCAATATTTTTGTTGAAGGCTTATTTTTACTTGTTTGTTACATAATGAACTAGAAAAAAATTACATGAAAAGGTCTGCGGAACAGTTTCACATGGCATAAGCAGTATTTTTAGCATATATTCTTTGAAATTTGAATGTTTCTAGCTGATAATTGGGCTTGAAGGCAATATTTCTCAGTTAGCTCACCAACAAAGCTGTATGAAAGAGTAATCTTTTTTCAATCCTATACATATATAGGATTATTTTTTCAACTCCACTATCCCATTGCCATGTGAATACTGACATGCACACTCTATTGACAACTCAGAAGTGTTCAAACTTAAGTTTAAACTTCATAAAGGTTCTTCTCTTAAAAGATGAGCACACATGGAAAGTTTATTTAAGAAAGCATAGAGGCAGTGGGATGAATAAAAAAAAAATCTATACAGATAAAAGTTATGCTTATGCACCAAAAAGTGAAAAATATGATATATGCTATACCACAAAGTTTTAATCAGCATAGATTTGGAATGGAAAGGCTTCCTCTTGGCAGACTTCACCATATTATATATAGGTGTTACACATGCTTTAATATATTTTAATGTTTAACATATTTCATTAGTGTTCAGAAAATTGCAAGTTTGGGGTTTTTGAAATCAGTATTTTTTCTCTATACTTAAACCCAAAACACTAGGGGTTTTTTAAGCCATAAAAAATACAGCATTGCATATCTCACATCAAGTCTCTCTGACTGGAAAGCTCAGATTCTCCTCTTTCAAAGGTAATAAAACTATTTCTAGTCTAATGATGTGTAGAAAATAAATATTAAGTCTGCCAGTAGCCCAAGAATTAATGTTATCTACCTTTTCTGCCTCTTAGATTGGGAGGAGAAAATGGAAAAGACTAACAAATAGATAGGGATGTAGAGAAAAGAATGGATTTTTGTACAGAAAAAAAAGTGGCTAAAGGATCACAGCTTATCAGACAAACATTACTATCACAAAGAAAACCGTTTACAGAGATATATATATAGGTATATACAAAAAAAAGACAGATTTGTTTAAGTGAGCAGATATACTCAGTTGCTCTTTGCAAAAATGGGACAAATATCTTAAATACAGTGTAGTCTTTCTGTTGCACATACAATTAAACAAATTTTGGCAGTTTGCAGTTTTATAGTTTGTCTTATTGTACCCTATAATATGCAAATGGAAGAGGTCTTTGATGTCTTGATTTTTGTTTTAATAGAAGTTTTGCTTTCATTTCAGATTCAAGAGGAAAAACAGACTTAATCCATTGACATTTCATCCATCAACATTTTACCACATTACCCTTCAGAAACTTGCGTACCTTAGTGAAACCGCTATTTTCTCTTTGTCCTTATCTGTAGCCACTTCGGGACTTTTGATCCTTACAATTACAAAGAGTAGAGAGGATGAGAAACTGTTCCCCCAAGGAAGCTGAGCCATCCCTCTTTTTGATGTAAAACATCTAAAACAAAATTCTCAAAAATAAGTTTCCAAGCTCTGTTTCTCCAACAATTCTATTAAAAAAAAAAAAAAAAAGCCCAGAGGAAAGAATAATTTAAATGTTGAGACACTTTTAAAAAATAATGTCATCTGAAGGGAAGTCTCTGTGGGTATTACCTTCCTTTGACACTCACAGGGAGTTAAACCTAATTGCATTTAGGGTTATCTCCAGCAGCTACACTCAGAATCAAACATCCTCATGAGGACTATTGTTCTAACTAATCTACTTATTAAGCTTTTATTCAGATTTAGTACAGTCTTTTATAAAAAACATCTCAAAGGGATAGTAATGGATTTTGCAATTATCAGACAGGAAAGAATAGACTATGACCTACAATCTCTGGCCCTGCCAAAAATTAGAAAAAAAAATCTTTTTTAAGTAAATCTTTAGATCATTAAGTTAATTTTAGTGCCTATCATACACCACACTTCATATCTGGATAAAGTAAAACCACTGCAACTATACTATGCTTTCTCTTATACATTCCTCTAACATGCAAAACCCCAGTGCCAACATGCCCATTTGTCCCTTCAGCAAATGACAGAGAGAAAGAATTCCGATTTCCATGTATTACTTCCCAAGATGGATGAATCACAATTTTCAGCTTGTTGTCTCCAGCCTCAGTCCAAGTTCAAAATCAATGTTGACCCAGTTAATTTTAAATAATAGTGCAAGTATTGGTGACACTTCTTGAAAATTGAGAAAATAGAAATATTGTAATTCCTAAATCTGTCTTCTGTGATGTATATGATGCTCAGAGCAGCTACTTGTCTCCCACACAGTATTCAGCGAACTAATTTTCTTCTCCCCCTGTACCACCCTCTTCCAAAACTGCTACTCTGCTTCCCTCATTCTATTACTTTTTAACACCTATCTAATCTCCCTCAGACCCCGACAAGCTCCCACCAGGCCCGGCACTCTAACCAGACCCACGCAAAGGCTTCTTGCTGCCCAGCGGACAGGCCGGCAAGCCAAGGCTGCAGCTCCCTACCCGGCCCGCGGAGCGCGTGCCTCGGCGCTGAGCGCGCTCTGCGTCGCGCCCGGCCCTCGGCGTCTTCTGCTGCCTCTCCCGAGCCGGCCTAGCAGCCCCTGCTGCTGCCACCTCGCCAGCGCCCCGCTCCGCTCCGCTCCGCTCTTCTCCTCTCTCTTTTCCCATTTGTTGCATCCTCAGGAATCTTCCCCTTCATAATCCTGTCTGAACGGACGCTTCCGACTACGCGCTATGAATTTCCTCCCTAATTAGTGTAGTCAGGGTATTCTGGAGCTGCGCTTCGTTTTGCGTGTTTCCCAATAGGCATCGCTAAGAGCTTGGCTTCCAGTCATGTCCTATATACTCCATCCTTTAAGCTCATAACGTACAGTTTATGATATTTTTTCACAATAGAAAACCTTGCTGCATTTATAAGCTTTCCTTTCTCCACATCCATAATTCTAGTGCCTCTCTGTTAGCTTTCATCTAGAAAATAACTATGGCACTTTAGTATGACTAGGGCATCAACATTCTTCTCAGCTCTGCTCTTGTTGCCCCTCTTCTATTGTTCAAAGTGGCAAAAACTCATTTTTACTACTAATAAAAAACAAACAGTTGGTGCTTAACTTTCAACAGCACTTTAAAATTATATATTAAAAAAAAAGAAGTCACATAAATACCCTTAACTTCCCAAGCTCCTTTCCCGCCAATATTCACACAAAAAGTCCCAGGAACAAACACCTGCCCCATTTCTGCCACGCTTACCTGGCTGTGGCCCTTCCTGACCGTCTCGCTTCCTCTCTAGCCAGCATTTTTCATGAGCTGAAATTTCTTCTCTCTTAGTACTTTCGTACACTATCATTGATATTTGATCACCATTTATTACTGATCATTATGTTTTTGGAGGAACAGGACAAAACCCGTAACATTTGACAAAATGCTACCTCAATATTGGGCACGCTAAAGCTTCAAGTTCACTTCAAAAATCACTTTTTTTTTTGATTGTTTTTCTGTCACATTCTCTCCATATATTCTGGATCAAGCATACTAAATAGAGATAAGAGGTACAGTACTGTACTCTTAAGCTGTATGCATACTATTTCTGTATGCAAATAATGATTATGAAGAAATTAGAAGAAAAACAGGAATATACAAATCATGCAAAAACCCATCAGAATATGAACAGTTCTGCAGTAAAAGGGTTATGTAGTTTCTGTTTTCTATTTGTGGAGTTTTATTCTATTATGTTCTGCTGCACATTTTATATCCAGTGTTTTGATCTTTTACCAGAGTTGTAGTTACTCATTTTTCTCTCCTCTGAAGCACATTCACCATTTAAACTTTAAAACAAAGCTTTATGTGCACAGGGTACTAGCAAGTCTCCAACCAAATTATCCTCCGATACAAAAGAGCTGCAACACATGTTTTTATCTTTTAAAAGTATACTTTTAAATATGTTAGGACATCTCCAAATATTCATGCAAGAATGACAACTACTGCAGAGGACAGTGCTCTAATATTAGTTCAAGTACATTTGGCAGCTCATTGGAGTTCAGTGAACTCAAAGGAGAATACGCTATTTTCCTCCTCCTGTTCTATCAAAGGTGTGTGTTAGAAAATGGGAGTTAGAAGTAATTCTGCTTCACGCACATGTTCGTAATGTCCTAACTATTATTAAATATTACCAGCAACAGACTTACTGCACTAGGAGTCAGGTTTTCCAAGTGCATCGCTAGTATCTCCTACACAACCAAACCAACTAAGTAATTAGCTACAAGAGAGAAAACTGTGCTGTGCTTAAAATGACAAATTCCTTTGTTTTGTATTTTCGTTTCCTAATGACTAACAAAAGCATTACAATGTAGTTACACCCTAAGAATCACAGAGACGTGCATGATTTAGATCAGCGCTTAGCAGATATGCATAAAAGTGTCCATTTCTCTGTGGAAATGTAAAGCATGTCTGCACTTATGAACTTAAAGTCAGCTAAAATTAAATTTAAAGTGGATTTATTTAAGTCAAATTAAATGGTTTCAACCTGTCTTATTTCAAAATTGCATTAAATAAAGGCCCTCTTAACTTCAAATGAATATGTCTACACAGTGGTTTCAAGCAATTTAACAATACCACTTTAAAATCATGCCATAAAAATACCAGTAATTTGGACTAATCTTCTCAAATGTCCCTAACAGTCAAGCCCTGAAGTCCAAAACATCCATAATTATCTCTGTATTCAAAATGGTCACTGACCCACGTTAAAAGAAAACCTCCGTAAGTGAAACTTTGCAACAGTTTTTCTCTTCCTGACACTTTCCTACAGGGTTTGGGGGATGTTTGTCTGTTTTAAACATTAAGGGACAATTCAACTATGATTTCAGGCTATTGGCAATGGGTTGGGTGTAATATCCCCATAATTTCAGTCATAAAACCATAAGCCACAATTCTCATGGGAATAACAATTAATAATTAAGAAAGGCTCACGTTTCAAGTAGCAACTTATAGTTACTCTAGGTTGCTTTCTCTTTCTTTAGATCTATTTTACACAACTCTTCCTCCTAAATAACACTTTACTGTTAGTTAATCCCAATCCTAGTTCAAATGCTATTGCAATGACTGTGTTTATAGATCAAGAATTTATGCTTGGAAAGACTAGTTTCTGAATTATTAGGCTAATAGAGAGAATTTAAATTACTGAAGCACAAACTAAACAAATGAACAGTACCTAGTGAAAGTTTTTACTGCTTTTTTTCTAATCTAGCTATTTGAACTCAAAAATCACTAAAAAAATCATTTACATAAATATGGCAACAAAAATCACATTAATAGAGCTTTACAACAAAAGTGGACAGGTGTAAGGTTCAAATCTGAAGAGGAAACTATATGTATTACACCACAACTAATCAACACTTCAGTCAAAAGCACTTACTGCTCCTCTTCATCACATTTGCCAACATACTAAAAAATGTTTGAGTAAAAACTGTATGGAGAATGATAAAAAGAAATTACATTTTCCTCTTATTGTGGGATGCATATTAATATCCTGCACTTTTTCAACTTGAAAGTGTACAGAAAAAAAAGCCAACCAAAATGCTATTGTGTTAATGACATCAGATCTTTCAAGAAGAAAAATCTGAGTAGTATATGCTACCATTACCACTACTGAATTTTGCTGCCCAAGGTACAAAGAGATTTGTCAGCAAACTCCAGTCCTTTTGATTCTAGCCTGAAGGTCTAAGTAGGGATCAAATGGTAATCATTTATTTGTATGTTATAAAATCTGCACTGTTGACTCTATATTGAAGTGAATATATGCTACCTCAGTCTTGAACTAATGCAGCTCATCTTCCAGTGCAGAGTTTATTAAGTGAAATAAGCTAGTGCAATGGCCTACCACTAGTGCAGGCTAGTGCTTCAAAAGTGCATTAACTTCTTATGACCTTCCAATCAGAAAGCACTCACAAATTGAACATGTTACACTGAAACACATAAAAAATGGAGGGAGTGCTTTGAAATACGGTGCGTTTCCCAACTGAAATGAAGAGCACTGTCTGTTTTCTACCAATCGATCCAGCTTTATCCCAATGGAACTACAGAAAATGCATCCGAGGTAGGAGGAACTAGTAAGCAAGGAAGTAAAAATTATCTGCCAAATGCTATTTTGGTGCTTCTTTTGTGAGTAAAGAGCAAGGTTAGCTGCTCTTGATAAGACCACACTAATTTTAATTTACAAGCTAACATCAGCTGAATGGAGTACTGTGACAGCTTTAAAATAAATGTTAAGGGACACACAAAATGATGGAAAGAAGGTTTTCCAATATAAGCATGTCATTCTGATAGCGCTAAACTATTATGACATGTCCTTTTTTTGTCTCTCTCCAAAAAGGCAGAAAAATATGAGCGTCATAATCAAAAATTTGAATTGTCTCTATTAAACTAGAGGTCTCTTCTTGTACATATCTTGGTTTGGTTTATACACTACATGGGACTCAAATCTTTAAATGAAATGCAGCACTGAACATTATCATATGAAGATTTTGCCTGCAAACAGAGGCTAGTAGGGTACTATAGCCATCTTGAAGCCTAATTACCTTCTACTGTAACCAAGTTTATAGGATAAAGAGCCACTAAAACAGCATACATCAAGCAGAATGGGCAATAGGAAAAAACCACCACCAACAAAAAAGAACTGGTCACTCCATCATACATAATAAAGGAAAACAGGAAACAAGTAATAAACTGTCTTAGTAAGTTAGTGCAAAGTCTCCAAAACATAACAGAAGAAAGTCACCCACATCCAGGATCACTGCTGCTCATCCCATAGAATTTGGTGAGCCATAATTTATGTCACAAGCACAGCTGGTAATGGGTTAAGATACATAATCAGATAGATAAAAGAACAAAAGATTATAACTTTTGCACACTCCAAGAGACTCCTCCCTCAGTTATAGCTAAGCCACACAAAGCTGACAAAAGATACACTACTGTTACTGGATATAAGAATCAGTCAATCAATTACCATTCAACAGTCCTAAAACAACAGAATCTCAGATCAGACACATACAGCCCCCCTCTTATTCTGAATGGGCATTACAGATTTCTTCTGCCAAACAAAGAGTGGAAAGCTAAGACACATAGACAAAAAGGGTAAGAAGGACTGAAGTGCTACTGCGCCAGCCCGACCCGCGTATCGGGCACTTTCTTCTACGACCTGAACATTCCATAGGCTTTAAATCATCCTCTATGCCTCTAACAATGCATCCAGTTGCTCATTTAAAATTAAAGAAAAACTAAAAAAAACAATTTCTGGTAGCCTTAGAGAGCTGGTGACTGAGGTCAGTGTTTTATTAGTAATAATGCCGTCCAAAAAAAAAAAAAAAAAAAAGTTCCCAGCAAAATAATAACTTCAGTATCACTCAACATCTTTCATTATATAGTTATGTTCTTTTCTGTTAATAATTATTATTTATTTTTAAATTGTTATGGCAAGTTAATTGATGAGCCTATGCCTATAGACGTACTTTTACCTACTGATCACTGCTTTCTTCCTATGGCAACTTCTACTGGTGGGAAAATCAAATTACAGTTTTCAAGTAGTTTAGGTGACAAATAATTTGTCATCTGTGCCTGTGAGTGATACTGAAGAACCATGAAGAACCGACATACAATTTATAAGCATAAAAACAAGTATCTTAAAAAAACAAGAAGTACACAAATTGAACCTTACTCCATTATTTGTGGGGGAAAAACTACAAAGGGCAAAATTTAGTCCTCAAATTTTATCAACCACCTGTTGTGTGTTTTGGATCTGACATCTGCTAGTTTAATTTGATGTTGCCTAGTTCCCATAGAGGAAAAAAGCAGTGAGAAAACATTTTGTTTTTCACCTCCTCTCACTTCACCTTCTCTCACTGTTTTCACTCACCACTGCACAGTGTTCAGTCACATTACTAGTCACTGTTTTTTTCAATAAAGAGTATTAAACTACTAAGTCATTCTTCATAAGGAAACCGTACCATGTCTTGGGTAACCCACCTCACTCACTCATACCGTTTGCAGTTCTGCTATGTCCTTCTTCAAACGGAGAGATGAGAATTCAACGTACCATTCAAGGCATGGCTGTTCCACTGCTTTAGACAAGGGCCGTAATGTTGTCTGTTTTTTCTCAACATAAACTTTCTACTAGTTCCTCTCATGCTTTGTGAGAGGGAGACTCTTTGTGTTATTGTAACTGATCGTGGAGATACGCTTTCATAGAATTGCTCACTGCAGCACTAAGATAACTTTCCTGAAAAATAATAGTCAATTCAGAGCCCATCATCTTTGCTTATGAATTTCACCGCTGTTTTTCTCCCAACCATTCAGCATCGCGAGGTTCTTCATGAAATTCTTCCCTGCTGGCCTTTGTCTTTACTAACCACAAGTAACACCCTGCATACAGAAAATTGTCATCTCAGTATATAGCTCTTTTCCCAAATCATTTAAAGAACACCAAAACGCAGTTTGCTGCATTTTACAGGGAGAACAAATGAAGCGTAGAGGGAGGCTGCAAGACACTCAAAACAACAGACCGCTTCAGCTCTTCTCTGTACCAACTTACGATTGCCTTGCACATGAGGGCAGCTGCTGCCTTCCATACACAATATAAGCCAGTAATAGAGTACGTTCATCCACTTATTAATAGACAGAATCTAGCCCTAAGGATTCTGACCGGTTTCAACAAACCGAACAGCTTATATCCAGGCTATTCTTCCGGCTGTTCTAAGACAAACATACAGAAATGTATTACAAGTTCATGCTGTGTGCTGTTAGAAAGAAAGCATTAGACACGATGACTCAAAAGGGATAATATTTTAGAGTAAATAAACACAGGCAGCATGTCCTACATGTACCAGGAGGATATTTATGGATGTGAAAACTACTGTAATATAATCTATGTCAGCTACAAATACTGAGTCATGTGGTGGGTGACCTAGTTTCCTTTTCATTTTCAATGAAGTTTGAGTTATTCCCTGTTGATTTATGTTTTCATTAAAACCTCAGGGGTAAGTCCTTTTGAAGTCTACTGGTGATTGAATGGACATATGATGCTTCGTAAAGAATACATAAGCATTTTTCCCCAATGTTCTCTCTCTCTTAAAGTCATACTTCTAACAGGAGCTCAATCGAAGAGCAAACAAGCATCATTTGTTTTCCTCTTTATCTTATCTTTCCTCCACGGGAATTTAAATGCAAATGTGAAATAGAATGAACACCAAACAACGCATCCACGGGTACTTCAGTCTAATGACGGCAATTTCCAAAGCAAGAGAGACTGTGCTCTCTGCTCACTGTTACAGCATTCTGCAGTTGGGAACACTAACAGTGTTCTGTGGATCTTGTGTCTGCAACCAAATTTACATAGAATTACTTTGAAAATCACCCCAGTATTTATGCAGAGGTACTGCAGTTCATTTCCATAACCTTTGAGAATGGCAAATATTGTTTTATGTGAACAATTAAGGAAATGATGCTGATAAAAAAAAGAAAGCCCACCAAGAAAAAAACTCTGAGTGACTCCATCCTTGCAGAAGACATATTAGAAGGGTTTTCTTTCCAGAGACTTCTGAGTTTAACTTGCAGTAACTAGCAACTTTTAAGTGTTCTCAAACCAGAAAGGTAATGTCAGTGAAATGAAATCCCCTGCTGTGATTTTCTTTTTATAGTATTAAAGAGCATAAAATTTCATGTATGGACTCCAAAAGGGCAGAGGATTTAGTAGCTGAAAGCTTTTGTTTCACCCCTTATCTACCACAGAATTAATTACAACATTAAATTTTATACAATAAACAAGCACAAAATATTGCTTAATTCCCTAGCTTCAAATGAAGGCTCAATTACAGTAATGATCTTGATGATAATTATATCAGGACAGTCTAGGTTTCCCTACAGCTCTCTGTTTTTCCATTTAGAAAGAGTTATGCGCATGATGACAGCTCTGTGTGCTCATAAAGCTATTATTTTATTCTGTCTACTTCCCCACACTCTGTGAATTCAGTTTGAAGCTGCAGTTTTCAAGTATTTTGTCAATCACAGTTTATCAAATGCATTCTGCTAAGGCAGCTGTCAGGACAAGACTCGGCCCTGACAAGCTGTCTGAGCTCCTGCGCAGTCCATCCTTAAGTCACCAACTCTTATTTTTATCTCTAAGGAGGAGAAGTACTCTGGCGAGCAAAGACCCTACCTGTTCACTAAACAGGCACTAGAGTCACGGAGCTGGCAAGGCTCCTGATCAGCAGGAGTATGAATAAATTCTCAGCAGCCCATTTCTGCCTGTTTTTTTCTTATCATAAGTGCTATTCTGAAAATACCACTGACATTCTATACATAGAAGTGATTCAGTAAAAAGATACAGTGCAGGTTGTCAGTTTATCCTGAAATAGCCTCTAGTGGATAGATAAAAGCCATCCAAACCACAGCAAGGAGACAGTGCTATTACACAGAATCACCAGATTCCCCACAAAACGTTCCAGACAAAATTCTGGCTTCGGTTACACACACACACGCATGCACACACGCGCAAAATGACGACAGCATACATCATTTGTGTACACAGTGAAAGATCTGTGCATGCTGAAGTGGTTTTTTGTTTTTTGGGTTTTTTTACTAATTCTGGCAATTACAAGCTTCATGCCATCCTCACTTGTAGAAATGTTGTATTTCAGGAAAGCTAAAACTGTGATTATGACAAATTTGCCTTTTTGCACTGATTATAAATTATGTTACCTAAAAAAATGTTCATTTATAACAACAAATCATGGTTGGTATTGGGAGAGCAGTACTAATCTATTTTTTTGTTTTTTAACCATTAGTATCATGAAAGTGCTATAAGCATAAGACAGTTCACAGAGATCCTATCTCCAAATATTTTAGCTGCTCAAAAAGAATGTCATTTGGTCCTAAACACAGTCTCTTATAGAATAAAGGAGGGAATTTGAAAAGTAGTCTCAGTGTTAATCTAAATCGACTTCCTCTGATTTAAAGGGAACAAAACGAGGAAAATTTTAGTCTTTCTAAAAGGTGAAGGGAAAAAAAGGTGATGTAGTGACCTGAATTTTAGAAATGCTGAATATTTCCTGAACCTATTGAGGTTAACAGAAAATAGCTTTTGAAGCTAGCTTGCATTTGAAAACAGACCTGATATAAATGTATGACAAAATTTTCAATCTTTCTCCATCCTTTTTATGCCACATAAAAGGAACAAAGCAATAAATGGGCGAAAGTAGTCTTGAAACTAAGAGGAAAGTCGGTAGGATATTAACAGCAGAAGTCAAGCTATCCTACAACAATCTCTCTCTTGCACAATACAAAGTTACGAACAGGACCTGAGGTGAGAGTAGAGAGGATCGCAGTGTACAGACGCATCCGCAAGCAGCTCGGGAAGAGCCGACCTGCTGGAGCTTCACGGCTCTCTAGGCTGCGCCTGCGACAGAGCAAACCAAAGGCAGAAGCACACAACAGACCTTGGCCTCTGAGCGACACTCCCCAGCTCACTCTTTGTGCTGCTCTTTCTGCATTATGACTATTATGGTCCTAAATAAAGGAAATCAAAGCAAATGAGAGAATCATAAGTTTCATTTGTACCCTGTATCCTCAACCGACTTACTTATAAAAAAAGATTATTGGAATAGTAAGAGCTGAAGAGATCTTTCTGTTATTTTAAAAGGAGCCTCTCCCACCTATAAACGGGGGCACTTCACTGAATGACAGAACCGTGCTTCGAGACCGGACACTCGTGACGATAAGCCGACGATGTTCGGGCGCGCAGTGCAGCAGGCCAGCCTCGGAGGTTTGAGAGTCTGACGGCAGCTTCATGGTGGATGAGCTTACTGAACGACTACTAAGATAATCACTACAATCAAACAGGATCAATCTTTGTCTGTACATCTGAACAGTTCGTGGAAACTATTAATATTTCAGTTTTACTGACCAGTAGGATATTGAAATAAAAGCAATGAAAAAAAAATCAAGAACAAGTAATGACAAGTTTTAGTTTTTTCAGCTTTACCTATATACGCAGCAAAAAAACAGCTGCTCATGAGTAGTTTTCTCTCTTTCATTAGTTTAGCAGTAACATTTTTCTCGTCTGTGTATGTTTGTGTGTGTGTGTGTGTGTGTGTGTGTGTGTATGTACACACAAGAGTTTCTCTGTCTTTTTCAGTAGAACAAGCCACTAAATGTCTGCTAAAGGCAGAAGGACATATATTCGTGTCCATTCACTACTTCATGGAACTGCATGTTTCTGTTTCCTTCCTCTGCACTGACAGCACTCTCTACTCTTAATGAGCGTCTATAGAACATGGGTCTCGCTTATCATTCTTTGCAGAAAGCTGACATTTCCTGTACCATCTCTGACATTGTATTATAGATAAAAAGTCCTTAAGTCATTTTTTGACATTGTCTTATTTAGCGCAATACATATTCTCAAGCCTGTTTTCAGCATGTCTTCTTTTGAATATTAAGTCAAAGTTAGCTTGCTCTTCTTTTCATTATCCAAACAATCTTTGCCTGACATACCTATTTAGAAAGTAAGATTGTGAACGCAGTCCAAACTCATTATCTTATCAGTGTCCATATCAACCAATTTATAAGAAGAGGCAAGGCTGGTGAGATATCAGGAAATGCACAATTAGAGATCATTAACCCAGAGTAAAATCTATTCCCAAGTAGTTACAAGGAAGGAGCAAGGCTGGAAAGATAAACACAGAACTGAAATGCATTAAATAAATGTTATTGCTACTTCTGATAGTACTACTTTAAAAGCGTACAATGATGTTGGACAAATTTGTCTTTATTTCCTTTCTGTGGCTCAGGCAGCACAAAAATATGACTACAGGAATAAGTCAAACAGCTGTCAGTACAGAAGGAATCCACCTCTGTCTTCTTAGTCCACAACGCCTGTTTCTAGGACACCTATACCAGCTTTAGCATGGGTAGCAGAGAAAAAGAAAAGAAAGAAAGAAAAAGAAAACAGGTGTGGCCAGAGCACTACCCCAATTTAGCAATCTGCTGCAACAGCTTCGTGGGTTCAGTGGCAGAACATAAAAAAAGCTACCTGAAAAATAAGCCATAAGGCTACTTTTTGTCCCCTCACTAAGATTTTGCATCAGGAATAGCTCAAACCACAGAATCTATTTCTATAAAGTTAATAATCCCTAAAAACATTTTTCTGAATTTATTAATTTAAGATTCAAACCATTTCCTTAGAGTAAATTCCACTATACTTATCTTCTACAGGAGAAACTGAGGCATACAATGTTACTCGAACATGACACTTCTGTTCATCCCCATAATAAAAGCCCCCTCAGCCCTTCTAAATCCACTGGCAGAATGGGTGTTCCCGAGTTAGCTAATCTGCCTGCAAGGCTCAAGAAGAAGAAAGCCAATTACATCATGAAGTTAAGTAGAGTATGGAGGCAGAGTATGGAGAAAGTAGTAGGATCCAGTGCACCACACGAAGAACCTCTGCCTTTCTAGTAGCTTGAATAGGCACTGTATAGAGATGCCGTGTCCCAATATTTAAAACCAACACAGGATCAAAGCTATGCCAAGAGATAAATTTTAAAATGTAATAAAACGTAACTTTCATATACTACTGCTTTTTTTAGTACTAGCTGTAGGGCCAATTAATATTAGTCTAAAAACTGAAACAAAAGTATTTTCCTGTCTCAATATATGTAATGCCTCTCAAATTAGAGATAAGATGACATCCCTTCCCTTGGAAGCAGGCGTACTGAAATGCATTTTCTAGATATGGTGCACTAAAACGAACAAGGGATTAACATGTACAGTATGATGGATTTTTTTTTATAGCTATATAATTATTAAGAAAGCAGAATGAGGAGATGCAGTGACAGAAGTCTTGCACAGAAAATGTTGAACGCTGCAGCTAAGTGACCACTGATTACTACTTACCTTTCTCCTGTATTGCCTACAAAGCTAACAGCAGCGTATTCCAGACTTACCAGAATGCTGTTATGGAGAAACAGGAACACAGGCCAGAGTACACAACTCAAGCACGTGAACTGGTCACTCAAAACTTCAGTTTATTAATAATTAACAGCCTGTGCCTCAACCCAATCATCATAGCCCCACGGTCATTTCTCTGTTGCTTTACCTCTGATGGGGCTGGTTAAGGACTGAGCAATTGGTCAACTGAGACGTCAGATATTTCACCAACCACCCATGGCTCATGAGCGGTACAACATGAAGCTTGCTCTTGTGTGGTGTATTAATGGTGTTTTATCAACTGGGAGTAAAGGCGTGCAACACGAAACAGGATTTAACACAGACCTTTTGTGTATGCAAAGATGTTTCTATTTCATAAACTCCATACAGATGCTGACCATTCACCACCAGAGAAACCTACACTTATAAACCAGGGCTCTTCTGAAGGAAGGACCCCACAGGCTGGCAACTGCGATAAAACCTCTGCTATACGGGAGAGGCGCAACTGAGCTAATTCACCTCCAGAAGCCAGGGCTGTTCACTTACAGCATACACCACATTCCATTATTTTCTAAAGCTGTAGAGTTCCACACATCAAAGAAAATTCAGTATCATTTTCATAACTCATTTTCAAAATGAGTTATGGTCTCCAAACCCATTTTATCTAATAATTAACTGATGCCCAATATGAAGAAGGGGCAGAATTCCACAGGGAAACAGGAGGGATGGAAGCTTCTGATGTGCATTTGCCTCCCCTGCTCCCTCTCTTCTCCGTCCATCTGACTTGAGCCACCGAAGAGTCACCCACGGTCAGGCACTAGAGACTAACATCAAACAGCCTTGCAAATACCTTGTTCTACTGGGGAAAAAGAGGGAAAGGCAGTTTCGGGCCAGATAAAGAAAGGGACCAGCAAATGATGGAGGAGTTCACACTGGTTTCTCAGTCCTCCCGAATCTGTGGATTTTCTGGCACACAGAAGTAAATACTATAGCATTATTTAGATCAACACTGACTCGTCATACACATGTGTGTTGAGCAAGTAAATTGTTTCCTCTATTTTATTTTTTGCTTTTTCAAAATCCTAAAGTCATAACCCTCTAATTACTTTATAAAACTCTTTATTTACAGCACCTAACATACTACAAACCCTAATTAACCAAACTATTTCAAGAGCAACTCTGAAACAACTATTGAAAAGTGGCAGATTTTACATTGCTTCCAGTACAGGCACTAAAATAAGGTAAAGTAAGGACAAAAAAATAATCTGAGCTCTAAATCTGTGTGTTTTGCTTTAAGAGACCTAGAGTCCCTCCTTCCCTTTAAGGAATGGATTGGATTCATGACAAAGTGCAAACATAGTGGGGAAGTTTAGACAGGTTTCTGCACAGTTGAAAACAATAGTACAAAACTGAGCCTTATTAGAATATAAATAATACAATAAACTGCTTATTTTTAGGGTTTGTCAGTGTGGCAGACATTTTCATTCCTCATATATGTATTTGTACCTAAACAGTGTGCTCTGCTTCAAAAATCTTCATGGCTTAATTATGCCCCCTCACACTTCCCAGAAATAAGGAGGCACTATATGCACAAAAACATGATTCGGAGAATATTACAAAGTTGCATAGCATGATACAATTCATACCTAATCATTGATGAAGTTAGCAACAGCACACAGATATTTTAACCAGTCTCTCATAACTGAAGGGCCTTTTTTGTCTCAGCTCCTTTAGAATAACTCAGTCTGTTATTATTTCACCACAAGCCTTTACAACCATTTTTTTAAGCTTCCACACATCAAATCCTATCTTTTAGAAACAAGATAGACCCTAGATAATGATCCAGTACATAGAGACCATCAGGAAAATAGCACCTCTAATAATGATACTTCTCAAAGGTACAACTACCAACAAACATCATTACTTCTGAGTGGCACAAGTAAGAAAAATGCCACTGTTAAGTATTTAAAAAACAAAAATATCAATGTTTTTCTTTATGACCTTTCTTTCTACAGGCTGATACTGACAAAACCCTTTTAAATCGTTATATACTGGGCAACATTTCCAGAACGCATAAAAAAGTTATGGGTAGGATCTTGTTCTCCTAACTTAGACACTTAAACCATGCCCAAGTTCTAGAGTGAAGCAAGACCTCTTAAAAAGCTACTTGTTCTATAATCAACGCAGAACCTGCCTGCCTAACTTCAATAACCAAACTCAAGATGGGCTGTCTTCCTCTGGAAAGTGTTCAAAAGCACCTACTGCTTCCTACTGACTGTCTAAGCAAATCAAGCGCTTTACTTAAAAGACCACATCATTAAGTGCAAGCCAGGGGCTAACTTATGCCAACTAAACCTGTGAGTTCTACGCTTCCTTCTTTTAATTTCTAGAACCCAGTGTAAAGACAATCCTGCTGAAAAAATGTTCTTGAGTGGCTGGATAATATAAATTGATACAGGAAACAGGGAAAATGTTAAGATTAAGTGTCACTAAATATGAAATATTCTTGGTTGCATCAAGATACAAATTGTTGAACCCCAGCAATGATTCACTACAGAAAGGACACAAGGCCTGTGATTGAGTCTACATCTCCAGTACTTCAGAAACTTCAGTGGAGAGCCAGCTTCCATTACTTTTCACCAAACCCCTGTTGACCTGTTCCTGGATTCTCAGTGTCTGAGGAAGTCCACTCGTTCCACACAGAGTCAGTTCAGAATCCCCAACACGCACTGGTATGAAGCAGAGCATGTGCAAAGGGCCACAGAATTTTACAATCATACCAAAAACATGCCCTACACCAAATTAGGCTATCATTAAATGGAGAAATGGAACTTTCTTGATCTTGAAGTAACAGAAACAGTGATGATCCGAGTAAGTAATTGTGACAAGTTATACACAGAAGTTCAGGATTTGCCCTACATCACATCCTACAAAGAAGAATGTACTAAGACAGCACTTACTGCCATTTAGTAGATAAATAACAGTAACTAACAGTAACTAATAAATAATTCACGTGCTAGGGTACCCATGTATATGTAGAGATTCAATGCAATCATATCAGTTCTATTTAGAAAACATGTTTACACTGCCTAATTTTAATTCAAGGCATACACAGGAAGTATTTTTAATGTAATCTCTAAAGTCCTAAGTGGTATATTTTCCCTGAACATCTACGATGTTCCAAGAGTCTTCCGCTAAGAAGTTTGAGATTAATGTATCCAAGTGGGAAATATAGGACAGTAACTATATTGCATACAGCAAAGACAATATATAAAATTGCTGCAATATCCCTTACATGAAATAATTAGAGTACAAAGGAAAACGATATCAACAGAACTATGAGATACTGAATTCATTTACCTTCAAATATTAGGAGTAATGAATTTTCTGCTCATTTCCAGCTTTCTAAGAATCATCTTAGTACTAAATATGTTAATGTAACTGCACTAGTTTACTTAATGCATCTTTCTTTATACCACAATGTTCTTCACAGGACCTTGTGGTTAATAAACATTATGCACACTATGTTTATTCCTCTTTAAATTTTAATTATCTTAGCTTTCAAAAAAAGAAAGAATGTTCTCTCATTGAACGTCACTGAATCTAAAAATGATGCAAGTGAGGAGTGGTAAAATAAGGATGTTATAAACTCTCCTTGTTTTCTTTTTGTTTGGTTAATCTAGAACAATAAGATAAATCAAGAAATAGGATGATTAAAAAGAATATTTAGAACTGGTTATTCAAAGGTATCTGGTAATTGTTCTACAGCAGAAGGATTTCTCTTTTTCACATTCACCTTTACAATCTAACTAGCCTTAAGATTCTGCTGAACTGCAAGAAAAAATGAAAGCTGAAGATGATTTTAATGTAACAGTGAATTGCTTCATTTCTGTTCCAACTTTTTATCATCACAGCATTCTGTATACGACCCTTCTTGCCCCCCCCCATGCAAGTCTTATTTGTGCCAACTGCATACACAAAACAAAAGATGAAAGAACTATGGCAGCACAACTTTCACTGACAATGACACATTTTAGTATTTGCAGACCAAATCACTTGCTTTTCTACATTAAGATTATTCATTTCATTTCCACAACCCTACTTTGGAATGGGGCTGTGAAACAAAATAAATTCATCCTTTAACATATCATTAAATTTACTGAGCATTCTTTTTTACCCTAGTATTTCTCTGCAATTCTCCTGCATAGGTGAAAACCCCTACACAGCCAACCATTTACACTTTTTTTCCGTGTGTGTGTGTGTGTGTGTGTGTGTGTGAGTTGATCATCATCTTCTTGAAGTAATGCAGACGCTAACTCTCAAGACAGCCACTAGACTAAAGGTCATGCCAGTGGGAAATTAGAACTTATCAACTCACTACCATACTACATATCTATAGCAAGTTTAATTCTCCAGCAAGTTGATACTTAATTTATCTTGCTTTACTTATTTTTTTCCACTGATGAGAGTGACTTCTTTAATGATATCACTACTCTCTAACAATCCATGTGATGTTTGCCTTTCTATAGAAATAATGTTTAATTGCTTTAGCATGGCCCTGATCTTACTACTTTGGAGGGCAGAAATGCAGCAGAGAGGACAAACTGAGATGACTCGGTAAATGAGTTTCCCAAATCATTAACACCATGAAGTGCAAGGATTCAGTGTGTTACTTCAGCTTCATAGGATATAATTACATGTTTTGATTAGCAGATATATTTTCCCAGCCTCAGGTGTCAACAAGGGTTCAAGTGTGTAACATGTATAAATGGGTGCTAATTTTACTAGTCATGAAAATGTGGTTCCCTAATTACATTTATATCCTCTTAGCCAATTTTCATTCTATATTGCTTCTCTGTAGTACATCTTTCTGTTGATTTCCTTACAATATTTGAGCTCTCCAGAATGGCACAGTGATTCTAAAATTCAATAGGCCCGAGAAGCTACTTCCCCACTGAACATCCGTAGTATTCATGAGCGAGTAACAAGATTTATAGAAGTCTATACCATTTTGTGGTCATTTCTGTACCATTGTCAATTGTATCCCACTGAGAATGTTGTCATCTGGGATGAAAATCTTATGGCAGAAGTGGTGCTCTTCTTTCACCCAGTTGATTCTTGCTTAACAGTATAAGAATTTCTGTTTTAAGAGAGCAAGGTGCTCTTCTCTGCCCTGCGGTCTCCTGACAAAGTCCCTCACGTTTTGCTAACAGAACTGAGATGGGGACTGACAACTGAAAGAATCTTTCTTCAGAGAGTTAGCCATGCCCTAACAACCACCGTTATGGAAATATTTCAGGCTTTGGCTAGGAACACGGGATAAAATTATTAACCACAGACTTCTGGACTTTCCATATTACTTTTAGAAATTGGAATGCCTAAGTAATGTTAACTGCTTACTGTGATTCAGATGGCCAAACAGGAGCACTCAGATGACCCAAAGGTGTCTAACAATGACACGGTGCTGTCTGTACATCAAGATCTCTTGAAAGGAGTGTTTTTCAGAAAGCAATCCGGGGCATGACTAGATTATATGTCAGACTGCTCTTTTCCCTGTGCCATCAGCGTTACTCAATGTTACGAGAAAATGAAGGAGTAGTATGAAATGAATTCACTACCTCTTTCTGCTTCCTTGTGCCTCTCAGTACACTAATCCACCTTGATGCTGAGTTGCTACTGCCTATGGACACAGAGCAGCACAAGGAAAGAAAATACCCTCACACCTTACTCCCTAGGCATCTTTTTTTCAGATTTAAACATACATCAAATTTAAAAAATAAATTATTTATATGAATTTATATTTATATAAAAATATAAAACGATAATTCACTAGAGAACATTAGTCAGTTTTAGCAAGTGGCTGGAGACATCAACAAATAGTTCAGTCCTATAGATTACAGTATGGACTCATGCAGTTTTGCAGCATGATGACAGGCCAAGAACAGAAAATTCCAGAGTATAGCTTAAGAAACTCAATGAGCACTATAAAATACTGAATAAATCTACTCAAACTCTACTCTTGACACTGATACTTTAAGGTCCTTACTAGTTTTTATAAACATGGCTAACTCCAAATAATAATTAAGGGGAAAATCATGTAGAAATTACTAACATTCATCATAAGTGTGTTAAAATTATTGCAGAAGAGTGCTAGCAAAGGGACCGGATTTATAAATCTGTTTGCACATGGATTGATATACTTATAATTACCCACAGCTGTCAGACTTTTTAAAACTATATTAAGAACTTAATGCAAAAATCTTCAACAGTGAACGGATTAAAAACAAACAAACAAACAAAAACACACAGCCAAGCCTGACCATGCTGTCAAAAACGAGTATGGGCAGTTTAAGACTTTCAACTTGTAATAGCAGCAGTAGTACAGATCACTGACTCGTGCAACACCTCACCGAAGTTGCGCACAAAGCTTATTACAAAATGCAAGCTTTAAAAACAGTAAGTGCACATCCGTAACAGACGACCTTATAACTACTATGATACAGCTGGCACGACAGACCAAGTGTGATTTTTTTCAACTTCTGCTTCTTTGCCTGAGTTACATTATATGTCTTCAAAATCATCTATTCAGTTGGATGAAAAAATGTAACTGAAACAATCAGATTACAATGACAGCCTTCTTTTCTTTTCCTTTACTGCAAAGGCTACAGACAGCTTTAGCTTTGTTTTAATGTTTTACATTTGAAAAATGGGAGCAATAAGCACATAAATTCATAGATATTGTATGCATGTTCATTTTAACGAAGTCATCAGTACTATTCAGGTATCAAGAGACCAAACACTTCTTTCATATGGCCCTGCTACAGCAAACATTTATTCATATTAAAGTATAAACAGTCTCATTTCAATGGATGAGAACACACACACACAAAGTCAAGAGCATGCCTAAATGTTTTAATGACATAAGGATTAAATGCAACCTATTCTCCACTTGGCTTAAAAAAAAAAAAAAAAAAATCTGTTTTTTATTTCTTTCCAACAAAGTTATTCTTTCTATATGAAAAAAAACAGCTTTTAGCAAGCATGAACAAAAGCACTCTGATAGCACAATATTTCATGTATGCGAAGAATATTTAAGATTCATTTTTCATTTTTTTAATTGTATGTACAACAAACCAAGTCAGCTGCCATAATAAAAGAATAGATACATTCATTCTGTGTGTTTTGAACTTTAACTAGAGGAAGCTTCTTTCATTCTTGAGAGATTATATATTGAATTAATTTGTTCTGTATATTCTCAGTAATTTGTTTTAATTTGTTCCTGTTAATAATAGGGTAAGGTAATCTATTCTTATTTTTATTGCTGATGATTAGAAATGTAAAGAGAAAAATAAAGCACAACATGAGCCACCAACAGTAAGAGAGGAAAAAAAAAACCCTTTAAATACAAAGCAAAAAGGGAGCCAAGCTGTGCAAAAACCAGATTATGAGGATAAAATTTAAAACACTGATTTTGCTTCTGTCTTCAAACGGGCAATAAGTTATGACTAAAAACTTACTACAATTAAATAGTGTACAAGAACATTTTAAAAAGATCATAATGGGTTAAAGACAGTTTTGGTAAGACAGATACATTCAAGTCAACAGAACACCAAAGCTCACCCTCCAGCTTTCAAAGCAGCGCTCGGGGTGGGGGGAAGAACCAAAACGGAACAACAGCCACCTTCCCCCCCCCCCCCCCCAACCCTCCAAGCAATTAGAGGTCATCTCGGAGCGCTCCGGGAGGACAAAGCATCCCAGGGGAACCAAAACCAGTATCTCCATTTCCAAAATGAGGGATAGGGAAGAAAGAGGAAATTAATAGACCTGTTGGCTTAACTCCGATATCAAATGACCTGGAACCAATTGCTAAACAAATTTCGTGAAGATAAGAAGTGAAGATAAGGAAGAGGCAACACTGATTTGTCACAAGCGAATTATGAACCAATTCAAATTTCTTTCTTTAGCTAACTAGGATCATGTAGTGAGCAGAAAGCTATATAGTAATCTTAGAAAGAATTACAACATAGAACCAGATGACATTTTTTTGTAGTAATTTAATCTTCACCATGAAAAGACACTAAACTGAAAAGATGTGTGGCCCAAGGAAGGACTAACTAATCATTCCTGCAAGATATTATAGAGTATTTCTAGCCATAAGGACTACAAGCTCTAGAGCTGGCTATCCTAAAAGATTGTGGTATATGAACTTTATTTTATATTTTTTAAAAATTTGACACAAAATCTCTCAGAAATTACCCAGTAAATCAACAAGTAAACACCTGACCTAACTCAAAGAAAAGGATGCACATTTCTATCCTTTTTATTCACAAATATATACTAAATTTAAAAATACTCTATCATGATACAGATACTATTTATGACGGTTCCTACAGTGAAGATTTTGAAGTAAAAAAAGTGCTTCAGAAAAACATGCAGAAAATTAAGACTTGCTGGAGAAGCAGCAGAAGGAAAAGGACCTCACCCTCATCCCATATTTGATCTCGAGGAGACTGGGAAACAGATGATGTGCCATATTTTTTAAATTCTTAGTGAACGGACCAAATCAAGAGGAATGCAATTTTCAAAAAGCCTCAGACACCAAACATTTCAGGAACAGACTTAAAAAAGCTGTTTTCCACATATGTAAGGACTTGCAGAGAACAGTGTTAAAGATTTTATATTTTGCACTAATACTACCCATGGCAAATTTGTGGAGCCACAGTTGTGACAGTGAAGCAGTAATTACAGCCTGGCTGGGAAATGCCCCAAACTGAGCAGTCCGGGGGGGGGGGGGGGGGGGGGGAACGGACGGAGCTGAGACACTCTGATGTCTGACGTGCATTACTTTTTCCATTTTCTCCATTAGTGATGACGGGATTGCCCGAAAAGTAAATTGGTTCTTAAGATACAAATAAGCAATGCCATATGATCCCCAAACCCAGTCTATGCTTTAGACCCTTAAAGGTATTTAGCATATATTGTAACTTGTCTCTTTATGTTCTCTACTAGCCCTTTAGGGACATACAAAACCACGTCATTCTCTATTCACAGTTTACCACTGGGCAAATGATGCTGTTTAATTTCAGAGCACAAAAATTTAGGTACTTGGTTCCATTTAGCTTTCACCTGTAGAAACCTAATTCGGAGAGCTATTTTCAAAAGCTAGAGTTGACGCTCCTTCTCTGAAGGAGGACGACTCCATTTCTTTCTTGGCTAGAAACGGCTGCTAGCAGATGCAAAGCCCCTTTCGCCTACTGTGCTGCTGTACACCCGCTCTGCATATTAGAAAAACATTTAATTCCTGCCATAAAACACCCTAGCTACTATTTCTTTTTTTCCCCCACAAATTAAATTTCCAAGTAAAATATACAGATAATCTTACATTGCTCAACATAACTGCACTTGTGATATACTTTCAGGTTATTATTATTTCATCTAGTTATTCAGAAACAAGACTTAATAAACAGTGAACTTCCACGTTAGCTCAGCATGCTGCTGGGTAGCACTATATGGCCTGGGAAGTGAAATAATCATGAGATACGCGGCCTGCAGTGCAGATGTTCCTTTAACAAAATGAGCTCTGTATTTAAAAACTAGAAAAAAAAAGAAACAAGCAATACTGAACTGGATACACCTGTAATGACATCACTACCCCAAGCTTTAATAGCCTCCAAATCTCAATTATATTTTAAGTGTTAAATTAACTTATAAGCCATTCCAATATTCTCGCACCATAAAAACCATTGCCAGGTTACATTAATTTTATATCTTTTGTAGCGAACTACACTATATTTTTAGGACTTCTGTCAAGGAAATGTTATTTATGAACACCTATGTACCACTTAGCATGCCTAAAGCAAAACAACAACAACAAAAAAACCCCAAACCCCACTTAAGCTCTTAAGCATCTAACACATGTAACAATTATCTGTGGTATACACCTTTGAAAGCCTGAGAGCCCCCAAAGAGCCTGAAGCTTGTTTATTTTCCCCTTTTCTGAGAAAATGAAGAAAGTATTGAAGAGAAAAATAAGATGAACAGAAATTATACAGTTCAATTTTCATATACCTTTACTTCACAGCAAAGTTATACTTAATATGGACTGTCCTTACTGTCATTAGCAGTATTTACACTGCAAGTGTACTGCAGAAGAACAAATATTTTCCATAATTAATTCACACAGTATACACGTGGCTTGTTGCTTAGCTATTGATGAAAACATTTAATTTAATAAAATTCAGTCTTTTCCGCTGTATTCCCTCTCCACATTGTGTTGTCACTAATTACAGCCCCTTCGCTCTCCTCTCACAGGAGGCCGCGGAGCAGCTCCCTCCCTCCGGAGCCCGGCGCGGCGCCCTGCGGACGGCGAGGAGGGCAGCTGTGGGCTGCGCCGCCGACCGCCCTCTCCACGGGGGTTCAGAGCGCCCTTCCAGACACCGCTAGTCTCAGGTGAGCCACTCCAAAGTCCCCTTGCCGACTCTGGTACCTCGGTCAAGTCATCCCCGCTGGCAGCTAGCTTCCCTACACCCTACCATTGCCAAAGTTCAACTATAATGCTTACTGCCACCAAAATATTCTAGTACCAAAGCTTCTCATTCATAATCAAATTAATTTAAATAACATTAAAATTAACTCTTGAAGTTTTCATCAAGAGTTCAGAAAAAACAAATTTTGGTATGGTTGCAGACAAGTGTTTGTTAACCCAACAAAATATGCTGTATCTACAAAAATTGCTACTACCCTGTTCTATCAAGGTTTAGAGACACTTGTGCTGAATTATCTCCTTCATTATTCTAATTATTTCTCATTAGTTTATTAAATGTTTCACAAAAACAAAGCAACAAAATCACATCACATTCACATGTAAAATATCTCTCATTTCTTGGGATGTAAATTTGTGAAAGAAAAAAAAAAGAGAGCGCCATTGATTACAATTCTTCTTTAGTCACAGTTTGCTCACCCAGATGCAGATGAATCCTTGAACTCAAGTGGGATATCTCATTTTCAATGGAATTTGCTACTACACATAAAGCATGAGCAACGCATTTCGTTGGTCAGTCCCATAACCCAGAGAAGTCTCCAGCAGGTGTCTGTAGGGAACCACCTAACAAGTAGTGTGCTTATATTGAGCAGAAGGGACAGAAAGACAGTGAGCCTGGCAGAAGTAGAATATCTTCCTTTAATAAAGGAAATGTTTCATTTAGCAGGATGTCAAAGGGAATGTTGTATGCAGAGAGAGAAAAAAATCCTTCCACTCATGACTTCAAATTTAGAGCAAAGTCACCTTGTAGTTGTATCACTGCTTTCACAACTGAATTAACTCTTATGGTACATTTCCCCTTATGTATGTATTACAGATCTATCAAACAGCTCAAACATCAGCTATCTCAGTCTTCAACTGCATCTTATTTGGTACTGTTCCTGAGGAGTAACCTCAGTCTGTGCGCCCCATTTCCAGGCTCTTCCATCCCTCCACATGGCACACCCACACTTCTCCGCTACAGCCGTGCTCTGCCAGTCCCAAGCAGCAGCTCACAGAGTTTGCCCACTAGGAATTATTTTGAAAGATTTAGGAACAGTATAGACTTCCACCAAGATAGCCAACTTCATTGAAGGTGAAATTCCTATCCACTGAAGTAAAAATAACTTTGCACTTCAATTCAGTGCAAAGATGACTTCACTAGCCTGATTTTTGTACCTACTGTCTATTGTCACTATACAGACTCAGGGAGCTCTGGACTACAACCACAGTGTATCTGTAGCAGAAAGAAATATTATCGATATCTCTCTCTTCCACATCCACTTACAGCACTAAACTCGGGGGATGGAATCTATTAGAGGATAAGGAACAGATGGGAAGAGAAACCAGCAAAGAGGTAGTTCTTCATACTTAAGAGAATGTTACTCTATTGAGCCAACAATCAAATTTTATTTCTCTATTGTTTTTGGAACAAAAAGTTTAAATTTAGCAATTGTAGTTCCCACTCCAGGATAAATATATGCTAGACAGGCAGAATAAAGACAAACATAGATTCTCGGCTGATGTAAATGGATGCAACTTCACCGGAATAGAAGGAATTGCAATATGCTATCATGGAAACCAGCATCTAGCTAGACTCAATCCAAAGTCTAATTCTGGCCAATTCTTACCAAAACTTCTTATCATTTTCTGCTTAGTGAGAAACTCATGATTTCTTTTTTGTTTTACATGGAAGATGACTATGGTTCAAACTGAAAGACAGATCAAGAAAATATAAAGAGTGATTCTTCAGAACCCAACTTATCTGACCAGAAAGCAAGAGGAATGAACATTATTTTCATTCTGCAGAAAGATATTCTCTGACACAGAAGAGTTCTAGCAAATTTAATGGACAACCTATCAAATTAATAATCTAAATTAAATAAGACGACGACAACTCTCTACTGCTTTCTAGAACTATTGCTTGAAATCTGTTTCAGCATATTTTCCATAGATTCTCCTGTTTCCTCAACACATGCAATTCAGTAAGGACAAACATTAAGGATGCAATAACTAGCAATATCTCATCACAGCAACATGCATCCTACCGCATTCCCAAAAGTCCATCAAATTTGCAGCTGATGGGTGATGATTAAAATAATCATTCTGGATATTTAAAAAGTCAGAATTCAAACAAAATGTAATTTCATCTTGTCCAGAATATTTGCGTCTATCCTGTGCAAAAAATTATATCCACATTATCTCATTAAAAAACACACCAAAAATACTGTCAAGTTATCAACAGTTTCTAATAATACAAAAAACAGAGATAAATACATGGAAAAACAACGAAACAAAACAACAGAAGTGATGATTTCCAACTCAAGCAGACTTCTCTCCAGCTGTTCAGATGTGTACATACATAAAATAGACTAACTGTAAGGCTGTTTTTCCCTCCTTGGGGAACAGCTGTCTTTTCCATCACTGCAAACACCACTTTAAGCAATTGTCACGTCTGAAGATCTCTTCACCTCTCCTACCCCATTTTTAACAAAACATACTATAAAGCTTGAACAAAAATACAAGAACAGTATAAAACAGAGCAACTTAATTAAATCTTATACTTATTGACAAGTTTCATTCATACACACATTTTATATACACATAAGTAAAACATTTATATTTTTACTGCCTTGAAGTAATAGAAATAACTGACAATTACTCAATCAGGGAGTTCAAAGAGCACAGAAAAATAAAGCGTTATCTATTTCCTTAACTCATCCAGTTTGCACACATTCATAAAGAATAAATTTTGATTGTTTTTAAAAATGGTAAACTAATATAATGCTATGAAGATCAAGTATATAAATAGTTTAGAAAATGTACTTGTTGGCTGGAATCTCTCATGAACACTGTCAGCTTTAACAGTCTTTTCTTGGATATTTTATATGCCATATAAAATTCTGTGCAGAAGTATTTTTAATCAAAACCTAAAGAGGAGTTGAACTCATACAGTTAGAGACTACTGTTTTACTATTTTCAAGCAGCATATTACAAAAAGATAAGTACACTAGCAAGTAAATGACAATTGAATCTTCCAAACTAACTAATAAGACCTTTTCAAAGAAATATCAGTCACGTGCAAGCAGAAGTATGCAAATTTCTTATGGTTCTAATAACGATTTTTCAAAACACAGAACATCATAGAACAAAGGGCTTGTCCTTTACAAAATACTGATTTTTAGCAGTGACCTCGTGACACATTCAATATCTTCTTGTCTCCTTGAAATTTTAATACAAATACAAAAGTCTGAAAAAGCAGACAGAGATGTATAGATGCATAGACTAAGTAAGATCACCTAGGGCCAAATTTTCCAATTTTGATATTGAGATGAATGCAGTCACATATGATTGAACACACTATCACTGAGATAGGATTGCAACGAAAGGACACTTTTGCCCATATAAATGCAGCACAAATGGATGACCCTCTCTGTATTCTGCGAAGGGCATGCAAATATATAAAGCATACACAAAACTGGGATGAAGCATGCAAGTGATAATACCATAAATTACATATAAAGAAAATCCTCTGGAATGAGTAGTTCAGTAGTCAGAAGTACATCTCCATTAATTCAAAGGTTTTCTGGGAAAGCCTTGTCAAGGTTGTCCTTTGAAAGAGCTTTGTTCCGAGACTCCTGTTACTCTCTCAGAAGAGTTCCAAATATCCCATTATTTTACAGGGCATTCCCCTTCACCAGTTTTATACTGCCTTATCTGTATCCTGCCATAGCGATACTTGACATGAACAATATTCAAAGGGTAGACAATCATCATCCTGTTTCTTCATTGCACCAGAGAATCTTCTTTGAAAGCCTTTGAAATGGTCTATTGACCACACTCCTCCCTTATTAACTTGTGAGACTGAACGATGACACAATCTATAAACCTCAGTGCTTCTTCACCAGTCCAGAGAACAACCATTACGTTAGCTGTTTCTCATATTTCTCTGTAACTGTATTCCAATATACAGTGGAATGCAGTAAAAATGCTGTTACAGGAGTTCACTGGTGAAGATTAGAGTTAGTTGGAAAACCCAACTGCCACAGTTCATTATTTTCAACAGATTCCATGACAGCCCGCCAGAATTTGCCTTACAAAACATTCCATGCTGCCACAGAGAGAAAAACTCCAGAAAACACCTATCGGTTTCAATATTACCTTCCTAAGGAACCAGCTGATCTGAGAGCCTGACAGTCTGTCCAGAGTTCATGCTGAGTACCCAGGAACCTGTTAGGAACTTCATTTCTTACCCAAACAGGTGTGCTTTGGATGAAGAAGTGTTAAGGAAATTTCCATTTTCTAGAAAATTTAAAAAACAATAACCTGACTTTCACTCTGTTTTGGAACAAGATCAAGTTCCAAAGAGCTAATTGCAGATTTGATTACTTTAGTGAACACTGTGTTCACACTCCTGGTTGTATGCAAGTTCCAATAATACATAACATTTAGGTACACTCTGCATCAAACTTGGTTAACTAAACATGACCTGTATTTGTTAATGTAAATGCAACCACGACTATTACAGCTGCTCAGAAGAAAAAAAAACATGAGGGCAGAGCAATAGAGCCGTGATAGTGGAAGGGATGCTTATCTTCTCAATTGCACTGCTTCCATCGATACAAAAGCACAGAAATCTGCATTTTCATGCACTCCAGGATATAACAAAGTGATGAATATGAAATATCTAGAAGATCTCTCACTTAATTTCATCTGTTCAAAGCAATCTTAAGTATCACTTTTGACCAATAAGATATAATGCTAACAGGAACTTTTTAGTAAAATGAACACGCATAAAAAACTGCTTGGAGTTTTTACTTTGGAATTAGTATCACACATTCAGAGATCTAAGTAAGGTCTGCAATACTGCATTTCAACAGAATCCAAGTAACTAAAAACAGAGCTAGTGTTATATTTTGCAGCACGCACTGGAACTACCTTTTTAATAATAGATTTGATTCCAGGAATCCATTCTTAATCTAATTAAGACAGTGAACAGAATCATGCTTACACCTCCCCAAGTAGCAAAACTGTAAAGAAATACAGCAATTGTGGTCAGGAAACACCCCTAATACACTTTAATAATCCAGGACTCTCCCCTGCCCCCCCCCCCAATAGGAAGATGCCAAAGAAGAACACTCAGTTTTCAAACTCATTTCCCTATTGTTTTCTCTTGGTAGCAAATGCTGCACTGCATCAAATGCTCTAAACCTTTAGAGTACTTGAAGAAGGATGAAAGATCTCCAGTTTATTGTGAAACCTAAGAAACTAGTAATAGTTTTATTTAGCAAAAGCAAAGTTTAGACTCAAAACAGAGTATACACAAGAATCAACAAGGCGTGAATACTGGTTCAAAGATGTTGCTTTGACCCACGCATATAATGACTTCTGAACACTAAACCTCTATTCCACAATACAAAGTCAAAACTAGTACATTCACTGATTTCCAGGAGACCCACAGAAATACCTATGTCTTTCCCACTTTAAATGAATTTCCTTATCTCCTTCCTGATGAATGCAAGCTTCACCACCACAAAGAGAAAATTAATACCCAGAGGTTCCCACACAAGCACCTACATGCAACTGAAAAATCGAATGCAGCTTTCCCCAAGGCTAACGTTTTGTTACCATCTGAGGGGTTTAGCACAAAGCTTTCTTGTTTAAGTTGGTAATAACTTAACTTGGTAGGACAACTGCGATGTGAAACTTCTGAAAATACGAATGACAAACTCCAAATGGGCAAATAAATTAGCAACTGAAGGCTACTAAGACTTCTTACTTGACAGATACTGTTTTATTTGCTCACTAAACGTTGAGGTACTTTCTATCATATACTTTGTATACTTGTGCAAGTCAAGATATCAAAAACCCTTTTCTTACAGAAAAAGGAGTGTTAACAACGGTATTGGCATCATCAAAAACATTGAACACTGATTCCCAGAAAAGCAGTTTGAAGGTAAACATTGAACGCAAGTGTCTTGCTCTTTCTGGAATATCTATTTGCAAAGACCATTCTCCCTTTCCCATGAAGAAAAAAATCCTACAGAATAGTAATTTTCTTATTTGTCCATCTTCTACATAGATATTTTGAAAAAATATATAATAAAAAAAGACAAGAAGGGCCTCCATTCGTTTTTATATTTGCCAAGAGACTGAAGAATTTACCAGAGAATACATAACTCAGTGTCTCTTTTCCAAGGGCAGAAATATAATCAGTAATGATTATCTGATGAAAATAAAATTACTCCTATTTATTATGACAAAAAACCTTTACAGTGCATTAAAGTTTCACAACCTTCACTCATAAATATGTTAGGTGTTTTAAAAGGCAGTTATTCTGTATTAAATTTGTGCATAGGTGGTGAAATCTTTACTTGAGAACTTCTAAAAAGAATCTTCCATGGCAACTGCATGACGTAGATTTTAAATACTGACACAGCAACAATATTTTAAGTTAAATGCCTCTTACCTAAACAATATTACACTTATTAACTTATATTCAGAAGCACTGTCGGATGGTCTCTGTAGTCCTCTCATATTTTAGTTTCATTCCAACAGTTTACATAAACAAAAATAACATGGTAGAATATAAGCAATATTTTTCCTGTATTTTTTTGTGCAATATCTTGAAATGGAGCATAAATGCAATATTTAAATGCCCATTTCCTAAAAACTTTCAAAACACACAATTAAAAAAGGAAAATGACTACAGTCTGCAAGTTGATTTGGATATAACTACAAGCAAAAACTTGGTATTAGAAATCTAAACTGAGCTGAGATTATATATATATATATATATATATATATATACACACACACACACACACACACACACACACACACACACACATCAAAAAAAAAAAAAAATTAAGTGGCTTCCTTAGGAGCTTTGTTCATGTTAGAAGTAGAAGAATCAGGGCTTTAGTTATTTTAGATGTTGGAGGTTTATTAAATCTGTTATCAACTGAATGCTGGCTAATGGATGGGTGAAAAGCAGAGTAATTCTGTTTCTAATAAGAGCTTATGAATGACAGCTTTACAGTATAAATGTCGAACCAGAGTTCTGCAGTTTCTTTGTGGGATAGTCCTACTCACTTCAATTAGGATAAAATCGGTTGGTCTCTATAGAAACCATGAAACACAGTGATTCAGTCTAATAGAAAATGATGATCTTTCTGTAGAATTTCTCATTTACGATACAGAAATCTTTAGAGGCCATATGCTTTATGAATTATACAGAATAGTAAAGTCAAACCAAATCAAAGCAAACCACAGTCACCACCAACAACATACAGAAAGTAAATGTATTTTATATTTTACGATACTGGAAATTTTCAGAAAGTTCTCCTAGCCTACTCCTTCTTAGACTAGGAACTGTGCATATGATTAAGATGTAAAGAAATCACAACATTGGCCATCTGGTCATAAGGTGTTTGTTAACTCATTTACAGGTTATGGACATCATTCTTGCAGGCAAGACACAGGATCCTTCCAAGAAGTCAATCATCGTACACTGATGCTTCTACAATCAGAAATGGATGTACTAACTCTCAGTTTGCCTCTGAAGTTTGCTGTATCCATTACATTGGATGGGGATCAGATTAACAGGCACTTATTTTTTCCTAATGTTTACTTCATCTGTGTTGAAGAAGGATAATTTAGTCAAACTAAGGGTGAAAAATGAAGCGACACAGGCTCATATCTCAAGTTTAATTACATAAATAAATATTCAAACCATCTTTCTTTGATGAAATTAAATGAGCAGTGTAAATTAAGGTAGACCTGTTTTCCAATGAAATAAATCAGTTCCATATTTACATTTTTCTATGATAAAGAAATCTATCTTTTATGATAAAGTCTTTATCTTTCCAATGGGAGGGAAGGGTATATATAACCCTTGAGAAAGATGGGTGAAAGATGTAAGTACAGGTAGTTGCCACTGAAAACATCAATCTGTATGCAACTTTTAAATTACTTACATTTTTGAATGAATTCCTATTATATGGCGTGCATTAGCATTAAAAAATCCTGTCCTAGGCACTTGAAAGGGTTTTAACAGTACGCATTATGATTCCTTACTACATTAAGCATCCTACATAGTGTCTCAAATACGCTTCTGGCAGCCAAAGCACTCCAACATTTCAGTCACCATACCCAACGTTGGTAATTCACCTTGTTTAATTATCCCACTGTACTTTGCAAACAGACAGTGTTTTCTCAAAGCACTGGTCAAGCCGTTTTGCTAATCTGCTGGCACCTGAAAGACAGAATGTAGCAAGCTTTAGTCCATTAGTATGACAGGTAGTGCTCTTACTAACAACTGCTTTTTACTCCCTCTGACAAATGTGCTCTGTGCCACGGCTGACGTTTGTGTAGTAATCAGGACTGATGGATAGGGACGCCGCTGCTGCCGAAAGTGCCCCCCATTTTAATGTGAGCGATTTGTCAAATGTGCTGCTATCGCACTGCTGTCAGGCAGAGCCAGGAAAGCACTCCGTCATCTTTCCACCAACCAAGGTCACTTTGGCAGGGAGAGGAGGACTCTCCAATGAAATTTTCATCTTTACTGGTGATGTGAGTGGCCTAGTTTTCACTGCATTTATTTTCTTTTAAGCAGTCATTAAAAGTTCTTGCAAGATTTCCTTGTTAGCAAATACTAAATCAGAATACAAAAATAAAGGAACACTGAAGCAAAAATAACTATGTTGCACAACTAGCTAACACCCATTTGTTAAACCTCGCAAAAGAAAAAATACTGCAAGACATATCTAAGCAGTAGCTAAAAACTTCATGTCCTGAAGTACAGAATTTCAGACCCTTCTACTGAAGTCATATCACGTATGTTCTCCCCACCAAATGTCCTCCAGAAAAATCATACAAATCGTCTTCACCTAAAATCACTGCTATTATTTTATATTGCTTTGTGTTATTTAACCAATTTAAGAAACAGTGCAGCGCTATTAACATTATGAATTGTTACAGTATGCTCTTACTGGAAGACAACAACTTACAAATAAATCTCTGTTCCAATCACCGGACCCAACACCTATCAATTCCAACAATTATAAATATGGAGTTTCAGAAATGTAGACCTATTATAAATCCCTGCTTGTCAGGCTTTTATAAGACAGACTTAAATTAAGAATTATTTACCAATGCAAGGACTTTTGTCATCAGAAAGCCCTAAATTACAAGGAAGATACAGTGATGATAAGCTACAAAACATGACTGTGCATCATCATGAAATTTTGGGTAATTAAACTGGAGTCTCTAAAAACAAACAAAAACCCCTCAGAAATACAGAGAAAAGTAGAACCTTTACTCTCTACAGTATAACTGTATAAAAAGGGAATTGTTTTTAAGGTAATTGTCATCTATGAGCAAACTGCAAGCTTTTTTTTTTTTTTTTTTTTTGCAGTGTAGCAACCTCTAATTCTTCAGCATGGATTTTTTAATCACTTTGTCCATTTGTTTGCACCAAAACTCAAAATCTAAACATACCAATGGGAGGTAGATGCTTATGCATTTTACAAAACCAGTTATCTATCTTTAGTCACTTGCATAAAAACCTGGTCTTCAATGGCTAAGGAATTTAAAGGAATTAGTTGGTGACCTTAAAGCAAAATGTGAGAGTAAAGTTATACGAAAAACATTTCTGAAATAACAACTTACTGGAAAAAAATATATTCCTGTTACAAATCAACCCAGCATCCAAAAGGTAAGTCATATTATTCATATCATTTACTGAAACAAGTAAGGACATGGCCAATAGTTTTGCTCAAAGTCCACAAGGCAGGATACAAAGCAGCATGTATACACGTTCAGCTCCATTCTAGATCTCGAGTGCTCACTGACAAAGCAGCAAGCCTCTAAGAAAACATCACCAAAGTTAAAAAGAACATAGATATGTAGGCAAAAAGTAGCTGTAACAACAGAAAGTGAGATAAATTGAACAACGCTAATCTTTTGCCTACTACATAAACCTATTTGATGTGGGTAGCCCTGCATAAGTTACTCTAGTAGCTACATCCACTACAATCCTAATAACTACTGCTGGCAATAATTTCATTGTTCCAATCCTTCAAAACAAAAATAAAGGTCATTTAGTTCAAACACACATCTATGCTACATCCCTTTTTGCTACACTTTCCCCAGCACCTCAGATGAATTGACAACAGCAGACTGATCTTTAAAGATGAGTCCAGCACAAGGATGGCTGCCTCATGTAAAAGGGCAGCACAACCCCAAAGACAGTTGACTAATCTCTCTTTAAGAATCTCCAGCTTTTCTTTTGCCCATTTCTTTGTTAACAATGTGGATCAGGTAGTGATCTCAGCTTGCTGCGAAAAAAGCCAACGTTGCCGTCTGTGCCACATTTGGCTGCAAACTGAGCTGCAAACTGTGGCTTGGCATTTCTACCGGCATAGAAAGTAACTAAGGACCGAATAGCTGCATAACTAAGGTTGTCCAAAACATTCTATCCTTGGTCAAATTCCTGGGAAACTTCAGAAAAATGCTACAGCAACAACTGAGAAAACAGTTAAGGGAAAATAGTGTCTTGCAAAGGAAGAACTTTCATTGCTTATCCCTTTGAAAGCTTGAATGCCTCAATATCAGACAAAGAGGGAGTTCTCCTGCAGTCATGGGTGAAATTTCTGCTGTTCTTGTATTTTGTTCATACCAAAACAGCCAACATACGAGCTTCTAAAAATTACCACTCATATAGGTACAGTGGTACCTTGCCACAGAACGTCAGAAAGACATCACCAGACTCCGTCGTCCTTTAACGTGCAAGTTCACCAGACCTTTGTGAAACTGCTGCAGAGGCATGCGACAGAAAGGAGGAGTATCTGCTTCGCGCTTCTGCACTTTCAAGTGTGGATGCCCAGACGACAAAAATAAGAAAGCAACTGTACTTGAATGAAAAGACTAGAGAAGTAGCATGAAGAAAAAACTGCAAACAGAAAAACATGGCTAGGTGGGGACCGGAAAGTCTAACTGCAGCAAAGAAAACTTCCGAATGCACAGCTTTCATGAATGTGTGCATTAATGTATATACACCTCCTGATTCATATAAATACATACGTAAAACCTATCGTAGAATGGCCACTATGATAAAAAGAAGCACTTTGAGCTGATCAACCAAAATTATGGAAGTTTTTGCTAGTCTGAGTTTAATTTTGCCAGATCTTTCCTCACCTGAAGATAAGGATATCATCACCACTTCTTACAGAGACACTTGCGCACATTACATTCGTGCAGTTTTATATAAACATACATGTATACATTACTAACATACAAATACAACCAAAAAACCCCCACAACACACAGAGAGAATCCCCTGAGGGAGGGAAGACTTGGAAGAGGGTCAGAACAGCAGCTATTCAAGGTCTAAATGGTGAAGGGTTAGAAATTGTACTTGAGAACACTTCTAAAATACTTTAAGATACATTGTTGCATACGGCATCAATCAGCAAAATTAATACTTAATCATACTAACTGAGAAGTAATAAAGAACGTGACGTGCAGGGAGCTTTAAAAGTACTATCATGCAAACACAAATTATCATCATTAAAACAAAGAGTGATTCCTAATCTACTCCTACATTGATAAAGGAAACTATTTTATTCCTTATCAAATATTCAACATTCATAGTCATATTCTCACAGGTTCTTTGCTAACACCATTCCCTGTACAACAAATGAGAAATTGAACCTGTGCATACCTCACAGTCTACTCAGCAAAACGCTTCACAGTGCCTACTAAATATTTGAAGACAGTTTAGAAATTACCAAATAGACTCAAATCTATTTGAAGGTGTTCAGTCTGAAACAACAAAAATTTACTTTCTGAAAGATTAAAAAAAAAAAAGCATAAACCAAAACAACAACAAAAAAACCTAAACTGTTATTTTGTACAAGATGAAGAGAGAAGATATACTTGCATCTCAGCTCTGTCTGTATTTTAGAAAGAACTAGAAAAATATTCAACAGACAGAAGAGTTATTCAGCCTGCTAAATAATGGTAAAATGATAATTACACTGGAGATTTGTCTTAATAAATGAGATGTGAAAGGGCCCTTCATTACCACCCATGTGCATGTGGAATTTAATTAGTTATCACCTATAAATGCTAATACCAGAGCTGCCAATCAATCTACTACATGGTAATGGCAGAAACTCCCCCAAACAACAGAAGTAAATACTGAAGAAAAACTCTTTGGGCAGAAAATAGTTAAACCAATGGCAATATGGAGAGAAGGAAATCCTCAGAGAGCCTAAAGAAAGAGATGTTTTCATCTCATTACATCTACCTTCATAATTATAACAAACTCATCAGCCTCTAGATGAATACCACATATAATCATTTTCCTGCATATTTTCCAAAGCAGGAAACCTAACAAGATATAAATGCTACAGACTAATTTAGGCTATTTGCAGTTCTCATCTCATCTTGAACTGAAATAACAAGAAAAGAAGTACAGTTAAGCTAAAAATAACTAGACAGAGACTTTTGCTTATTTATTTTGTGTATTCCTTGCTCAGAGGCAGGTAGGTAGCAGATTTCTTCTTTTTAAAGGATGGTAAGTTCAAAGCATATTTAGACTATGCTCTTTAAATAATAATAATAAAATGCAAATAATTAGAAAAGCTGACATGCTTCTAATCTACCTAAATGATGGTTGCTTTCACTGAAATGTTTTTAAATACAAAAAAAAAAAAAAAAGATGAATTTCACTTGCACTAACACCAAAAAACAAACTAGAAAACTACACGAAGTTGAACAAAATCAATCATATATGAAGTACAGTAATCAGGAAAATCCTGACCCACCCAGTGAAAGTGGAGCTCTGCCAGGAATACATTTGTTGGCGTGGCTCTGTGCCCACTAATTAGAGACTGAACCATTTGGGGAAAGTTACTGTCTGTCCTCCAGAATTGCTACAGAGCTGTCCAAATCCACCTACCTCTCCAAAAGTGAAACTGCATTGTTATACACGTTGGCAGAGAACGGGATCAGGCAGCAGGGTCCAACGCAATCAGAGGATTACAGATGAACTGGGGGAGAAGGGGTGGGCGTACGTACACACGCACAACGCCTGCTTTGTATTCCCCCCAGAAAGGCAATATTTTTCTCCATTAACTGCCTGTGTTGGAGAGAGCGCAAAGCTGCCAAACCTTTGCTCTGACGGTGGCAATGCTGTTTCACAGTTCCAATACAGATTACAGCAGCAAGTAACAGCCTATTCCCTGAAGACAACCCTACTCTTATTGACATCCTTGGAAAAGGAAACCAACCAGTGAATATCCACGAACCTATCTCACACAAAACAAATTTGCTGGTAAATCTTAAACCTTCAGAATCTGTTTTCTTCCCCTCCTACCTTGCAGTATCAGTATGGAAACTACAAAGTAAAGATGCAAGAGTTATCTCAAGGCTGGTCCCAGCAATGACATGCCGAAGCAAAGGGCCGTGTGTCCTCCTTCACAGTCGTAACGTGTTCAGAACGGATTTTCCTCAGGAAGAGCCAGGGTGCATCACTCCATTTAGGATCACTTAACGGTTTTAAACTAACTACTACAAGAAGTGGTATGTATACCAAGGTTTTCCTATCCCATCCTGAAGCACACAGCATTTTTATGTTTCCTAGAGTCAAACATACCAGGTCAGCGAGAGCTCTGCTTCAGTAGGACTTCAAATTTGGCTTGATAAGAGGACTAGTTTTTACATGCAGTGCAAACTGAAATCTCTTTTAACACTTAATAAGCATAATGGGGCTCTTTCAGATGTGACATGATTAAACTGTGTGCTGAAAGAGACTATTATTTCCTGCTTTCTTTTTATACTTTGCAACTTACCATAAATTTCATATATTACCAAAGAAATGTTAGAAAATGTCCCCCAAATGACAAGCAGTAGGAACAGCTAATTTATGGCAACAACGAGTAAGTGCCTACGTAAACAGGCAGTTAGAAGCAATAATCGACACAGTCATATTTATTGACAAAATACATGTTTTTAAGTTTAATTTGAAATACTTACTTGCTTGCTAAAAGCACATTTACACAAGTGTCAAACCCAATACGCAACTTTTCCAAAAATAGCTACTATGACCAAAGGGCTAAATTTGACCTGAAATAACACGCTGAACTATATTTAAAAAATTAAAGCAATAATGAAGTAGGTATCTCACTGTCCTTTCTCTCAGCATCCTTTATGCTCTGCCTTCGCATGCTTGACAGGGACATAAAAGCGAAGGGACTTAAAGACAGTCAAGAACCAGCTGAGCGCAGAAAACCAACCCAAGTGCTGACTCATGCTGTAACTTCACAAAACAGAGAACTAGGCCACGACAGAGAAAACAATGCCATGTCTGGAAAAAATTCACTACCCTTAGCAATGCATAAAATTTGTGTTTGATAAAACAGCAGACAAAGAAGGAACCAGACTTTCAAGCAACAGCATTAACTGGAAAGTTTTGGGGTAGTTTTCCTGTCCTTAGCTCCTTCTGCAGACGATGCACACGAGGAGCGGGCCGGTGGGCTTCCTCCTGGCCACCCCTCCGCAGAGGGGCCCGCTGTGCCTGTGCCATCGGCCACATCTGCTTCCCAGCCCTCTTGCGGGGGACGTGCCGGAGGAGCTCAGTTCGGAGCCTCTGGACACTGATGGTACTCCCGGGGAGATCCTACCTGCTCCCCTCCTCCAGCCCGCAGTATCTTCTAGCTGACTATTACTCCAAACTCATCAAGTAAAGCAGACTAATAAGTCTCCTATTCACACACAATTTGTTATCCTTATTTACCCAAGCTGGCAAAATATAGAAAGTTATTCCTTCCAGCCTTTTTAATTACCAAATTTCTAGTTGCTTTAAAATACCATAGTCTCCCTTGAGTATTCAGCAGAGCTGAAGATCACCATGGCAATAAGAAAATGGTGCCAATGTTATCTTGGCATTGACTGTCTACAGATCTCAGGAGACATAGCACAGGAGAAAATTAGGCTCACGTAAAAGCAGGAACTCACTCTGTCTAATGATTTTAATATAGCTTTTATTTTCACTAATTTGATGTTAAAAAAGTTGAATAAAAAACCTTGGAAGCATATACTTTCCTAAATAGACAAATAAAATAGCTAATGAATTTACTATTTTAGGGTGAAATTCACTTTTCTTGCACAAAAAAAGCAGAGTCCTAGACTTAGTAGGTGGTTAGTGTGTGAAAGGGTTGCCAAAGCACTGAAGGAAAGGGAAAAAAAAAAAAAAGACATTTGGGTTTGGAAAAAAGTTCTTTAGGTATCTCCTAGATCTAGGCTCCCCTTAGGTCATGCATGATGCCTTTCTCCACAATCATAACATGTAGAAATCCATATTTCCATTGCTCTGCAATAACTTTTTTTGTTGTTTTTTAAACTGTCAGGAAGGCAAGGGCTACCTTCAACTAGCGTGACATCAGCAACCTAACGTACAACACAACCCCACAAACACTCAAAGATTTGTGGTGACACAAATGAAAAGGCAACGCACTGCAGAGCAGGGCATGAGCTTTTCAACTAGTCCTTCTGTAACAAGCCAGTGTAGCGTGGAAGTACCTCCTGAAGGCCAAGTACCATACAGATGACAGTGACAGCATTTGCCAGAAGAAACTATGACTAAGCCATATAGGTCAAGATATAAACAAGGAACACCTTGCCCTCAAATCCACTATCATGCCAGTACAACTACAGGGTTTTTTTGATTTTATCAAACCATCTGCTGACACATTATGTTCTTTTGTAGTCAGCAACAGGATAGAGAGGGGAAAAAACACTAAAGTTCATTCAAATGCCTATACACAAGAAAAGATGAACTAGCTCTGTACTAGTTGAAAAATGTATTCCTAAACTTCAGTAAAGAATGAAAATGCTATATTGCAAACTTCAGAAGAAGGGATTAGCTCCATACAGTGCTGCATGGGATAATCACTCCAAATAAGCAGACTTCAACGTGAATTGAAACTGCAGATTCCTTCAATTCTCATTTTATGAATCTGGTTTTTAATTTGTATCTATCACTCTCTGTTACATGCATATGCACAGAATAATTCGGTAGGTGGTTTGTATAAACTTGTGCTGACTTTTTTTTAAGAGAATGAATTGGAACAAGTTAGAACATTGTTTTACAAAGGTATAATAGTTATAGCAGTATTTCTGCTTAAGATATATTTTGGTGAAGAAGGGAGAACAACTACAGAAGAAGTGGGAAAACACACCGATTCATCTATTTAATGCGTTCTGATGGTCAGGACACTGGCATCAAATGGGGAAAAGCCATATAAAATGGGGCCAGAAATATCTAGGGAAAACCTTTCTCTGATTTGAATCTTCAGTCTGTCTTTTGCATTTCTCACAAATGCTAGATCCACCACGTTAAAAGTTCATTTGCAAATTAAACTGAATTTTTTCATTCAAAAAGCAGATGTTCTGATACAAATGGACTAGTTGTGAAAGCAGCTGAAAAGTGTTTTTTCCATTAGAAGATGATAGGAATAAATGTTAAAAACCTCTACATCTGCCACCACACAAAATTATTGATATCTGGAGAGCTCTAATTAAATATACAGGTACTGCAAACACATTGTGCAGAAACCATAGTTTAGTACAGGTTTGAAATACAATGCCCAAGACTGCACAGAAAGCATTCCTGCTTTGCAAAAGGGATATTGTATTTCGCAGCATTAAACAAATTCAGATCATCTTGAGGAGTACCAATTCCACAAGAGAGGTCAAAAAAGGCTCACTGTTTATGCAAGCTAATGAGAATACTTTAGCAAGAAACACAGCAAGTTGCACTTGGGAGAAATATGGTTGGTGAAGGCAATAGTCCTAAAGTTTCTGTAACAAATTAAGTGATATTGTGTTGTAAATTCTTGTTGTCTGACACGGAAAGATATGCACAGAGATTATTTTCCTTACCACATCAGTCTTAATTGTCTAAAAGGTCCAAGCAAACTGTTCAGCTAGCTTGAAATTAAGGCGACTATGATGTGCAAATCACTGTGAAAGGATGCTTAGCTAGTCACCAACACAAAAAAAAAATTATAAGAACTAATCACTACTACTTAATTAATGATGGAATTATACATGGACAGATTATATTCCATCCTCAAAACATCTGCATTTCAAATAAACAACCCTTGAAAAAGATCTCCCTTGAATTTTTCAAGACGGACTGCTCAAATTATCAATTTGAAATTTCACTTTGTTGTTTAAAAAATTTGGGGGTGGGGTGGAGGGGGAATAATGCATTTTAAACTCCTCGGCTTCCTGCCATTTGCTTAATATTTTCAGGCAGAAGAACAGAAATTTCTGCTAGATTATAGTTAGATTAAAGCTAATTCTAGCCTAAGAAGCTTCTTGGATTTTTTTTCTCCCAATGTTCTATACTGGTATCAGAAAACTGCAAGAAAGTACTAATTAATTTAGTTATTTTTAAGATTTTAGGCTCAACCTTTCAGGTTACTTCCCTACTGATAAAAAAGGCTTTATCATTCCCAAATTAGTTCTTCTAGCAATGTTATTTCAGAAAGATGGGACCAAGACTGAACCTATGGTCCAAACAAGAAGAGATCATCTTGCTTAGCCTAACTGTCCTATTCAGACAAAATTACCAGACCAAATACATAAAACTGGCATAATCTAGCTCTTTATGTACATGTGGATGCGGGAAGTCAGAACCCTTTGTGCACACCATTCATGCATTTCAGTTCCTGATTCTTCATCCAAACCTGCACAGCTAAATTCTTATTTGGAAATGCACTTTTTGTCATCTGAAAGAAAGAACTGTTTAGTAACAGAGGTATACAGAAAATTAATTTAATGGTAACTGTAGAAAGCTCTTTCCAGAGATCAAAATTTATTTTGGTTTGGAAGGACTACACTCCTTTCTGGACTTTGATCTTCCTTTAGGGCTGAATTCAAATAAAATAAAAATGTCACTGATTGCAGAGATAAGAGGATCCATTCTTCAAATCAAAAGAGCAGTTACTAAATAGAAACAATGACCTTCAATAGTCAAATAAGACTACTTTACTTTATTACGTTATGGTAACTAGACTGCACCCTTTCTCCTAAACTATTAGCCCAGACTTAACAACCAACCATCAAACCTGCATGAAAGTGATTTCGCTTGTGACTATGTAATTCTGTACCTCCACATTAAGTTACTTCCCCTTCCCTTGACTGCTTCCTTAAGCATTACATTTTTGTTTTACAGATTAAAATGAAAGTACTGCATGCTTTATTAGGTTCAGCTTTCTTATAATTACATTTGGATTAAAAGACTGATGTTGTTTGTCAGGGTAAAATGCAATTCTTTGGCACAAACGTTTGCTTTTCTTGCTGCCTTTTTTCCTCTCCTCTCAGGCATATATCAGATGTTTAAACAATTTGATCCTGATAGGAGATTAATGTTAGTACTTAATGTACAAAGTCAACTTTTCAGTGCAAAGTAAATTCAGGAAATGTAATGATTTTAAGGTTGCTTTTGTTTTTTTAAAGTGTGTTTTTATTTTAATCACAATGCATTTAAATGAAATTAAAATTCATATTTGAAAAAAGAATGAACAAAAGCCATAAAACACACGTGAGTACTGTCTAAGATCCACAGAAGCAAGAGTATGATTATTTTATTCAACTTAAATTTATAGATACATTATACTACTGGGGTATGATTTTTTTAGGTTCTTTTATGCCCGAAAGTATCACTTAGCCATGGAATTTACCTTGAGGAAGGTGAAGAAGAGACTACTGAATCTCCTGTCTCTCCAGGCTAACTTGGTGTTTTAAGGAGGCAACACAGAAACACAAAACAGCTGTATTGCAATAGAGATCCACTTGGGTGTAATGATTTACCAATGTGGAATTTATAGATAACAGAAAATCAGCGCAAAACACTACTAATTCAGAACAGTTTGTTCAGTGATATTAAACCAGCAGCTTCACAAGACATAAAACAAAAGATCAAGCCCTTTTATTTACCTGGGAAGGAAAATGCCTTCAGGTATACTCAGTGGCTGCAAGAAACAAGTAGTTTATATATTTTCCAGGCATGAGCATAAAAATAATTATAATATCCTTCCAAAGGATTACAGAACACTTCACCTTTTAGAGTAGAGAAGAATTCAGAGTTAGAAGCAATGTAGGCTGTAAATAGTCTCAATGTCAGCTCTCCTGCAGTACCGTGTAATAACCTGTTGTGCTACTTACTGCACAACACAGAAGAGAAACCCAGTCCTCCTTCCCAAGAGATTTACTTTGTTAATACTTTTGTAAATAAATTTTAATATAAATGCCATAATAGACTGAGTAATCTCAGTGTAGTTGTCCAGTTCTCTAATCAATTAGCATATTCTGTTGCAAATATCTTGACTCCTATTGCCTCCCATTATAGCTAGACAAAATTACTATTCAATCCAGTCTCCTCATGACTAGAAAAAAAAAATGCTGTTAATACAAGGTACTGTAATGACACGTTACTTGGAGGAACACATGGATGAAACTACGATTGCAAATCTCCAGAACAAAAGAAAAAAAAAAGCACGAAGGAAGAGAAGGGGAAAAAACAACTCAGATCACAGATCTTTTATGCAAATAACTAAATTTGAAAAGAGAGGTTTAAACACTCTGAGACTAGCAAACATCAATAATCTTGCATAGCTGCATTCAGTATAGACCTTCTAAAGCAGCAGTTCAGAAACTCATAAAGAAAAATACAGCAGTCTAGCTTTGATGCAACAAAGTTGTAATGACAGCCCTCCTGTAAAGGACGCGTTCTGCCAGCTATATTCCTATCAAGCTGTAGCACTAGAAAACATAATCCAGTATGAAACAGGGCTTTCAAAGAAAAACCTGTGTTGTGTCATAAAAAGGAACCAAATCATATCAAGTCTACCAACTTATCACTAGCAAGTGAGCATATCATAGGCTGAACCACACTGCTAAATAAACAAAATAGCATTAACCAAATGGAGTGAGGCTGAAAGGTCCAAAGATACCAGCAGTCAGATAACTCATGAATTACTGGTCATTACATCTGGCAAAAAAATTCAGTCTTCAAAGGGTCACGTTCACTCCACTTACTCTCCTGCGCACGCCGTACATTTTGCATGTCCCCAATGCAGAATCAAGCCCTTCTTACTCTCGTGATGATCATCACACACATCGTTTTCACTCACACAAGAGGTGAGTAGAGCAAGATTCCTGTAACACTTCCCTTCATTATTTTGCCATTAAAATAATGATTTTTTTTTGTCACATATCTTTTGCCAAACCATTTTTATTGACTTCCATCAGATCTGAGATGTATACAAATTAATTAGGAACTGTACCAGTACTGCTGCTTACTGAACTTGTTTTACTAAGTATGATCCAGAAGAATCTAGCAAAATCCTGAAACTAATGCAAAATTCAGATAAAAGTAATATACACTCCCTCGTTTTATCTCTATCATCTAGGTCCTGCTGATTAGAACAAAGATTCATACTAGATTTAGTAGAAAAATTTTTTTTTCTAAAATAAGCTGATTTCCAGTAGTAGCCTCTTATTTCAAATTGCTCACAAGCAAGAAAAAAGCCCTTAAAAGAATCAGATACTATATCATTACATAAGTAGAGGGTTACAATGCAGATTGTTAACTGTACAACACCTGGATCATGCCTTCCTACATGTTACGTGTTCACCAGTTAAAACAACTCGGCCCTGACCTACTGAAACATATGCACTCTACCCAATGGAAATCAAGTAAAGGGTGGTTTCAGCAGGGAAAACAGTTTGACAAATCAATTAACTACCTATAACATTGACCTACTTGTAAAACCTACTGTAAGGCACTTAAATTTCATTACTTTTTGTAAAAGAGAAGACAGACAATACATCTATCCCACAATCAAGACACAGTGCCAGTATTTCTGACATTCTGAAATTTTGATTTTGATTTTATATTTTAAGCAAGCAGATTCTCCATGTGCGAGTTTTATAGCGTGTAAATTCAGGTTCTCTCATTCCAACTGTGATCAGGAAGGATGAGCTACAGAGATATTCCAGTCTGGGAAGAAAATAATGAGTGTATAAAGGAGTTGTCCAATCCCTTTGCTCCAAGACCCAACATTACCAGGGACAGAAGATGTAGATCTAGGTGTCTGTCAACACGCGAGCAAGCATCCATGCGTAAAAACCACACGGCCCCACAAGCTTAACTTAGGGAATACTGTAAAAATAAATGAAGTAGTATTTAGAGTGCTCTGCGGCTCAAGTACTACTATCAAGATGCCTCTCTTGCTTTTTCATGTTCTGTTATCAAACATGCAGGAGGTATAAATAAACACATGTACAAAGTACCCACTAGTCTCATGACTATTACTGGTTGTGCTTTAGGACCAGTAGTCCATTTCTCTCTATCAAATCCTTCTCTAGCCCTTTTTACTACTGGCATCTAAGAGTCTAGTTATTCAGAAAAAAAGGAACAGTTGCATTTATAAGCAACACCATGGTGCAATAAACTCAAACATTTTTTACTGATTATTAGATCAAGAAAAACCAGTCATGAAGTCTCCAATCCTCACAAGTATTTTCTGATTTCTAAAAAAAGAAAAATTATTACATCTCTCTGTATTTGTATTACTTGTTCTGTACAAGCATCTGGCTTGAGGAATAATCCTGCTGTCTTTATTTAAAAGGAAAAGTATTAGCTAGAAATATTTCACGAGTCAAACTAATCCCAACTCAACGTGGTATGCGCATCAGATACAGCTCATCTGAAAAGTTACATTGACGACTCCCTCTCAAGTTATCTACCAATATCTGTTTGAAATATTCCCTATTTTGATCCTTTCTAAAATCAGAAGCAAATTGCCTCTGGCATTTGGAATTTAGCTGTCAAAAAAAACCTCCACAAAACACTGAAAAAATTATACCAGTTGCTGAAAGTTGCAGACTGGCCTCCTTCTCTCCTGGAACAGAACCTCTATACCAGAGAGGTTTGTTCCTCACCTAGTAACTATTAAGGCCTCACAACTTTTTCTACTGTGAACTTTTAAGAAATCAGTCCTCTAATAGGACATACTATCACTAGAGGTAGTTTTTACAGATTGAAATAAGCAACCAACATTCCATATGCAAAAGTTTCACTCTTGCTGCTCACAATACTTGCTTTCCTTTTGGTTGTTTGCTTTATGTTTTGGTTTGCAGTTTTAACACTGTACATTTATGAGGAAAGGAATAAGGTGCTTTTGTGTTTTTGGAAACTAATTAGAATATTACAGTATCAATGTAATTAAATAATTAAAAATATAATGATCTTGACTGAAGAGGTATTTCAACATACCTCTTGGCATAATGATAGCAATTGAAAACCCTTCAGGACAGCAGCCTACTTGGCACTTGCTTATCTATAACTTTTTCATTTCTGTTCTGTTTACAAGATGTAGGTAATGAAGGAAATCTCAAGGCTTTTTGTTTTGTTTTTATTTTTGTTTTTTTGTAAGTGCTTGAAGGAGCTCTTTTGGCAAAAGGGAAAAAAAACTCTCGTTGAATGATAAAGGACTCAGTGTTACACATCGTAAAGGAGATGAATTACATTAACCCCTGCCCTTCCCCATTGTACTCACTGCCCATTGGAAACAACAGCAGAATTACTAAAATCCCCCACTCTCTAATGGAATGGTAATAGGATTCAGAGGCCATTAGGGTAAAGGCAATCCATATTTTACAGTTTAATAAGCTCTTGCTGAAGATGCTGGATCCCTCTTCAAAGCCAACAATTACCGATTTAGCATTAACAAACCCACAGCAACTGTCAAGACTGCAGAACACACTCAAGATGAAGTCAGCAGCTTATGGTGACAGACTTAAAAATGTGTGTAGAAAAATGAAACCACCTAAATTGAAATAATTTGTAATCTTACAGTGATACTGGTTATTACTGTCATTTCGGAATTCTTTAGATCCAAATGCCATGGTTACCGAGTTTGTATATAATTCTCCGAGTTGCGTGGTGTCTGCTTTGGAAGACAAGCACCTTTGTCCTTCTGTTTACTAAGCATACATTTTCTGTCACAGTGAGCTATGTAGGAACACAGAACGAGAAGAGACTGAGTCACTAAAATCAAGTCCTCCATAATCAAAGATAATGACATAGTAGTATTTATTAATATTATGATTACCTATAAAGGGATTGTCTGTGTTTTACATTCACCAGCACCCACCACTGTGCAACAACATGCCATGAAGTATAGACTGTAAAGTATATATCTCATTTTGCCTACTATTATCTTAACTATTCTGTAAAAACAGCATTTAAGGTATTTCTCAAGTTCAGTGAAGATAAAGCCTCATTACCTGCATTTTTGCTGTGTCAGGTTATTCCCTAGTGTAACTTCACGTGGACGCGTAGCCCAGCAGAGCCCACAGAACACGCGATCCACCCCCTACATACCATAACCATGCTGGAGATTGCAGGTCTCCCACAGCCATCCCCTATAAAAGTCTCAATAAGTGCACTACATGCTACAGGGAGCAAGAAATCTCAGGGGAATTATCAACACCTACATCTCCACAATATTAGTGAATTTGTAAGGTTTCTCCTCATCTCTGTCAGATCGGATGCTAGACTTGCATGCACGCCTACCATTCATGCTGCTGGACCTAAAAACCTCAATTCTACTGTGGTTTTGTTTACATTTTTGATGGGAAAGGAAAAAAAAAAAAACAATGAAAACTGATCTACTTTTTAGAAGTGGCAATTCTGAGACTCAGTTTTGCCCTCTGATAATTTCATAAAATTCCCAGTGAGCTAAACAAGAGCAGTCAGTATCACTGTATCCAAAAACATGGACCACTGCTGTAGTATTACAATCATTTCTTGCCCAAGAGTTCATCAACACAACAAAAGGTAAGCAAACTGGAATAGCTATACATAAGATGTAAAAACAAAAGCCTGCAATAATTTCAAGCTGAGGAAAGAATAACTGATTCTTGACCGTTCGTTTTAATTGCTCTGTCAAATTTCTTGTCACATTTGTGAAATTCATAAATATCCATTTACAGAGGTAATATTTCTCTTTTAGTTATAGCAAGTTCAGGAGGTCTTCAATGTCATACATGAAATTGTCAGATCAGGCTCTTCAACATTAACTCCAGTGCCCAAGTGTGTTACCTCTATTGATTCTTCACAGTGGAAATAACACTGCATTTAAGGGCATGACAACAAATTCTGCATCTGGGGCCATGCTAGTTTCTTTGTGTTTAAAATAGAAGAGAAGCAGGTATTCTCCAAGATGGCAATTCTCCAAACATTAATTGCCTCGTAAGTCCCTTTCTCCAAATCCAGCAGAGTGTCAAAGTGGAAGTGAATTTAGCCTAGCTTTCTTTCTAAAAATGTCATCTGATCCAATACTGCAAGGTGACTGGGAACCTGCCAGGTCCCTAACAAAATATCACTCTCTGAAAAATAGTAAGGAGGAACTAAATGGAATGCCAGAGTTTAAAGCCAAATGCACTGTACATTTCTCTGCAACGGACTGAAAACACGGTCCTTAACCACAAGTCTTCTGCCCTCCCAGCAGCATCCCATCTCAGCACGTCAGCACTAGGAATCTGTGCAAGGGAAAAAGAAAAACAGATATAGCTGTGCAAATGCATTGCACCTAGACCTCTTTCATTCAGACACATTATCTAACCTTCTTTTTTGAGATTATGTTTTCATGTATTCAGATATTACTGCTTCACACACTATATCTGTGTAGTTGATCTCCGAACTTTTCTATAGTATTAATGTGGAGACCTCCACCAGACTTCAGTAAGGCCCACACATTTTACAGTAGTGACAAATGTGGACAGCTATTTATCAGAACATACAATAAATGCAGGTACATCTTGCATTATCACCACAGTTGTCTTAAAAAAAACCCAACAACAATAATAAAACACATATAATCAAAATTTAATCCTGTGTGATGCTGGCTACACTCAAGTCCCACTGATGTTATTAAGAATTGACAGCGTTCCTGCTCTTGCAAAAGTAGCTACCCTTTCTACGTTTGAGCCCTACTTCCACATCTCTTTTGCTTCGTCACATCTGATGCTTAAAGGCAATTCTGAGTACACTCAAGAACACAAGCAAAAGAAGAGAAGAATGATTCCTGACAATTAACTATGCTTAGCTAAATAATTAGGTTTTACTAACTATTTTGAAGATGGCTCCTAGAGTAAGACTTCATATTTTCAGAGCCTTTTCAGCTTGCCTCTGGGCAAACTAACAGAAACAACTAGAAGCCAAGCAGAAAGGGAACCGACTGGCTTCCCAAAAGTTCCAGGGCAGGAACAGTATACTATCGATATTTTACAACACAAAATATAACTACAACATGAACAAAAGAAAGGTGTCAAATGTCACATGAATAGACATGGAGAGAAAAAGAAAGAGCATACAACACAATTTTTAAAGACTTGTCTGTGTGGATAAATTTAATAGCCTAACTGCATTATTTATAGAACAGTGTCTGTATGTCACTATAATACAACCCAATTCTAGGATCAGATTTTCTTTTTCCAGTTTAGGTAGTATAGTTTACAACAAAACATAAATTGAGCTGGAAACAGCTTCTGCAAAGAGCAAGGCCAAACTGTATAGACTGGATACCCAAATTATGCACGTACACCTAAGTGCAGAAAGCACCAGCAAGTATCTTTGGAGGTACTAAAAGCCACATGTAACGACAGTGGTGCAAATACATTGCTAAAGCTACATTAGTACATTTTCCCAGGCAAGTGCACCTTAGAAAGGAGATATGTTGCAGCATAATCATTTATCAAATTGAACTATAATTTGTGTTATGGATACAAACTGTTCTATTCTTCAGAATAGTCTCAGTTGAAAATTATTTTTTTACCATGTAATTCAAATTCAGCACCCAAACCACAATTATTGTAAAAAACAAACAAAAAACCTCAACAACAAAAAAGCACACACTTACTTGCGTGCCCCAATGCAGATCTCTGAAAGGTCCGTATCAGTGTCAACTCACACTTCATTTATCACACCCTTTCATGCCTTTTCAACTTCTCTTTAGCAGAGAATAACTGCTTTAAATTTTGATGTTATTAGGAGAAGTATAAAACACAAGCAAAACAAAACTCATTTCCACTTGCAACATAAATCAGAGTTAGAACCAATTCTTTCAGAGATAAAAGCTCTACATCTGCTAAGCTTCTCAGAGAAAAATATAGCCAAACAAAAGGAAATCAACAGTTACATAATATTAAAAAAAAGTTTTTGATGAGAAACTATCAGAACAAATTTTAAAAAGAAAATAGAACCTTCAACCATAAGTGATCGGTTCAGTTAGGAGATTCCATTTTAGGAGAAGGTGAACACGGGTAAAACAATTAATCTGTTAAGACTGGCCAAGGGTGACTGGATAAATGTAGAAAGAAAACATGTTGCCTGCATTGTATTGTATATGCTTAGCATTTTGACATATGCCGTCTGAAGAGACTGTTTTATTTCAGTGATTCTAAAAGTCCTCTCAGAAAAGGTAGTAAGGAGATACGATATAAACGAACTATAATGCAATAATCATGGTTTGGATTTCTGTCAAGTTTCTTACAACATAAATGAGCATTTATCATGAATTTGCTTAAAACAAATAATTCAAATTCATTTCCACAACAAGACAGACATGATTCTCTTCCATTCAGCTCTTTGTTAACTTTGAATAATTATTTCACTTACAAATTTCATTAGAAACATATTCATCTTTTCTAGGTAGCAAAAACTGACATGTTTGTGTCTCCAAATCTCATATTAGAAAGCAGAACATCTGCCCATTCCTTACATTCTACTGACCTCTAGAGACTGTGTGTATATATGTATGGTATGTATACATACATATATTATTTATGTGCATATACACATATTAGAGGAATGCCACAACACATCAACTTTATTGAAATCTCTAAGTTGTATGTGATGCTACAGTTTTTACCCTAATCAGAAAACATTTCTAAGAACAACTCATTTCCTGCATTTTCTAGATTTGAAGAATCTTTTGCTAGGGTTTTTTTTTTGCATTTTTCTTTTCCTCTGTGTCCCTCCAGTCCAAACACACACCACAGACTTCTTTCACCTTATATACAGAATTAAGCTACAAGTGTGAATATCAATATAAATATTGAGCTAATCCAGATTTCATCTAAGAATGAATACCTGCCCATTGAGAGACAGACAGAAAGACAAGAGACAGGAGAGACAGACAAAGAAAGGGAGAGAAGCACAGAACCACAAGTTCCTAGCCGTTGTTAAATAGTCATTATGGAATGCAGAGAGGGAAGAAAAGTCCCCCACAACTCAGTGCCAACACTTTTTTTTTTTCCTTCCATAAATGGTAGCATCTTGCAGCAGCTTACTTCCTTGGCTCCATTTTGATGTCTAGGAAAAAATCTGTACAAAAGCCTGCATTGGGTTTGACATTTAGATCAAACAGAAAGGGCTGAAGGAGTTGAATTTGTCAGCTAAAACCTATTCAAAACAGACATTAATCCAACAATAAAGAGAAATGAGGGGAACAGAAAAAACTATGTTCCTCCATAACAATGTTAGCCTAGCTGTTACGAGCCATTACTTGGCTCATACATACAGTGTGGTCAAGTGTAATACAAATGTTACCACAAATATATACAAAAAATCAACATATGAAATTTTAAAGGTATGTTTTTCAAGTCAAAATACTTTGTGTCAGGTTTCATACCCAAATGCACAGAAAACAGCAGGATTAAAAACCCCCTTTGCAATGTGCTGCAGAGAAAGACCACTCGCAAGGGTCTGTCATAGCATGTTATCGCCTGCAGTCTTACAGGCAAAGGTAAGTTTAAGGGAATGATCTGAAAAAAAATCCTACTTTAAAAACCTTTAGCTTTTTGATACAATGTTTTGCACACTGTTATAATCATATTGCACATCATAACACAATATAAATTTTATTTGAGGTGGAATCAGCTATGAGCTACAGGTTGAATAAGAATTTTGTTAAAGCAATATAAGCTAGAAAGAGTAACTGAGCTTTATATCTTTCAAAAACTGAGTGCATAAAGACCAAGAACTGGTAGAAGAGGACCTAAATCCACTCCTCCAACTTACCTAGGAGTGAGTTACCTACCATCAACATAAATGAGAAAGATTTATACATCCATATCTTTTCCTTCAGAAGTAACAACCTTAACACAAGTTCATTGCCAAATACTACTGCCATTTTTTATTTTCATTCACCTTATGTCAAACTTTCAAACTGCCAGACTGATAGGAAAACTTATACAGATGCATTTGAACTGAGCTTTCCAAATAAGTCATGAAATTACTATTACCTTTAGTACCTTTTTCCATGTTACAGCTTTATATATCAATAATTTACTGCAATCTCAAAGATACCTATTTATTCTGTTTTCCAGTAATGTGAGATTAACTATGTATTTTTAAATTTGAAGTGGGCTTAAATTAAAATACAGAGATTCCAATTTGTGTGTTTGTATGTGTGTGTATATATATATCTCCATGTGTATAAATGGGCAAACCTAAAAAGACGGTATTGGTACTCATGAAAAACGCAGCACTAGACTCAACTATACCCAGAATTATTCACTTCCCCCATCTCTCCCGAGCTTGCCGTCGTGTATCCATCAACAGAACTCCACTCAAAGACTGGGCTTGCTTTCCTCCTCGTGATTTTTAGAACAGAAAAATACAAAGATAAAAGTTTATTCCTTAGGGCTATATTGTGTCATAAGCCTTTAAACTGAGTTTGGCAATGTTTTCAACAGGGAATTCTCTTTAGAAAATGATGACATATTACGATCTTCAAAACTGAATAACGTACCCTTTCACTGAACTGACAAGTTTGAAAGTAAACCAGAGTAAGAAAGGTGCAAGAACGTAACTCTGGTAATACGCCGTCGCTGGTAACAGCCAGCCTTGGTTTCTGAACGACGTACAACTGTAAAACAAGCGAATGTAGAAACGCTTCTGAACTTTTGACCATGCCCAGCCGAGATGCACAGATCCTTCGATATTAATTGCTAATCGACTCTGAAATGCAAGAAACTAAATCTATGCAAAAGATGTGGAAAAACTACACATGGTAATTATATATATATATATAAAAATATATATATATACACACACACACGCGCGCGCGCGCACACACTTTGAGGTTTCCAAAACCATACTTGTGACATATAGGAAGATTTCACTTCTTCAGAGTATGCAAGCAGTCTCCTGAAGATCAGTGGATAACCTGAGTACGCACACAGCTGTCTGCACGCACAAACTCGCAGCTGACAATAACGAAACAGAACATTACGAAAAACCCCACCGGCAATAGCAAACCTGCCTACAGAGAGGAACATCAACCTGAAACTTATTAAAATAATTACTGAACATGCATTTTCAAAACAAATGAAAACGCTAAGACCAAACCACAATAAATAATCTACAATGCAAATGACATTGGGAATGACTGTAAAGATCGGTCACACACATTTTTCTACCTGCATTTTTCCATTATAAAAAGAAGCTGATGTTTTCTTAAACAGTAAATGACAGAAACTAAATAGAGCCGTGCTGCTACATATTATAAACAAGTGCAACATAACAACATTCATTCTAAAAACATAAATCTCATCTCAAAAAGGTCTTCAAGTAATTCTTTTTTCCCCTTTTTAGCTAAGGTACAAATAGATGCACGAAACAGCCGAATGCAGAGATATAACCTTTTTATTATGAGTACGGTTTGCATGTTTATCCTACTTTTCACAAAAAACAAGCACAGAACAAAACACACACTGTTTTGAATTTGAAATCAGTTATGGTTGATGATCATCTCCAAAAATAAATATTCCCACAGATAGAGGTCAGTGGTTGCCTGAAATTGCATCAGTTAGCGCCTGTATACTAGACTCCTCTGCTCCTCCGGGACTGCTTTATCATTTTATCAGAGTAATTGCTAACACAGTAGTCTGCACGTAGAGCACCACAGCCTTCCACACTCGCATTTGCCATTAGTTACTCTACTTCAACTTACTAGCCTGAGACTTACCATAGGATTTCTCTCAGAATTTAAGCACATAGTAAAGAGAGATATTAATGCACAATCCTTCACAGCTAAAAAAGACGAAGTACAAATTCACACGATGAAAGACCCCTCACCAGGAAGGTTTCTTTCATCATGTCCTCTGCTGATCTGGTAAACTCTTACTGTACAACAGAAAACAACTTCACTGCATTGGAATTCCACTAATTTGGAGGTTGCATGTGTTTCATTCCTTAAAGTATCATTAAACATTTGTATTTCACGGACTTTTTTCTTTTTTTTTAAGGAATATTCTTTCATCCCTTCCTCTGAGAAAACATGCATGCAAAACAATGTTAATATGAGTGATAAAATGCTAAAAGTGATAAAAAACCTTAAGAAACCAGACGGCACAAAATAACAACGCGTCTAACAAAATTTCCATACGTATACCTCTTCAGATTGAATAGAATCTAAGATGATGATGCAAAAATATATTGATCTCATTATTGAACCACCTGCACAAACAACATTTGCCTTGTTTCAGATTTTTCTTTGGCTTTTATAATCTCACTGCATTTCGTTTCCTCCATGAAGCAATCTTTACTTTGCTCTCCAGCAACATCTACTGGAACATCAGTAAAATGCTGCTATTTATATTAATCACCCATTTAACAGCTACTAGGGTAGAGTTAGCAAATGCTAAAATGAGGGATAAATGATCTGCAATTCAGATCCTGCGCTCTGGGCTCAAACAACTAAAGTTAGCTAGCCTTCAACCTCCTAGTTCTGCCATTTCATAAGTAACAAATTCTTTGTGACTAATTCATATTGAAAGCCATCTACTATATATGCTGGTTTTATTTTAATTAAGTCACAGGATAACATTTAAAATGCCACACTAGATACAGAGTAGCCAAGACTTTCATTTTTGTCAAAGAACTATTCTTAATTTCAGTTTGATCTGACATGCGGTTATACAGATCTGCAGCATGAAATGAGCTTGGAAGAAAGTATAAGTAAATTCTGAAGAGAGAAGAGCTGCAATGGCAGTACCTAGGCCAAGTTATAAACGATAACAAGTTCAGCAAAACTACAGTTACAAATGAGAAACGTCCACTATAAATCATTGAAATATGTACAGGTTATTTTGTCTGATTTTAAATCTTCAGGGGAAAAAAAAGTACTTTTATATGTGGATGTATACGCACGAATAACCGCCACTAAAGACAGAAGTAGTAATGCACAAAGTCCCTGAACACTGATGGGAGCCCAGACTTCCCCGCGGGCTTGATCCCATTCAGATACGTGGTGGCTTGTCACTGCCTATCTTGTAAAATCAGCTCCTGTGAAGGTACACAAAAAGCACTGCCACTGATTTTCACAGGATAGGTGGAACCTGCGCATTAATATATCTGTGTGCAGGATTAAGTCATTAGGGTAAACCAGCATAAAGACCAAAGTTCTCAAGGAAATGTATTAATTGCTATCTGCAGCGGTCAGCAACACTAAAATCCACCTATCAAACAGTGTTTACTCTACGATAGCTCAGAAAGTTAGCTTTTCATACCACTGCTTTCAGAGAGTTAATTACTACTCTACTTTTACAAATAACTCTGATCACTGCAATATTGTTTGCTTTCCTTTAAATGCCTATTAAAGGTCTAACTATCCTTGACTGCTTCACTTTTCGGTACGACAGTGAAACCCAGAGCACCGCGGCTGCTCGCCGAATCCTCCCTCTGTGCAGCCTCAGCTTGCTCACACACAGAGCAACTGTAAAATATAACTGCCCAAATGCACAGAGAGGGTAAAAAAGACCCAAAGCGCAGCAAAGACTAGAAACAGAAGTCCCAGTGGCTAAATTCAGTTGTGAATAAGAAAAGCCTCTTATCAGCATATAACATCTTAAAATTATTTAAAATTATTTTTGCCTTTAGAATCCCTATATAGCCTCACTGTATTTTTATAGGGAATAAAGGGACATGTTTCTCAAAATCAGGAACACTTTAAGCTATATAATTTTATAAAAGACCTAAGTTCAGAGGTTTTGCCTGATAAATTAGCTCCTCTCAGTAAGTGTTAAACAGAAAGCCCTTTATTGTAACCCAAGCGCACTTGTGGACAGCACTTCCAGAGTTAACTCCATTTGACAACTGACATAAATCCATTATTCTAATTTGGTGATTGCTTTACTAAACACAGAGGCAGTATATGAGTTTCAGGCACGTATTTCATTCAGGATGGTACTTAATCTCAATTTACAAAACATAAACACGAAATAGGTTTTACAGTATGTCTAAAAGGGTAGAGCTATTCATCCGATGAAATGCCAGGCAAACAAATCATATTCACTTAGACATAAACTCCACACTAGATTTTACCTTATCAAATAAATGGTAAATAATTAGAATTAATTTTTAGTTTAGCTGTCACAACCAAATCACAGAATGCCAAGCTCCTAGAAGCTAATAAAGCTTTTTTATACCAAGATTTCTTAAACACTGAATTTAACCTTAAGCAAAGTCCAGCTTTCACAAAAGCTGGTTTTCTGCTTTATTTTGATGCACAGAAAAAAAGAAATCATTCAGTGTAAAAACAGCTTCTTTACAAACCCATTTCTAATTCAATTTATAGCACATTCAAATTCACCAGAATTATTACACATACTTTGGATCTTAAACAAAAGGAATCTGATACAGCATCAGTGCTGCCTCTTGCTGCAGTTGCTTTCCTCAATTACAAAATGCTGAAAATCTCCTGCTCTGACCAAGCCACTCCGTAAAACATTCGGATTCAGGCACTTCTTACCTGCCTCAGTCGAAGGCTTCCTTCCCTTGTTAGCAGTATGAAGCATCCTCTAGCCTTCCCAATCCTCGCCACCAGCGTCAAATTGCACAGCTAAGTTCCCTTTTCGCAGGAAAATGCTTATTGAAAGTGATTAGTATTTGTTGTCCCTTTTAAGTCCCTCCTGCGGGAAGGAGCAGGGGAGCAATGTGACGCCACCTTTTAATCTTTTGCGAGAGTGAAAAGGCAGAAAAGGAGCGCTCGATCAAACTGAGCTTCACACATGACTAAAACTCGCCTGAGAGGCTGCAAGCTCTGGCTAAAGCACCACTAGGCGTAAGTGTAAGAACAGAGAAGAGGGGAGAGTCAATGAAATGTGACAACGTATGTGCATCAAAGACGGGGAAAGAGGGAGAGAACAATACGAGAGAGAGATCGAGACAGCAGCGAGAAAGAGAAGGAATAAGAATGCGAGGGAGAAGAAGCATGGAGAAAAGATAGGAGAGTTTTAAAGCAAAGGATTCACAGAATAAAGCCCAAGTGTCTGGCAGCTTCTGTTTTTATCTCGGTGAGCCTGACATACTGCCTCTCTCATTTAGCAGCACGTCCTTGCCTCTTCCAGGTTTGGAAACGGAGATAATCACAACGTGTGCCTGTTTTCGCCCGACTGGCGTACTTGCGCACAGGATACCTGAGCCTGCCCCCAACCTTCTTCCAGGGATGCATTTATACGCAATTTAGTTCATATATTCTTTGGGATAGACCAAAAAAAACTACAGGAACTGCTAATCTCTACATCAATCTACAATATAGCTTAACTGGCAGATGGAATGCTACTTATAACTACTAACAAACTGCCACTGATAAACAAATGACTGAACAAATGTTTAATGATAACTGAGTTTTCATAGCAACAAAGCGTATTAGCATTGATGAATCTGTTTCAAAAAGAGGAACGACAGACATTTTCTTCTATTTATCTTGTTATTTCTATACGAGGTTGCACTAAGTGGTGGGAGAAGGAAAAAGTGTGACCAAGAACTAACGTTTTTAAAGGATTCAGTCAGAGATGCAAGCAGATTTAGAATTAAAAACATGTGCTTACAAGCTAAGAAGCAGAACTAAATTTAGAATTTCAAATTCAGTTATGAACTTCTACTCATTTAGGAAAAGTCCACGCACTATATCCACATACAAGTAGGGTTCATTTTCATGCAAGACCAGCTTTTTTTATATGCCATTTTTAACATTAGAACAGCTTCTGCTATTTGCTTGGATTATACCTTTTTAAGATAAAGAAAAGACAAATAGGCTACTAACCAACTGGCAAAAAGGCATAACCGCTGGCAAAAAGGCATAATCCTTGTTTGAAGAACCAACATGAGTTCACAAGCAGACTCTGTTATTACCTGGGGAAGAAAGGTTAAGGGGGCAGCAGAGAAGTAAATAAACCTGAAGAAGAAAATACATAATCTCCTTGCTGCATCCTCCTCCTTGGGCCTCCCGCTCGAGTCCCAGCATCTCAAGTCTATGAGGGAAAGGAAGGACCATGTCAGTAACGTAAGAACCTGGAAATCTGGATCCAGACCTCGGCTCTGTAGCACACCTCTGAGCTACCTTGGGCAGTCAAGCAGAATTCGGTTTAGACACCTTAGGACACAAATGGTTCCTTCTGGCCTTTCTCCTGTGCGCATTTCAAGGTGTATAACTCGCTAAGAAGCCTTTTAAAAGCTATACGCAGCTCTGTTCCCTCTTCTGTAAGAGGACGAAGTTAGGAAGGACAATCATAAAGGATTATCAAGGGATCGGTGGCCAGATTCAACACCGAGTAGCTGCATAACATTACTGCACCAGGGGTTTTAAAAGAATTCATGTTTTTCAAAGATTAAACTCCAGAATCTCACCACGATACCTCATACAAAGTTTGGGCAGGGGAAATCCAGTTTTCTTATTTGTAAAGTAAAACTTGAAAAACAACTCTAGAAGCTTGACAACTTTCCCCAAACCCACATTTATTTCTAAATTTGCAATTATTATGGTGTTTCACTTCTCCCTCCCCTCCACCCCCTAGGGTTTGGCAATACGCTTGCATAAATACAGATACCATAAATTCAGATTTTCACTAAACTTCTTGAGCAACCATCATTGCACAAGCTCACACTAAAGTTTGCTATAAAGAGAAAAATATTCATATTGACACTGGGCTTTTACCTCTCTCCCCATGTGTACCAACAGTTTGTTATTAGTTAGTCTGACCTAGCAAAAGAGCACTTCACATGAATACTTTACATCAAGTATTTCTCCCTGCTCTGTTGGTGTAAGGGACCTAATCTAAGCAGTAGCTGCCATAAAGGTTTCCTGTTTTCTCTTTCAGACACGTACGAAATAACACAGAAAGACGGGGGAGGAGGGGCAGGAAGGGGAAATAAAGATCTCTGTGTTCAGGTATTGTGAATTATTCCAGAAAACAACTAAGAACCAGGTTAGTAAATATACTGATGGAAGCTAAGTGCCCAGTTACCTAAAAAAAAAAGTCTTAAGTTCCTTTAAGAAGGTCACTGTCTTTGTACACACGTGCATATGCGCATGCCTGCACACCCTTAATTTTTAAAATGAGCAACAACAAGGGAAGAGACCTCTCCCATCTGATGTTTACTTCTCATTTCATGTTGTATTTTCTTCACCTTAATGGTAAATTGCTGTCATGGAAGTCTTGATAAGCAGTTTCTATGTATCTTACAATATAAGAAGTTATATTTGTGACAACAATTTTCAAAAACCACACGTTAAACACATATATGTACACTTTTTATATTATTTCTTCATTCTCACAGGCTTATCTTTACATTCACAACACAATCTAAATCCCGCACTTCCATCCAAGGTCAACAAAAACCTTAAAAGCATGCATGCAATTTGGTTCTTTGGTGTGCTTAAAACTACATGCAAGGTTACACACCATACTAAGGAAATTCTTTTCTACAAGAACTGAACTTGTGTTTGATCTAAAAATGTTTGGACTCTTAATTGCTTGAATCCTGGCAGTCTCAATGAAGAAAATAAGTTATTCTTCTATGGAAGGCAAGTAATAAAATCAGCCCCATTTCCATAAGACAGGGTAGGTCTTTGATCAAAATGCATGCAAGAACTCTACTGTTGTTAAATGTGCTTCCACTTAAACTTCCTCAAGCATTACTCCAGCAGGATAAAGCAGCCATGCTAAAGAACATTTCAAGAGACCTACGTAGTGAAACGTACCAGTAATGTCATTTTGTGCAGAGATATAACTAACTGATTTCCAGCCCATTCTTTTATACTTTTGCCACTACAGGAAAAACAACTAATCAGAGCTTTCCCTCAATCTTATCTGACAAAGTTGAGTCAAGTTTAATCACAAAGAACTCTCTTGCTTCCTTACTTCTCTACTCTGCTAGAAATCTGGATCTTTCCTCGGTTGGTATCAGGTTTACGATTTCAGCAGCCTGGGTGCAAACTCAGATACTCTAGACCTGCAACTTCTAACTTGTGCAATAGCAAACATTATGTCCTAACATAACTGACGTGCAACCACATACATGGCTGCGATGACGATGACCCCCCCTCTCCCTTGCATCAACAGTATTAACTAGACCACGAAGCATCATGACAGCACATGGTGGGGAAATGAAGTGGCAAAGCATTATAAAAGTACTTCAACTAAGCTGATGCTTAGCAAAGACACTACTGGTCAGAACAGTCATTGACTATACATCTTTTTGAGCAGAATTAAAGCCTCTCGCTATGCAAAAGAGCCAATGACCATTTCTCCTAGCAAACATCCCTCTCTGTCTTACACCTGGCAAAGACCTTTTCCTCACTAATTATCTAGTTGGGTAACATGAACACAGAGCTGCTCTTTCCAACCTTTTGTTTTGTTATGGTTCTTCTGTTTCAGACCTCAAGAAAGACTTCTGTGTCTGAAAGCATCTTTTCTTTTTTCCAGTTACATCAGTTGGTTTAATAAAATATACTACCTTTCCCTACAAACTTTGTTTCAATAATATCTCTGGATCACCCTTTTCCATCACAACCACTACAAAAGTGGAAATGGCACTGTGAGGCTCTTCATCCCTTTCTAACCATCGTTCCCTAGACTGCAATTATCCACTGCTCAAAGCAAACACAGTAGTATAGCACAAGGGCTAGTACAAAGGTACATCATGTAAGAAAATAAATTGTGTCTTATATTGCATATACTCAACTTCCTAGCATCCAATTTATGATAAGAAATGAGGTTGGCATGGTAAGTGGAGTGTCACAATTAGACATAATTTAGTCAGTGGCAAGAATAGTGGCGAGAGGCACAAGTCAAAGAGTGTCAAAGTTAAAGTTAAAATGGTTTTTGACCTGCATTTGGTACAAACACAACAACTTTACTCACAATATGCATGGCTGAACTAATTTATCTTGTCCGGTGGTAATATATTATAGAAGAAACAGATGAGTGTCATGCAAAGGAAGCTAAGAGAAAATATGAGGTATCAGTAGAAGCCACTTATAATTTGACTCCGAGTCATACAGATCTCCCAAATGCTACTGAAAATAATCTTTGATTATTATTAATGTAAATTCAGCAAGTAGTAATAACTAATACCTAACGTCATTACTGTTTATATATTTAATTTTTAGTTTGGTCTATTTTATAAGAGAAGTGTTAATACATTAGGAAATCAGTCATTTCATTTTGTGAATGGAAATCAGTATTTTTGTAACTTTTGCTTCACAGAACAAGTAAAATAGGAGATAATCAGTATGCCTCTGGTTATTTGGGAATATTAATTCAAAAGGAAATGTAATTTTTTCCATTGTATTTACTTGTAAAACCATAGAGAAAGATACATAAAAATGACATTTCCAAATTGAGACTTCTGCAGCACCAATTTACACTGCAGTCTGCTTGGCACATCTTTTATTTTAGAATTTTTGTTCCAACTGCAGCTCCTTACACAGTGACACAAGCTAATGCCCATTAGGATGGCCATCAGTACTTCAACTAATTCCTGAAGTATTTCCCACATAAAATTAGCACTTTTTAAAACAGCAGTAAACTGATAACCATCATCTGTGCCTAAATTGACCTTCTCTCACTCAGTTAATATTAGGTATGGAAAGAATAACTTTCCTACAGGTTTGCCTGCCTCAAATTCCAGCCATGCTTTACCATGATTTCTTCCTGTAACACGGGGTGGGAGAGTGTCTTCACGCTGCACCCAGACCTTCTGCTGGCAAAGACGAAGGCCAGCCTTCAGGACAGAGCTATATGGCTCATACAGGACTTTTTCATTACAATTTAAGTTCTCTACTTGAGGTGCAGATCCTCCACCCAGTGTCAATACAGTACATAGCTTCAGAAAGCATACAATTTATTTTAGCACACTGGGCAGCACAGTCAGAAACCGAACAAAGCCCATCTTTACTGCCCCATGCAGCTCCCAGCTGTAAGCACACCCTCGAGCATTCAGCGCTTCTCTGAGCCGCAGCTTTGAAGATGTGCCGGTTTCCTATGTACTAACTTGACCTATATCCAGACTAACTTCTATTCTGATATTATTTTTGCTGTGAATTCAATTCTAGATGTTCTATACATTGCTTTGCTACACCTGTGATAGGGATACCAAAAAGCAGAAGGATGTCAACAAATTAAAAGGCCACTGCTGTCATTCACTAAAAACAGGTGTTAGTCAAGTAACACACATTTTTGTAAACTGATCTTGGCACAAGCTTATTTTCATGATAATATGGAAGCACAGAACCAAATTAAAAATCTTGCAAAATATTTGTTGTTATGCCTGGATCCAAAGAGCCTGCTGACTTGCCAGGAGCTGAGCTTGATCTGCGTGCCATGTGGCAAAGATGCTTAGAACTGTCTCAAACAGATACAGCTTTCCTTAGAAGGAATAATGAGCCTTCAAGAAATGATCAAAAATGAGAAAAAAGAAAAGTTATTAAAGAACAAAGCTCCTAGATGGAAACAGAAAAATGGTTCTCCATCTCTAATAGAAAGTACAGGAGAGGAAGTACAGAAAGGAAGCAACAAAGCTTTTGCTTTTTCAGCACTTTACCTGTTTTCTAATTCTCATCCACATTTTCCACGTGATGTTTATCACATCAAAATTCCCCTTTTCACATCTATAGTGCAAAGGTCTTACAGGGTTAGGTCTTACTCTACCACTAAAACCTGATAATTTACAAAATGCTTGAAAATATTTCACGTAATGATCAAGTAAGTAGTCATACACTCTAATAGAACACCTAAAAGTCCACTCACCTCACAAACGCTTTAAAATTTTAATCCTTCCAAGTCTACTGCCTCAACTGAGAGACTCCTGGTGGATTCAGAAGACTTCAGTTTCTGCAGATTTATACCTATTCATCATGTGTGTCCTGTTAACTTCACAACACCAACAACTGCCACAATATTGAGGGTGCAAAAAACAACGGAGAGCCAGCTATGCAAACAATGCCATAATAACAACAATATATAAAAACAACCAAGGAAGCACAATAGCTACTTGCTGCCTGAATATTTATGAAGGTTTACATACAACATGAATCCAACTGATTTTTTAATATATATAAAAATATAATATATATATATACACACACACATATGTGTATATATATACACACAGTTTCATGCTCTATCTATGCTACAACTCAAGCAAATGAGTAAATAAAACAAAAAAAAACCAAAAGAACCCAGGGGGTTAGTTAGCTTCAAAAGACCCTGTATTATGATCTGACTATTGTGGTTCAGAACATACAGAGTAAAATTCCACCAAGAAGGGCTGACATGGCATAGAAAAGCATCCTTAAAACACACTTCTTGGCATGCTGTCAGCTCTCATCAGAGAGAGGATACTTGTTTCAATGAACTTTTGGTATGAACCAGAATGGCTGTTCTTTATCTCTGTCATACCAGAAACAAAAAAGCATAGTGCAAGGAAAATAGGAGGAGCAAAAATTTGGTAGATGCAAAGTGCTGCATTTAGAAGGTTGGGAACAGCCAGAACTTGACGTGACTGCCTCTTGAGAGCTTTCAGACATAGTATGTTTAAGCAAACTGTTAAAAAGTTAAAAAAAAAAAAAAAGTAATAAAACATATAAAACATATGCTTATTAAATATCCTGTAAAAAGTGAAGAGGTGATGACATTAGAAATGATTACAACTACAATTTTTTTTTTAAATGCACATTTTAGTTTTGGCTTTAAGACAGCTGTTTCAAAGCTATTAAATGTAGTCAGATCACATTATAAATACTAAGATGTAACTTTTTTAGTTATATGTAGTCTCTTAAAAATATTTATAAGAGGTAACTCAATATACTTAAAAATAAAGCATAAGAATAATATTCAACAAGTTTGTTTTTTTTTCTAAATATTTTTTCTTTAGAATATAAAGATTTTTGACTCCACGGAAACTCGGTTGAGAATGTGTCATCTCTTCCACTCAGCTGACTAGAAGCACTGATGAACTCTCTGGCTGTTATTTGGAATGTTTTTCAACTTCATGAATTCAGACACATCAGAACAAAAGCTTTCCAGTAAATGGGGTTTCAGACATAAGCATGGGGAAAAAAAAGTGTCAACAAAAAATTAGTGTTAAAATTTTTATTTTTTTCAGCTGACCAGTTTATTACAGTCCTTGTCATTTTCTGACATTCTCTCCTGTGACAATCACAGAAGCAATTCAAAATTTTCTGTATCAGCCAGCTCTCTTTTACAGTAATCTGATGGTTATTTGTGAAGCCTGGGATAAAATAGTACAATTTCAGATGCCGAATATCTAAAAAACCTCTAGAAGCCGCCAGGAAGGGAGAGGAACTACACTATACAATATGAAGGAGTTGCCACAACCACATTTCCTGGAAGGTGCTTGTTCTAATGTGCAACACCAAAAGCATGACATTAAAGGGCCCCAGTCTCGGAAAAGTTAGAGAGAAAATCTTACATGTAAATGCTCCGCTTGTTTGATGGTCTCTATGTTTCCTCCTTCTCTGAATTGCCCGATTTCTTTTTCTAGGACTTTTCAAAATACACTTCCTCTCTCTGTGACTCCTTATTCCTATTTGTAAGTGTATGTAGTGGTAACAGCTGATTTGCAAGAATAGTTCAAGAATTACCATTGAAGAAACCAGAGATGGATATCATCACATAAAAAAAATAAACTGATTTGTAATTTTTTTTTAGCTTCTTTTTTCTAACATACCACATTTTCCTCCATTAAAAGCATGCTTATTGACTTCAATGTGAAAATATTTGGATCACTAACAGAAATTTTACACATCCTTACTCCTTATTCATGTTATATTTTCTGCTGATTAAGATTTCAAAATAACTAGAGTAAAGTGATATTATGTTGTTATTTTTTGTGATTCAAAAAGATATGAATCCAAAGTAATGAAGTGTGCAAATCATAAAGGATGCTTTAAATATCTGTTGCCTCCCTTACCTTTATTGTATCACCTAAGTTCTTGCATCTCGGCTCTCAAAAAGATGTACCGTTAACCAAACTGACATCAGCTGACACATATTCACGAAAAAGCATCAGGAAACAAACCACCCTGTGAACCTTGCTTCAAAACGCTCCTCAGTTTGATAGGATTAGCCAAGGCCATCCTACCACCATAGGTAATGTCTGATTCAAGGCCTAACTACTTCTGTTAAGTGTTCAGATATTCACCAAAATTCACCATTTCCTCACGCTTGGTAAGAAGTCCTTATAGAGCAATGAAAGTGCATTACCAAAATACTCTCAACATCTGCTGACATTTAAATCTCATGAGACAAAACAAATATCTAGCATAAAGGTAGCAGGAAAAAACTAGTTCAGGATAGACCCCTAGGCAGTAAAGACTTCTAGACACCGGTATATACTACTGAATTAGCGTCCACACAAAATCAGTGGGCAGTTCCTCACCTTTCCAGAGCTGGGTGCCGCGCTCAGTTAGCTCTCCGTGTTGCTAAACGACCGGCACGTGGCCGGACTGCCTCGAGCACCCTGGTGAGACCCCAGCCACAGAAACGGAGGGTGAGCAAGCGCTTCTCTGTAGAGCTACGATGCTTCAGGCTCTCCAGGCCTCACCCCATGAAATGGGACAGCCACGCAAGTAGCCTGGTACATCGCAGTTTGAGCAACCTTGTCCTACCTACAAGACAAAGTACACTGGGGTAAAACGGAAGGATGGAACTATTTCTACAGAGAAGCCTAGCAGAAAGTGCCCAAGCTGTTCAACTACAAACACAATGCTTCACTCCCAAAAACATTAGAACTGAATTTCAGTTTAATACAACTACATGGGCGACACCTGGGCAGGGAGGCTGGAGGCTTCGTTCTACAGGCTTTCATCTCTAAAGTAGATGCTTACTTGAACAAGGAGTCTCTTTTAATACCGAGCCTCCCTGAGCAAGAGCGATGATCCATTACTGAGGCCAAAAGACACCAAAGCTCAGGCTCACTCGCCCCAGCGAGGTCTTCGCTGGAAGGAGGAGGCACCTCCTGAGCAGCCGCCCCTGGTGCAGACCCACCGCCTCCGCCTGCCTCTGCCCCACCAGCGGGGCGCGTTTTAGTGTTTCAGCTAATTCTGGATTGGTTTAAAGACTTAGAGGGATGGAAAGGAAAAAAAAAACAAAAACAAAAAAGCTGGGGGCTGAGGGTTCTGCGCTCCATTTACAGAGGCGACGGGGCAAAGCCGCCCCCCGCCCGCCCGCGCCCGCCGGGCAGAGCCGAGCCGCGCCGCTGCCCCCGACCCCGCGGCCCGAGCGCCGCCGTGCACAGACGTGCGCGCTCCGGCGGCGGCGGCGGCAGCCCCGGCAGCGGCGGCGGCAGCGGCAGCAGCAGCAGCTCGCCCTGCGCCGCGGGGAAGGGGGCACAACCGGCGCCCCCGCAGCTGGCGCCCCCGCGGCTGGGCGACCCCCGGCGCCTCCTCAGCGGCGGCACCTGGGGCGCCGGCGCCCTGCTCTTACCGGGGGTCCCGCAATCAAGAGCGGCGCTCGCCCTTGCTCAGGAACCTGCCTTCCCTCGCAGCTGAGGCAGAGGAAGCTAAGAGCGGTAGGGGTCACGAAGCACTGCCCCGAGCTCAACACCAAACCGAAACGAGCTTTCTAGCAGCAGCAGCCTTTTATACGGAACAAGAAACAGTGAACGTCCTGTGTCACGAGAAGAAGGTGCAGCCTCCCCCCACCCCGACCTTCCCAGGTGACTGCCCAGCATCCCGGGGGGCCTGTTGGTCTGCTAAAATCCAGTAATGTTTGGGCACCAGCAAACGCATTATGTGGCCTTGTGAAGCAGGATCCAAAAGGCTGTGGAAGGCAGTGCGATTCCCAGGACGGCCCTTCCAAGGGAAGGTTAAGAGAGAGAAGAACAATATTTGATATAAACCAGAACTGACAATGTCTGCACTGAGAAAGAGCTCCAGAAAGAAGAGAGCACGGAGCTCCTTTGGATACCAGTTGCGACTGCGATGTGCAAGGAATACCTGAACAGCTCAGCAGGGCTCAGGGATCAGAAAGAGACGCCAAAGGGCTAACGCTAATGGCGATTCTGTCTAGCCACAGTCATCAGCATGACAACGCCGATGCTGTGGGTGCCCGAAGAAACCTATCTTTTATTTTCTTCGAGAGCCAGGTATAGACTGTGAGCTTTGTTCACGCATAAAAAGCAAAATTAGCACAATTGATAGCTGCTAGTAACATGTCCACAATTATGGTGTATAGTTTTCACTTTAGATTAATAATTTCAAACATAGGTTTGCAGTAAATTGTTAACTACGCCACTACTGAATGAAAAAAAATTACTATTTATTTTACCTGAACTTATTTACCTGACTTATTTATTTTACCAGTCAGAACTGAAAACTTCTAATTAAGTTATAATAAAATCTTATTAAAATCTAGTTACCCCATTAGCCACTTGGTTACAATTCAGCCAAAAGATAAAACATGAAAAAGGACACAAAAAAGAGTAGGAAACTGAACAACAGAGGGAGACAGGGACATGCAGTATCGCTACCTATTGCAAAGAACAGTACGCAAACATGAAGATGTTTTTGCTCTGGCTACGAAGAGCTCTCTCAGCATTTGACTGTTGCAGTCTTTTAAGTAAAGCAATTACTTGGAATCTCACCTCAGCCAGTTACCTCAGGACCGCAGCGTACACTGACGTTATTTCCCCAGTTACATCTTTCGCACCCTGCCACATTCGTACCCCAGCTTCTAAACCTATTGTACACTATCCACGAGGCACTGATGAGCCTTATGTACGCAGGCCTTAAGCAACAGGAACGTGCTCTCTGTATGAAGGCAGACAGACCTACACGTTCCAAGGAAAGGCTGATTATTCTAGGTAGTAAAATAAAAAAAATCCTCCTTGGGGAAGACAGAAATGAGAGTCCTGACTGAACTTCAGCTTCCCAGTCTGCACTTAGAGGTGACAGATGCTACCTCCTCCCACACCAACAACCAGCGAGTGGAAAGGGACGCTGCATCTATTTTGTTTATTAAGTGGATATTGTCTCCATATGCTGTCCTGCAGCCAAACAACAAATAAAAATCATAATATATAGGCAAAATAACATCCTTAGACTCTAAACACATTACTATGCATAATTCCCTTCTTAACGCTTACAAACAGACCAGAGCTATATACAAAAATAACATTCCACATTGAAGCATGATTATAATTAACTTATGTATCACATTTCCTTACCATTTGGGTTTAACTTTCAACGGGATTCTAACATAGCTGTTCATTTTTCAGACAATATCGTGCTTCAGTAATTTTAGTTCAAGGTACAAAACAACATCTAAGGTCACAATTACTAATATAGTTCTAGAAATCATCCCAAATACAAAAAAACCCCACCCTTATTTCCAAAACATACCCCCCCCCAACATGGATAGTGTTAAGAGCTTATTTCTGTTGTGATGACTAGAAAATAAAATGTAAACAATAATATCTTTAACTGTAATTTAATTCAGGCAATCCCTGGGAGTCAATGTGTTAACGCATGCAAAGTACACGACCGAGGCAAGAGCTCTGGAGTTCTAATCACAGCGCAGCTAGTGATTCACTGCTGGAACTGGGGAAAGACAATTATCTTTGATGTGGTCAATTTTTTCTGTTTGTATAATGGTGGTAATGATACCTCATAGGACCCCTTTTAAGGGTTTAATAAGTAATGTTTACACAAAATTTTTGAGTTGCTAATTATGATTATTTGGCTAAATGATAACCTAATACATATGTAAGAAAACAATAATATTCATGTATTCCCAAAGATGATGATGATTATGATCATAATTCTTACTAATGCCACATACACAAGTGCAACAGTTCCTAGCCTGCTGAGGCATGATGGTCATATGGTGTTAGGGGTATCTGACACATAAGGTATGGCACAGTGCCTAAGCAAATTGCTTTGGCCAACTTGAGAATCTTAACACACAGAAACTGTGCTAGAGAAGGAAATGCTAGAAGGAAACTACATTAGCAAGCACAGTCCTAAAATGCCTTAAAAAGCCCATTTAGAGCCAGCCAGATTCATTTGGACTTAGCACTGTGACTTGCTAGCTCTGCTGCTGGGTGAGCCAGTGTGGTCAAGGAGAAAGCAGCAGGAGTCCCAGCACGGACAACCAAGGAAGCAACTGCAGCAGTCCCGAGACTAGAGAGGAAGAAGTGAGGAGCAGCAGGAGTCCTGGTGAGAATGGGAGAACACCAAGCTAGAGCCAGTGAGGGAAAGAACATTGCTGGTTTTCTAAGGCAAGGTCTAGCCAAGAAAAGATGCATTAGATAAAACACTCCAAGGTACAGTTCTCACAATGGAGCAACATTTTATTCCAATAAATAGGAATATATTAGGGAAGTGAATCACTGAGATGACTTGAGAAGGATCCTCGAAAAGAAAAATCCTGTAAATACTGAGTCTTTTAAAGAATCTTTTTGTTCTCAGCACAATGCTCCTAAAATCTGCTTCTTGAGAACAGTATTAAAAAAAAAAACAAAAAAAGGAAGAGATGGATAAAGGGAAATCCAAGCACCCATTTCAAGGTAAAAGCATTTTAAAATCATTTTCTTACTGTTCAGATTTCTTTTGTACCTGTGCCTGAAGAAACATTACCTATGCTCCTAAACACTGGAAGTTTCAGGCTTCACTATTTGCGTTGTTTTTACCTTAGCTGAAATAGCATTTCCTAGCAGGGCCTGCACAATTCTGCGGCCGGCAGAAAACATGCCAGTGAGTGGCCTGCCAGTGGCTGAAGGACAGCACATGGTATTCGGTCTGTGCTGGCACTTACAGACAGCCAAATGGTGAAAACATACGCACCTCTTAGGTGCAGCTAGCAGGTCAGAACCCAGGTAATCCCAACTATATGCAACACAGCGGGTGCTCAGCTGCAGCGAGGAGCGGTGTGTTCTCAGCTCCGAGCTGGGCAAACAAACTCACCATCCACTTCCCAGAAGAGTCATCAGAAACGCCAGCTGTATGTCTTTGGCCAGTAGTAACTTTTGCAGAGGCAGAGCGTGAAGAGGAAGCTACGGATGAAGGGTTATGGCTGGAGAGGAAGAGAGGCGACAGCAGACGGGACGACAGCAGCAGACCGGGGGCGAACGTAGGGCTCAGCCTTGGTCAGCTGGCGTCTGCTAACGACCCTGCCCTCTTCGGGAGCCCGAGCGTGGCGGCACTTGCATCACGGGATATTAGGATCAACCCCTTTCAACTGATTAGTTTAGGGTAATGTCATATCAGGACAGAGCCCTGGGGAGCTTCGACGCGGTAAGGAGTTCCCTAATAAACACAAAGGGACTGCTATTAGCATATCAAACAAAAGCAAAGATTTGCTTTTATAAAGCACTATAGAAAAAAAAGTGTTAAGATTCACATACCCACCTACACTTCTAACTCCTATACTGGACATTCAATATAGCCCTGAAGGTGTAATGATCATTATTACCTTTACTAAAGATTATAGCTAAATATCTCTACCCTGAAGAAACAAAGCTCACGTCTGGGCTTGTTTGGTGCACCTAAAAATATCTATATTTTAAAAAATCAATATTTTAAAATTATCATACTCTCAAAGTATTTTATGGCTCTTAAAGACTAGACATAGTAGCTATAATACAAAGGAAAAAGGAAATTATAGAATTGATAGACCAAATTTCTTTCTTCTGAATTTTGGAAATCAAAGATTACATTGGGACATTTTTAGTCTGGCTCCCTGAAGAAACCTGTTTATCTGTCAGTCCCTCTTTAAAATATTTAACTGGCTAGTTACAAACAAATTTGACAGAGTCTTGAAGGTCTGAAATTCCTTGAAAGCTTCACAGAATTTACCAGATGATTACTGAGAGCACCAAAACTGGCGGTGCTGCGGGGAAGGGCTTTGGTACGAGTTCAGGAGGTGCCCGGTCCATCAGCCCTGCCGGCCGGAGCTCGCGTGCGTTCACTGAGCGCGCAGACGCTGCTCCAAGCCTCACCGCGGACGCCTGCTCCCTGCTAACTTACTACAGGTGAGAAGTGGAGGAGAAGACAACTGCTGAGAAGGGGCCAGGCAAGGAGGTACTGCTGGCCAGCATACCTGCCACGACTTCCTACACAAGCCCCTAGAAACTAAGCTTCATTAATTTTCCTGCTCACTGACAATTTTGTTGTGGCTAAAAAAAGCTATCAGCGTGTGGGTTTTTTTTATTCTAATGTGACAAAATCCCCAAATGATATAAGCGCCACTGAAATAAAAGGGCTCTGGCAGTGACACTAGTTTATAATGTGATCTTACAGTTTTCATTCTTCTCTTTCTCTGATAACTTACACCATTTATCTCACTGTAATTAAGTCTTTACTAGAGTAAACTTGTTTTCAGACTCTCCCCAAAGCCCTAAAACAGCATGTGTTATATACATAGCTTACCTTAAAAAGAAAATAAAATTACTGGCTTTTACAACAACAAAAATAATAATTAACATGCATGTGTTTTGGTTGCAATCAGTAGTAAGAAATACAACCTACTGTAAAGCAAACTACAATTAAAAATATTCATGACATTCAAAATATTAAAATTAGATGACAAATCTAAGATAAAAGTGACATTTAACTGAATGATTTCCATAGTGTACGTCCCCATATGTTCTCAACGTTCAAATGCTGTCTCTCTGAAAATATCATACTGACATGCAAGCCCATAGAGATTTCTTTTGGGGCACTTTAAAAATTTCTATTAATAACTAATGAAATACAGTGATTTACTGCAAGATTTTTATACAGCACTCTTCCTGCTTTGAAAGTAAATCCAGAACTACGCCATGAATGAACAACACAAGATGCTCCCTGAAGGGCTGTAGTGGTATGGGTGACACATTTCTCGTCTCCCCAGAGGTGAAGTGTGTCACATCCTCAGTACTTCCAGTCTCACCCGTCTGCAAAGCTCCTGACTATTCCCAGAGCAGGGTATCTCATTTTCACACATGCTTTTTATGTGCTATGAGCCTTACAAAAGCAAAGCAAAACAAAAACCCATTTTTCAAGCATATATAAATCAAAACCTAAAAGTAGAAAAAATATATACAAGTAAATTCATCCAAAAGAAAAAAATTAAAACTGCTCAAACGTTGGAGTTTTAGTGTGTCTATCTATTAGAAAATACAGTGAAGTAAGCAGTCTGGGTTTCACTGATTTAGAGGCAGCAGACCCATTGACTTTAATGAGGCCAGGATTTCACCATCAATTTAATCTGGAAAAATCACAGTGGAGGCTGGGGCAGGGCAGAGTGCTACATGATTGAAAGAGATGCATGAAAAGCGTCCTGAATATGGCAGCAATCTACACAACCCATGTTTTGATGGCATGAGAGTGCAGAACAATGCAACACTACATATTGTTTTGAAGGCTTTTTTGTTTTGGTCATTATTAGGATCTAAGTACTGTTTTTATTAAAATTATACATAAATGTAATTTATAATAATATGTGTTATTATATCCTCCTCTACATGAGCACAAGAAATGAATGTCCTAAATTGAGCAAAGAAACAAACTCATTGGTGAACGCAAGGTTACTCATGCCATGATTTATCAAAGGGAAATATTTATCATTCCATAGACTTTTTTCAAGACAAAAGGCAGGAGAATATGTTCTAAGATTTTTACTAAAATCAGGAGCAAAGATTTTTTTTAAACACAGATTAGAAAGGGATCCAATAGCTTAAAAGGTATATAGTTCTACATTATTTATTTAAAATTTCAAAAGTAGTCATGAAAGTATATATCTTTTCCAGCAGTTTATAGGTAGTACAGATCCGGGAAAGCTGCAGCATAGGTGCAGTTCACTCAGCCATATGCTGCTTTCCTTAAGTAACCCATTATACAAAAAGTAAATATCTTGTGACAGGTTGTTTTGACAGCTAAAAAAGATTTAAATTTTTTGAATGCATTTGACTGAAAGGCAAAAATGTTACATAGATGTTAATTTAACAGATGTCTAGTTTTGCATCATCAGCCTGAAACAGGCAATTTCTAGCAAGTCTCCTTGCTGCATCACAACATGAAATCCTATGAATTCCATACGGATGTGCCTTTCACAAACTTCAAATGAGCCATTCTCATTCAAAGGAAAGTGAAATTATTGTGGGAGGATGGTACCACCTGGCTGTAATTCTGATCAAGTAAATAAACACATTCAGGGATAATACAACTGATACACTCTCATTTACATTTCAGTCTGGAATATACGAACATTATTCGAGACTATATGTTAAAAGCATTAATTTACATGACTGAAATAAATTATATGATCTAAAATCCATACAGAGTCTTGCAAATCCTATTATCTTATGGCTAAATTAGGACTTTTTAAATTTTGATTTGCATATCTTAAATACACGTTTCTGTGTGTTGAATATATTATCATACTCTGTATATAATTCTGCAAAAGAGAGTTTCCTTCTGGTTATGTATTGGTTGTGGAAGAAACTGGAATAACTATACCTGTTGTTGCTACCACATTCATCTACCATCTGAGGAAGCTTTGGGATTGAATCTTCACTTCGTCATGAAATTTTTGATTGTTTTGATGACTTCATTGATTATATTGCATAAAAGAAGTTTAATGCAGTGGAGAAATTATCCTACAATCAGTACAACACACTTGATTTTGGATCTCACAAGTCATAATATGCATTTTTATATTGGATTTGCATTTAGTATCAGTGTTCCCATTCTACAGATCGAGAAACAAAACAAACAGATGAAATTAATTGGAGATCAAAAACTATTTACTGTTGATTTAGAACAGATGCTAACATTAACTCACAAGCTTGTAAATCTGGTGCTAAGGTGTACTGTGAATTTGCTAATGCTACTTGATCTCTAAATAATGAGAATCAACTAAATTTACCCTACTTAATAGGAATATTATAAGACAATTTATGAAAGAGTACTTATAATTAGACTGTCTGATTTATATGCTTATATAAATTGCATTTATCTGTTTTAGTTGTGATCTATGTATTGGGGTAAGCATACCATGACTTACGGATTGTGAAATTTAAAAGATTTAAATTTTTCCAAGATGATTTTTTTCTTTGCTTTAACATAAACAGAGTAGAAAAGCTAAGTATGTTCAGATTATTCAAAAGTAAGTTTCTCAAGAATCCAAATTGAAAAGTCAAATTTAAGGAATGGAATTTATTCCCCCGGTAAAGCCATACCCTGAAGTGACATTAAAAAAAAGGTTTTGAAATTTATGGAACTGCTTTTACAGAGTCCCTTTTTACAATAGAGAAAAGTAAAGAACACAAGGAGACTATAAGCTAAAAGTAGTAAATACCATAAATAAAGAACCCCAAAGAACTGTTTTGCCTAAATACATTAAATACATTATGGCACTACATCAAACACAAAAATATCTGTTACCATAGGAAGGAGAAATCAAATGAAGTAAAACCTGGAGATGAAGAAGAGCTTTCCCATAAGTAGGAGATCATCATGGGATATCAAGAATTCATACTTATGATCTGGTCATTGCTGCTTTATATATACATCTTTGATTCTTGAACTTGCTAATTAGGCTGTGTGCAAATACCATCAAATATTTGAGACAGCTGCCAGACACCTGCAAAACCTGCTATAAGCTGATATTTCCAAATCTGACTCCGTCTGCTTGACTTAATAGAAATCTTCCTACTGAAACACTGAAACGCATTAGTATTTGAAGATGTTCTTTACTGTTACTTTTGGTTTGACTAGCATGATGATTCAACAATAGTATTTTCATTTTGCTGCTGTATATAATCAATACACAATAATAAATCTTTGTGTATGTAGCACATCTCTCAATGTTGATTACAATAAAATTGGGCTTCAGTTAAAACAACCCCCCCTTGCTCCTGAACTGACATGAACTAAAAGATGGCATACAGCAATGGATCAATTGAAGGCATTTCTAGAGATCCTTTGAAGAGGAGATAACAGGAGTGTCTCCGTATCCCTATTACCCACGGGGGAGTTGCTCTTGCATTTTCATTGACATGTCAATTACTTGGAAGGGGAGCAGGAATAAAGCCTAAGGGTGTTGAGTTATAAATTAGGACACTCAAGTTGACAGAGAGATTAGACTAGTCTTTGAGCAAAGAAGAAAGCCAGAGTCCTATAGAATACCCGCTCTCAGCTAATTCTTGTTTCACCTCTGAGTGGGGTTTTAAAACAGACATTCTCCAAAAGAATGAAAAAAATTCCTGTTCTGACAACTCCTGCTCTAACAAACATGAGGAATGCAAAAAAAAAAAAAGTAAAACACCACAGTGCTTACAGTGTTTAAGCAAACAAAAAAATAAAACCCCAAAACTACAAAAATCTTGTTATTCAACATAAGAAATGCCTCTTTTTTTCTGCACATTACTAAATGTAAACTAAAATATTTATATTAAAAAATCTATTTGCACTGAACCAACTGAAAAAAAGAGTTTGGAATGCTACAAGTTATATCTATTGTTTAGCAATTCCTGAGCAACTATAGCCTTAAAGCTAAGGAAACACCTGTAAAGCAAGATTGTTTACCTAAAACACCAATAAGCACTTTATTATTTTAGTAAAGCTCAGAAGCTCTTAATTTCTGATACAGATAATAAGGCAGTGAGGACAAGTGACTAGAGAACCAAGACTGGAGCTTGGAGACGCAGGCTGTATTCTCAAATCTGCCTCAGCAAGTCATTTGCCTCCCTCTTTCTCAATGTTCTCGGCTGTAAATGGAGATAACGACACTAACCTTTTCCTTAAAAACACTTTGCAACCGACTGATTAAAAACGGCATGCCACAGCTAGGTATCATCATTGTAAACAGTAGTTGAAATTAGAAAAGTCACAATATGGGGAAAATTTCCATTATGCAACCTATTTGCGCAGCATTTTGACGATGAAAAAGGTGTGCTGATACGTCACCTTATGTTCTGAGCAACACCAATGGACCGTACCAGCGCTACTCAGTCCAGTTCCAATACGGCTGTTAAGACACGTGTGGAAGCTTCCCTGAAACCTACTAATTTTTCCATTTTCATGGATTTGATGTAGGGAAATATCATCTCCTAAATATGCTTCATTTTTCAGAGGTCCCTTCTGAGACTTTCAATCTTTTTCAAAATGCATTTTATTAAGTCCTCTCTCAGTCTTTATAATCTAAGCACCAACATTTTTCACACTCAAGTTTTCATTCCCATGTCCAAAAATTTCAGATGTACTTAATGGCCTACAACTTAAGAATATGCAATGGTCTCAATAAGATGGTATGACAGAAATTGGTATAAAATCAAAAACTGAAATTAAGGGCTCACTGGTATTGATTAGATTGGAATTAGATTGCTTTTGTCCTGGGACTAAATACTTCGCTCAGCAGAGTAGGGGATTGGATTAAAAAAGGCGACACTTGATCAAACAGTTGATAGTCACTTCTCCTGTTGTAAGGCAGGTGTTGTTGACATATTAACAGTTTTATTAATAAACTTGGGATACAGGTGTAAACCACATGCAGATCTGGCTGCCTGAGTAGGGGGGGAAAAAAAAATCATTCCGCAGCATTTTTGGTATTTATTTGCATTCTGTTTTCCATTCAGCTCCTTCAATGAACTAGACTACTCTCTTTCTCCAATATTTAGCAGCCAGATTCTGCATAGTTTCACAACTTGATATCATCCAAATATTGCATCATTTGGAAGAAGAGTTCTGCTGAGGACAGTTGAAACTTCAATACAAGCCATTTCCACTGAAATGGAAAATAGGTTTAGCGGAGATAATTTGCTTTTTTTCTCCACCCATATAAAAGCAACATTTTGAACCTACATTGTCTTTACAATAAAACTGATAGTAAATAATTAGTTGTTGAAAATTTATATGAATATGAATTAGAAGGCACTCGGAGACTTGATCTCTAAAAGCCATTTCATTTTTGGAAAGTTGAACAACACACTTGAAAAATGGTTTCATTGTTATTAAATTCTATAGCATGAAATGAGCCCCATTCTTCAGTCCTCCAACATTTTTGCATATTTTGTTGTATATTTAAATGGTACATATATATCTCATCCTTGAGATTCTTTTGATAGGTACAACTCCTACGATGCAGTTATTTTCAAAATCAGACTTCAGCTTATAGTGCTTTAGAGTGAATTTACTAGTGTTGCCAAAGCCAGTAATGTAAAGTAGTAGTTTTTCTTTTCTGTCATATTTGAATTTTGATATCTGCAGAAGCACAATGCTATATACAGAGTACTATCTAAGTTTCCAGCTTCAATGCATTTATCTACTGTACGACAATATTGTTAGTAAGATAGATTTTGTTTATATAGAACTCATGTCTCTTTTTTAAAGAAAAATGCAAAACAAACAAAAAGTCCACATAACCGTTAATAATTAACTACCGTAACAAGGAACTTATCAACATGACATACTTGAACTATAAAACTTTGAAATGGTAGCATTCCTGCAGCATTTTGATTATTCTATCCTTAGCTGTAATGTGTGTTCAACTGATTTAGAATATATATAGTTATGTACTTTGTAAATAGGAACATTACAGACAGTTTTTCACCTAGAAGGTAAAAACAAATCAAATTAGTATTACATTCTGTTCTCTCTACTGAATTTACCAGCATCTGCAGAAGTTTCAATACCTATCTGTTAAGTTTTCTGGATCTTGCCTCACTCTTTATCAATACACTTCCTCCCCTCCCCAATTACTGGAGCTTAATTTTACTTTTTATTGTGATTCACACACTTTCAGAGAAAAATAAAAATTAAAGTTACTGTACCTTAACAAATGTACCGAAAGTGGCACTGTTTTTGCATGCATGAAAGCTCAAAGCCTCAACAACTCCCATGAGTGATTACTCTTCTAACACTAATTAGATATTTGCTAATTAGTGTCTGATGTGTGAAATGAAAAACATTTTGAAGCTGAAATGGATAGGGTCTATAAAGATAGCAGTGCTATCCCAGTTCTGCTTTTTTCTGTTATCATATTTCATAAATATTAATAAGATCACATGATACTACCCCTTCTATAAAATTATCTTTCTGAACAAAGTCTTTTGTTTGGTATAATAGGGATGTGTCAATATTTTGCATTTAGTGTAAAGCACTCAATGGAGGGAAGTGTTTTCTCTCGATGTTAAAGAGATGTCACATTTCTTGCAGCATTTTTATGCTGCATTAAGTGGTCCCTCTTTTTAATACAGTTTATCTTCATTCCTCTGAAATGAAGAATGCAAAACAGTATTGAATCATCTGCTACATTTCTGAATAATCTTGCTAAGTTTATCTTGTTTTGAATGTAACTGGAATAAAGCATAAACAATGAAGTACTTTCCTTCTTAAACAGAGCCTGAGAACATCGGATTAGTGTATCTGCTGGTCATTTCCAAGAGAGGTTTTGAAATGTTATAGTGGTTAAAAATGTAGTAGTGTCTTGAAAAGTAACTTATTAAAATTATGCTACAGATATTTAAACAATATCTACACTTGACCATGCATAGAAGATTATTGCACCCTGCCAGGGCTATTTCCAGGTGTCGTTTAATGAAAGACAAATATTTGTCTATCAGAATATAATATTTAGATCTGAGAATGAGTTTCAAAGGAAAAAATCATTAAGGTTACAAAGGTGAATACCTTCAGATGACAGAGTTAATTCTGAACAGGCATACTGAAGTGTTGTTCGTTGTCACTGCTCACCTGTAAATACTGGTCATATCACAAATGATATCTAATCGCAGGATATCTAATACAGCAATTTTAAATGATAGCTAAGCACGAATTGACAAAGGTGACAATGAAACATAATAATGACTAGATTATCATTTTCCTCAGGCTGACATTTTGCGATTATAATAATACTGATCAAGATGATTAAAATGATAATAAAAGGAAAGTTCTAAGAACCAGAACAAAACAGACACAGGCAAGATAATATATGGGAAGTGAATCTACAATTTTACATTACACTTTTTCAATGAATTTTTTTCATTTCAGCTTAGAGTTAGGCAGTTTATTTGTCCCAAAGGTGTCTCTGAAATTGATACCACCTATTCTACCAATACAATATGCTTTTCATTTTTCACACATTCAGTAGAAGAATAAGCTCACCAATATCTATTTATCTTGAGCGACAGTAGTTCATGCTTCACATTAGTTTGGTATCTCTATCCAGCTCCCATAGTTAAAGCATCACAATACTATTCACCTTGATATTCAAGGCCAAATTCTGATTTTACTTGAATGTGTTTGTTCACTGATGTAAATATATTCACATCAACTGCAATACTTATGCCCTCTAGCTTGAATTACTGTCCCTTCATTATTAAAAGTCATATGTCATCTTCTAAAACATACTGAAATACTTTACTTCACTAAAGATAGCTTCTAATTACCAACAGCAGGCAGTGAGAGGGATGCAAAGCAAATCAAGACATTACTAATTAAACCTACATACAACTTCACAGAGGTGGACAGGTGTTTAACAGGGAAGACGGCTACTTTTTATGATCACACAGGTGAGCATGGACAGATCAAGAGACAGATTTATGTGACAAGTTACAGTGTGTGTGTATATATATATATATATATTTTTTTTTTTTTGCATTTAGGTAGACCAAGCTTGATGGTTTCAGGGTTCCTAGTACATACTCCTTTACTCAGGGCAGATTTTCCTCAGCCTAGTTAGGAATCACCCTCCTTCCAAGCCCATAGTACAAGTGACAGAATTCACCAAAGGCAACTTCAATGTAAAAAGTGCTGATTTCCCTTCTTTGATAATAAACACAATGTCCAGTAGTTCTTTTACTTTTAGACTCAGACTTGTTTGGGAGGAGATGGGTGGCAAGTACAGCTATCAATTAACATGAGCTAAAACTCATGCAAATAATTAAACTTTACATTGGTGAGTTCTACCCATATTAATCTAGTCGTGCTGTGCTGATATTGTGAAGAAGTGAGCAAGCCACTACTTGATTGTTTCGTTTATCTGCAAAATAAATAACCAGTTAGATCCAGACATCTTATGAATACAGTGCTTATGCTACATCTATTGGGAAGAAAAATAGCAAAGAAAGTTTAGGCACTTAGACAAATATTTAAATCGTTAGAAAAAAAGTGTAGGAACCACTCAGCTTTGACAAGTTGCTTTATTCAAGTAGATAGTACAAGCTGATAATAATTCAGCTGGAGATGATGCGATTCCTTGATCACAGGGTATTCAAATCAAATTTGTAGAAAACTAAACAAAACATTTTGCGCATAGAGTCAAAAGCAGAATCATATTATATAATATGGAGGTAGACAGTTCATGACCACAGGGCATGTACAACATTAACTTTTGACTTTGTGCTACAACTGTGAAGCTGTTCTTCATAACGTCTCAGCAGATTTTGGCAAAGCATTATAGCTCACCACCATAACATAAAATATAAAAAAGCCAACAAAAATCAGTCTAAATTTCATCTACTTATGGAAATAATCACTGAAAAAGCAGAGGACTGCACACATACAGGTCATTCCCATCATTACCAGACCTACTGTTGTCTACTTTACTACTTCTACTTACTGTTATAAATTGCTTAATTATGCATAATTTCTGCATGTGGAGTTGCTTGAGTAAAATAGACATAAAATCCGGCATACACGTTTTCGCACAAATCTAAAAGTTTTGATCCATATCTTCTTGTATGCTAAATTGTGTATGCATGACTTGTTGAATTATACCTTTCTGATTAATCGCCACTGTAGGGAAAAAAAAGTAGACAACTGTTTAGGTAGTGATTTTCTTAATTAGGCTTGTTGTCACCTAAACTTTGTCCTGTGGTTATCCTTTCTTGTTATTATCCAAATTATTCCTTTTTTTCTTTGTAGCTTTTACTTTTTATTTGGAAGGGGTAATGCAGTGAGGTAAGGGCTGTGCTACTTACCCACAGAGGACTATCCTGTATTACGTGATTTGATATATGAAAACTGTTTATGTTTAAGGAACTCAAAAAGCATGCCTATAGTCTAGACGCTGCTCTGATCACAATGCGGATCTCTTTCCAAACAAATAAAGAAACTGATTCTGGTATAAACACATCACTTCCAAAACTAAAAAGAATCACTGGGCTTGTTGAAATATAAAATCATATAAAAAAGTCTGTGCTAGCATATTTTTGATGAAAGTTTTGCCAATACCTTTAAAGTTCAGTTACGTTACACAGCTGGCTCAGTGAGAAGTAAAGTTAAGAAAGTGTGCAATCTGAGGTAAGCAAAAGTTGCTCTTTCATGTAGAAATCAATGATGGTCCTAAAAGGAGTGATCACGTGCTCACTGCTAGAATTTACACCTACTGCATCATCTGTAGAGTAGTAGCATCTGCTGTCTTGAAGCAGTCCATAAGAAATATTTTCACTGTGGATGATCACAGTACAAATCAGATTTTTCCTCAGAAAGTTTTTAACTTATGTAAAAATAGGAGAAGACCTGGAAGGGTAGGAACGTATCCATTTTTGGAATACATGTAGTTCAAGCAACAAGCTCTATTTCTTTTAAAAATAGGTAAGTTCATAGAAAACCCACATCAGTGATGCATAGATACTAATAATCTGCACCTTTGTGTTCTTCTGTTTTTCAGCTTTTAACCTGTTAAAGAGATTTCATTAATGTATTAAAAATCTTAAACTTTCAGTATTTAATTCTTTTAATTTCAGCTCCTTTCTTGTCACTCTCGCATTACAAATCTATGATACTGCATTATAGGGCTAATCAACTTTGCTGTATGGCTTAAGAACTTCCCCCCACAGACTAATTAGAAAGGATCTTTGATAAACTTATTCTGTGAGCCATCAGCTACATGATTAGGAAAAGGCTTGTCCAGTAACTACATTATTTCCTCACAGCAGCTCACTGCCTTCATGCTATTTCTGCTGTTTCCTTGCAAACTACAGGATTAACTGAATCTCTAGATAGGCCTTTTTCTCACTCACAGCTTATCTTCCAGGGAAATTTTACTTAAAGATAACAGAAAAAAAAAAAAACATTGCAGCAGAAAAAATTTCCAGCCTTTACTTAAAGAAAATAGTAACAAATTTTTAAAAGCATTTTGGTCATGACAAACATTTCCTCATTTAAATGTCTGAAGAAAGAGTAATAGCTTAAGTTTTAAGATAATGAAACTCACTTTCTGTGAAAATGAAATGTTATTATATTGTGTAATACATGACTGTTTCAGCATTTTCTCCCTCTTTCACTAACTAAAATTTGACTTTCATTGGCAAAGTTTAATTATTAAACTTTTTATCTAAATAAAAAATGGAAGAGAAGAATTTGTCAGAAGACTGATTTTATACAGCTATCAAAGAATAATAAGAACACATTCTAAGTAGGTATTAAACGTATTTAATAGTCTTGGATTCATGTAGCTGCAGATCTTTTCTACATGTTCGTGGAAAGCCTGACAACCCAATTGCATTTGCATGCTTTCCTAATGTTTCCTGGCAAATGAACATGCTTTTTTTTCAAGTGGACTGTGGTCTTTCACACCATTTCATTAGACTTTGGAATCTGTAGAACTCATTGCCACACTCTATCACCGGGATTAAGAACTTTTTAAAATTCTCAAATCGACTTGACATGGAAATGCAAAACAGAAACAATCATAGTTATATTACAAAGAATAAAAATTGTGAGATGTGTAAGCCCGCATATATATCATCAATAACTCCCTAAGGCTCAGACATTTCCGCTTCGTCAACAACATGTCAAGAAAAAAAAAATACATATACGTATATGTGTGTGTATATATAAAAATACATATATATCTCATTCGTAATTTGTTAAATAACCCTATGACACAACTGCTATCACCACTAGTAGAAGCAGGAGTTTGACTGGTTGCACCAAAGTAATCAGTGGGACCACAAAATATGAAGGAACACCACACCACCTGTGGTTCAGTAAGTGGAGGTACCAGCTAGCCTATTAGATCAATTTTCAATGGTTCTGGCATAGCAGATGTGCCATTGCTCCTGGTGTCTAATAAATCAGTGGAGGTGGACCAGGAAATTTATGGTTTTGCACAGTCACAATCATGAAGAAGCCCTTACACCAAAATACTGTGCCATGAATCAGTATCACTGTCACTTGTTAGTGGACGGAGGGTCTCAAAATGAGTGCGTGTCCCTTCTGAAGGCAATGCTAGCCTGTTTCATAGCAACTTCAGGTTGGCTTGTACATCAAGAAGTTAACAGCTCACTGTCAGTCATTGTACCTTCTCCTGCTGCTGCTGCATACGCAAAGCTATTGCGATATTGCAGGGGTCAGCTAGCAGCCCTCAGCAATTCTGCAACGCTAGAAGAAATCACGGTGCTGGAGCCCGTATTATGGAGCTGGGGAGCGGTGAGCTGGCCAGCCCGGGAGCCCTGTCACTGTGCTGAGAGGTGAAACCTCTCCAGGACTCTCCCAAGGCTGCCGCTCGCTTGCTCGCCCCTTCCTGCACTCCCTCCTCTTCAGTCGGAGTTCAACAACGCGCCCTGAGATGGTGAGCTAAACGTGGATACCGAGGAGTCAGAATAAGCAAAACCTCTTCTGCAAAATTATGACCACTGGGTAAGAATGAAATCAGTCAGAAGGAAAGGTGCCCCACAGTGGATTTCATCGGACATACTGGGTGGATTTAACTAGGGCTAGTTAGTGGAGCTAGACACTTACAGGCTGCGTGCGACTGCAGCACTCCAGCTTGGGAGGCCCCTAAAGCAGCTATGCAGGCATGGCTACAGATAGGAGCTACAGATGCCACAAAGGGCTTATGGCAGCACTAGGATTAAAAAATACAGCCATATTGACAAAATACTTCTCGTAACATGATTGCTTTTGCTTCTGTAACTTCAGTGTGATAAATTTTGAAACAGCCACTCATGATCAATAGCAATTTTCATGCCCTTTTTTCTATTTCAAACTTATTTTTCCTTTACTATTTTTACATGCATTACACACAAAGGTTACCCTCAACCTTCATTCACAAATTCTATAAGCTTAAGAAAACAAACATGTACGTTCACTTTCCATCTCTGCAAAAATACGTGAAAAATCCTGACTTATCAGCATGCTATTATTCATATCCTCAGCGCTACGTTCACTATAAACACGTGGACGTAGGGAAGACAGAAGCAACGGACAGAATCAGACAGCAGAGCGCTGGCTGACTTGTTGAGCAGTGTAGCCTTGGGCCCCAGGAAAGGTGGCAGTGCCGCCGGTGCCAGGCTTTACACTAACCTCCCAGCACGGCCTCAGGACTCGCCTGGCTTGGTCTGGGCTCATCCTGGCCTGGCGGGAGCTCTGGTTTTCTAGCTGTAACAATAATTTTTCTAATGAGCAGGTGGCTACTGCCTGATTTGTTTTACTTTTGCTTAGTTTTGCATAACCACGTGAAATAACTGCAATTTGTAAACAAACGGTAATAAGGAGCAGTTAGTCTGTGCAGAACGAAATGCTTCTGCCCCCAGCACAGTGCTGCAGCGTGGAGGAGCGCGGGCCTGAGCGACGGGAGAGGGGCACAGCATGGCACGGGAGACCCCAGCACTGTAGCAGCTCCCCAGCAGGCAGTTAAGGAAACACAGACCTGGAAGCTGGGCAAAACTGGTTTCAGTGGTAACAAAGAACAAAACAAACAAGTCTCTAACATATATGAGACACTGCATACATACAGCAAATTCAGAACTCACGCAGCGTTGCAGGCTCTGGAAGAAGAAAGAGCAAGGCGCAAAAGCACGCCAGAACATGTACGCAATCCCCCAGTGCCCCTCCAGCGAGGAGGAAGCAAAAACTGCCGATGTCAACATGATGCTCTTCCAGGCAAAAGAGGCCGCAGAACCCCCCACCATCAGCATGGCGCTGCCCTGGGACCGAGCGAGTGGCCGCAGCGGCAGGCGGGAGCCTGGGGCTGGGGCAGGGCAAGCGCGCGAGCAGGAGTGCCGAAGGAGATGCCGGGTGGCGCGTGTGCAACCCTGGTTGAGATTTCTCCTGTAATAGCTTTCCCACTTTTCTTTTCCAGCTTTTTCTGTAATACTTCCATCTGGCCTAACAATAGTTTTTTGATTAGCCTGGTAAGATTACAATTACACTAAAAAAGAATTCTTGACTTTACATACAGTTGTTACCTTTTTGTCCATGACAAGGACTCGAGCGTTAAAACCAGGGAGCTAACCTGCAGTTAAGGCTAATTCCACAGTTCACCAGCGGAACTATGAAAACTAAGAAAAATGGCTAGGAAGAGTCAAACCATCTTTTGCTTCTAAAGGAAAAGGAGACAAAAGCAGAATGTATTTTTTTAATTATTCATGTTCAAAATCCATATACATTTTGTTTTGAAAGGCTAACAGTGTGATTAAAGAACAGAAGGAAAACATATGTCTAAAGAAGCGCTGTTAAAAAATACTTTAGAAAAATGTTTCATTGCATAAAAATCTCTAACTTCAGGAGCTATTTAGCTAGATATTTGTGCACAACGAACAGGAAAAAATGACTGAGTCACTCCAAATGAGTGCGAATTGGCAGGTCTGCAGAGCTCAGCACTCTCCCCGTTGCCAAGTGTCATGCTTCATACAGAAGACTCACGCATCAGGTGTCCATGTCACACTTTTATTTCACTCTGCATAAATCTCACACAGAGATATCTTGACAAGGTTTGTTTTATGCCAACACAAGTACTCCATAAGCATTGCTCTGATGGGAACTGGGAAGACCAAGAGCTGGCAGCTAGATCAACTTAGGTGCAGTTTTGATTCCTACATCAGATGCTGAAGTTATGCAGCAAACTATTGTGCTAGTCATTGCTGGAGCCTCAGCACATCCCCAGGAACATTTGAGCGTGATGTCCTGAGAGCTTCACCAACCTAAGCAGTGATGTCTCTGCTCTGCTGCACTAACAAATCTAATACCTGTTGACCTTGGTAATACCTCTGCTTTTAGGCTCTGGAGAAAACTTCTTTGTTTTTGTCAAATGAATGATATAATGAAACCTGTCATGTGGCAAGCCACATTCAAACAGACTTCAGTACGTCGTATGTCTAGTATTTTATATGTTTTAATCTATTTAGCGTTTTACGTGTACTCTTTCATACAACACTCACATGTTTTGTTTAATTCCGTCTACATTTTATTCTATTTTGTCACATCTGATTAATCTCTGTTTGAAGCTCTTGTTTTGCATTAGCATGCTGGCTCTATTCATATCTGTTTTGAGCTACATGGATAAATCATGTGCTTGGAGCACTGCCTCAGTAATCAAATTGTCTGCTGAGAGTGCAGTTCCATGTTGTAATTTTCTCTGGTGGCAAACCCCGCGTAAACAGATCCTGCCCTCCTCCTCTCCCACCCACTCGTCCCCGCCGGGCCTCCCGGCTCTCCCGCCGCGCAGCACACTCACTGGTGCTGCTGCAAGGGCAGGACTAGGGGGAGACTGCTGCAAACACATTAGCTGAAGATCTGGCTGTAAAAGAGTCCTCCATCCTCGAAAAACAAAAAGGAAAAAAAGGTGGGGGGTATAAAAGCAAGCTTCATTTAGATTATTTCTCTGATCTGGAAACTTCACCTGCACAACTACAGGACCTGCCAGATGGGGCCGGCACGAGAAGCGAGGGCAGAGGAAGGAGAGGTGGAAAGAGGCAGGATCTCCTCAACCAGCCTGGCTGGAGGAGAACACCAGTGTGGACCTCTACCTGGAGGACAAAAAGGTGATGGGGACAACATGCCTCTTTAGAAGTAAAAGGTCATGATCCTGAACATTTCCCAAACAGATGTGCTCCTCTATAGACAGAGACTTTCAACTTTGAGCTTCATTTTCTTTCCCTACTTTGTTCAGTACATACTGTGACATACATCCATTATTTTATATTGTGTATGAAGAAAAATAGATATAAACAGCAGATTATGGAATCTTTCAAATAATTTCAATGCAATTTTGCATTTTGATCACATTTTTCTTGTCTATGAATATTACTCAGGCACTGAGCTTACCCCATCTTTTTTTTTTAAAAAAAAAACAATCTTCAGAAATATATGCCATGTGGGGAAGAAATCCACTCTAAGAATTACTGGAAGCTAACAACTCTGCAGTCATCTCAGAGAACTGTTCTTCCATTTATAAAATCCCTGCAGCACTACTGAATGATTTAGACCACAGGGCTAAGCTGACACCTGCTTTAAAGACTCAGGAACCCTCTGCATTGCACCTCCAAGTCTTTTACTTCAACGTGATATTGGTTCTCCCTTTGCATTTGCTGCCATACTTTATCTTCCCGCTGTTCTGATGCCGTATACAATTTGGCTCCTGGCTTACCAAGAGCAGTTCTTGTATGAAAATGTGCCCTGCAATCATTTCATTCAGAGAAGGAGACTTCTCCCTGGGAATAACAGTTTTCAAAAAGAACACCACTAGCAGGGAAAAAAAAAAAATCAGTATTCTTTTATGTTATTTTACAAAAATTCCCTTGAAGAATATCCTAGGTAAGCAACTAAAAGCACAATGCTTTTTTAAGCACAGGAGTCCTTGGAAATTTTGTTCTTCAGCAGACTGCATGTTAAGTCTACCTATGTTACAGATTTCTTCCACTTACGCATTTACTTCCTTATCTCGTCTTTTCAGCTTACTCCTTTACAATAATCTATGACATCTCAGATTCTTGCACTGACTCAGACAGTGAACTGATTTCCCCCTTTAACAAATGGCATACCATATCCCACACCTAAAGTTTTACTAAACTGAAATAAGGTGAGCTAATTCGATTGGAGAGGAATGCAAGCTTCTTCATTAAGTAAAATAAAAAAAACAAAAAAAAATTTTTGTTTCTAGTTACCATTTCAGCATGTGTTCTATTTTACATGACAGTGGAAGGCTGGAAGACGAATCCCTGGTACATCACCATAGTTTTGTTTACAGTGTGCTTTAAAATGTTCTTAGATAACACCTCTATTTGTCAGTGACACAGCAGGGAGTAAATGAAAATGTTTATTCTGACCCCTCAGCAGAAAGAACTCCCTTAATCCACTCACTGATGAGATAACACTGCAGGATTACAATAATCAACTTGCAGTATGTCCTCTATTAGGGCACTAAAGATACAGCATTTCATATCCACCAGGAAACGATTCCTTGCTTACATAACAGTGTCAGGCTTTCGCCCTTTGAGATCACATTTTTCACCCCATGCTGAGCCCTCAAACTGCTTCGGTTTCAAATGGCTCATATTAAACTAAATTCTACAATTCTAAAAGCCGGCAACTAAAAGAAAAATTGTTTGCAATGCCCACTATTGATTTAAGTAATGGAATGATAAAGAGACAGATGTTAACAATATACTTAAGCTTCTAAGCATCCTCATAGGGGTAGAGTTACAATGAACTGCTTGTGAAGGACTCTTATTTAAATGTAGATACAAATCTCAAACACTTCCTGCCTAACAAACTTAAAAATTGCTAATATTGTGCGGAAAGTGATTGCTCTGTGGATTCCACCACGGCTAAAGCCATGTCCATTGCCTAATGTAGTGCAAGAACTCTCGTTTTGCTACCAGATTATTGAGTTTTGTCAAAATACACATAATGAAACACTGAGAGGAGGGGAGGAAAGAAGAGAGAATGCAGATAACTCATTCAAACCTTGATTTTTTCCATACGCTTTTCTAAAGGAAATTTTAAGTGTCAAAAAATACATATCTTGTGCTCATTATTAAATGCTAAATACCACAGTGTTTTCAGCTGCCTTGTGGCCATTGTAAAGAAAACAGGTGTTCTGATAGATTATAAAGTGTGAGTCAGATGATGTGCAGAACAGAATTTTAATGAGGCTGCGAGCACAGAAGGCTGACTAGCCTTTTGAACATGATGCTAAAACACAGAAAGTAGTCTTAAAAGAGACAAATAGCAGGAACACAACTGAAAAATCCTCATTAATGTACACCAAGTGAATGTGATATAGAAAGTCATTAAGGTTTTGTAGGACACCAGCGGAACTGATTACGGCAAGGTCTGCAGCAGAGGACTTGGACACCGGACAAGCCCCTCGGACGTGGGGTTGGCTGCATCAAAGCCGGATTCATCATATTCACTTTTGCTCCATCCAACTCCTGCTGCTAAAACATGCACATTTCTTAAAAATTTGCTAGACTAGGTAAAGGTCCAGTCTAACTTTATAGTAATAATGGCAGAAAAATCTTCAACCAAGCTACGTCCTAATCCAGCCACTGTCTTCCGTTCTTTGCTCAACTGGCAGCAGATGGCACAGAGCCTCTGCGTGGGTTTGCTGACGCTAGCTCTGAGACCTTCCCAAAACAGGAGATAAAAGCATCCCCATCACATCATACAACCATTCAAATCACTCCTAGCCATTATGCTCACACAGAGCCTCTCCAACAGTTTTTAAAAATCATGAACAAAAACATTCTGTGATTGACATTTAGGAATAAAATAATTTTCAAAAAGTAAAAAAAAAAAAAAAATTGCAAGCTTGATATGTCAGGAAAGTTTCTTTTAACTGATGACAAAATTGCTGTCTGAAAACCACACACATGCATTACTAAAAGGAGTGTGTCTGGGTGTGACAGAAATGAATGGAAGTGGTCTTCCAAAGAGACATCACCCCAGTTGTCCTTCAGATGGTTTTACTCACATCATTAAACCAAAGGAAAGGCTATGAGATAAAATTGCATCTCTATGTGCTGTTCAAATGAATGCTCGTACATAAACTCAATTTTGTGAACGTGTTTGTTTGGTATCTACGAGCTTAGAGTTAAGCATGAATGTAAATACAGGCCTGGATCTTTTAGTCATAATCAGAGGACTGCATCAGATATTCTCACATATACATCCATGTGCAAAATATAGCAAATATATGACCCTCTTTCTATATGAATTAATTATTTTAGTATAATTCCATATTAGACTGTTAATTAACCAAACGTTTCATTAAGGTTATCCTCTTCCTACAAATTTCTGTCAAGCACATACTATCAATATCAGTACCGTGTTTCTGCAATTAGCTAGTGTGTGCTTTGTGAAGCATGTAAGTTGTTAAGTGTATGCATTTTTTGCCTCCTACACATTCTTGGACATATGTTGTTTATTTTTTAAGTTCCAAAAAGTGAGCATAGAAAATTACTTCTACATAGAGAGGATTTCTCTAACTCAACCTTAGAAGCAACATCCACTAGGGTTTCTGACTTCGTAAGATAGTGAGAAATGCCATAGCATTAACAGCAGAGGGAGGGAGCTAGTCATTACTCAAGTCCTGCCTTTTAAAAACTTCAGATACAGCAGTCAGAACAAGAATAAGAGCTGCAGTTTCCCTTCATAAAGTTCACTGCATCACCAAAGGACATCCTCCTTAGACTGCACCGGATAAATGGTTTGTAACACAGAATGAGAATGCACAACCTTGAGCATAGATGCAGTGCAGTCAGATCAGCTGGGTTGTATTAATTTTCAACAGAGTGGGACAAGGTTTTAATTATTTTCCTGAAGCAGAGAAGGTAAAATGGCAAAGCAATAGGGGTAGCACTGGAAGAGTTTGGAAAATCCAGGTGACTGTTTTCAGCAAGTGTGAATAAGAGAAATCCTAGGAAAAAAACAGGCTCACAACCTGCTACCAGCTTTACTGACGTACCTGACTGTCACCTTCAAGAGACTAGAGTTTTTCTTCTTTGAAGTGTAAAAGAATGCTAGGACAAGGTTTGAAAATCAAAATGGCAGAAGTTTTTTTGGAAAATGCGCTCACATACTATTGGAGAGAGAACTGTGCTCTTCTGGTGTCCTTGCTCTAGTTGTCCTATGGATAAATAAATGACAGCTTCAGCTTCCACATATAATTTCCTCTAGCAGGGGTAAAACTGATGACAGTCAGCGTTCCAGGAGCACATGTCTCAACAGCTCAACCCAGAAACTCCTCTGAGTGGTTTAATCCTTGCAGTGGGTGTTTAACCTTCTGCCGTATACGTCGTCTCTGTGTTACTTTCTTTCAGATTTGTTTCTTTTAGTTCTGTTGTTTTTCTGAACAGACTTACGTATTTTCAGAATCATGTCAAATTAAAGTTCTCCACATCCAGATAATCTCATACAAAAGTTTAGGACACTCCCTGTTCACCCTCATTATTCTCCTCCTTGCTTTTATAGCTTTGACAAAAATACCTGGAAATAAGCTTGGTAATACCTAAGTAAAAAAAAAACCTGAAGCTGAAAAACATGCATTAAGAAAACAAATAATTGAAATGAGAAAGTATGTTGAAATTCTGGTTTGTATCCTATTAAGCAGAGTAAGGACCTACAATTGAAATGTATGCACCAACGTCTTAGTAAGTACAAATGCAATGAAACTACACTACACTGAAGTGCCGGCCCACACACAAAATGCCTCTATTATTACCCTTTAAAGCATGTACGTAGGTGGTGGGAAAGGTGATTGTGAGTTTCATTGCCTTGGCCATATACTCTGATCTTTCTTTAAAAGAAAAAAAAGAATTCAACAAGAAACTGGAAAAACATGAGTACATTGGGATGAATACCCCTAAATTATTCCTCACACCCACATCTCCCAATCACATTCAGAACAGTTCACGATGCAAAAAACCTGTGACCCAAGCACACTTTCTGCACTACAAATACAATGTATAGGAATTGTTTGCAATGCTCATGAACAATACAAGACTTGCGGTGGGTACGTCTGTAGCACAAGTATTCAATACACAAGCTACCAAGCACCTTCAGCTAATTCTTTAGCAATCCTGATTTCCCCTTCAGTCAACTGAGGATCAGCGGTGCCAAGGATACTCATTCAGCCAAGAACACAAGATCATCTCTGAGCACTTTACCGAGTATTTCTCTTAAGAAGATTTCTAATGTATAGTTAGATATTTCTGCACCAAGTGGATACTTCTTAGCACTTTACAATCTGGTGAAAACATAAATTCTGAAAAGATATTAAACAGAAGCGTGAATGGGTATTTTGGTCATCTCAGCGACAGTTTCTATCTGGATATTCTTACAGACATTGGAAATGTTCAAGGTGTCTGTTTATATGCATAAGGTCAGAAAACATGAAAATAACAACTGTATCTGAATTTAACAGAAATATAAGAAACTCCATAGACATTTCTGTATCATGGGCTTTATTTTGGCTAGGATTTTTTAATTTCAATCTGTAAAATGAATTATATAGACTGAGATTTTGCAAGCTTTCTTTAGAAGAACAAATGTCTTTGCTTGCAAGCCTGTTTGACCTAACTCCATTTTCTCTCAAAATCTGTATTAGTATAATCCAGCTGAAGCGTGTGGCCACTGCCATTAAAAAAAAATTTATTATTGTTTCTGTATCGACAGATGGTTTTCATATGTGTTTTTTTTCCCTCTCACATTCAAAGGCAAATCGGCTCTATGAAAAACCTCTTCCATGTTTTTATTTTTCAAAGTCAAGGTGAATCAGAAAGGAAGGGAAAGCATGATACCAGTTTAATGGAAAATATAGACATTTACAAGCCTTGATTGTATTCTTACTGAATTCAGCAATAAAAGCTCCCAGTAGCAAGGGCCAGGCTCAGGGTCAGGGTCACTAAACATTCTGAACTTTTAACATTAGTGTGCTGTAGGTACAGTTTAAGTTATATTTTAAAATAATTCTATTGTAAATGTTGCATATTAATCACTTGCCTACAGAGAATAGGTAGGAGTTTGACAGTGTTGCCAAAGAAATGTCAGTAAATGAAAACTAAATGCCTAAATTTTCTACTGGAGAACAATAACCCTTCTAATTATTGCACATATGTTATAACTTTTATGGTGTAAATACCTAACAATCCATAAGTGAAAGTTAACCCCTTAGTTTTGAGAACAAAACATTTAAAACATTTAAATGACAATGCTAATGCAGTAGCCCTTTAAAATTAAAATGTATAAGGCTTAATAGTTCACCATACTCATAGCCAATTCCATAATTAAGAATGCTCAGATCTTCAAGGAAATAATCTTATTACAGAATTTCCATTTTATTCCATAAAATTTTCCATAACATGTAAAAGAATTATCAAAGCAGAAAGACTGTATACATTGGATTTTTTTATCCAGAAAGCTATTCCATGGGGATATCCAATGCATGAGCATTTCTACAAATCAATTGCTTCAAAGACTTATTTCAGGCAACTAACTAAAGAGAAATGCTTAATTGTCCCAAAGGAATATTTAGCTTTTCTTCCCCTCCTTGATATGATAAAAATGAAAACAGCACAGATACACACCTAATTCCCAATATCAAATTTATCGGTGGCGGGTCTTGCAAAAGATAGTATATTCCAAGCTGAAGACATTAATTTACAACCGACATCAGAACTGTATTGTCTTTCCTTCATCCACATAAAATAATTTGCCAGCCTAACCCCAAGTTTTCCAAGAGGGAGAAGTGCAAAACTCAGCAGGGAAAAGGGAACATTGCAAATCTCTGCTCGGACCACCAAGAGGCAAGGTACAGCATCACATGGCCATACATAGCAGGTTTTTGGGATTTCATTGACTAAGAAAAAGAGGTCGAGGCAACAGACTCACTGGCATGGCTGCAGCATTGCCTACAGACTAGCAAGCGTACAAAGCGCTCTGTTCCAGTTACTAATGCACTGACTGAGCCACCAAGCTTTGCCCTTGAAAGAAGAAAAAATGTAAGGTAAAGCGAACAAGCCTACACAGAAAAAAAGGTCCGTTCCCCACCTCTCCCTGAGATTTTATTTACAAGCACAAATAGCTTTCAGAGGATTTCCATATTTGAAATACTGCCAAAAGTGGTAGAGCAGGAAACAGCTGTAACATAGCCTGCTGGATGCATTCATTTTTGTTTTTCAAGCATCATTCCAGCGGCATAAATGGTATTTCCCCCATGTCCCCAGTCTGCAAAGCTGAAGACGGAAGCTTCATAAATTACTGATGCATTGCTTAGACATACTTTATAAATTTAATAAATTCTTCATGAAGCAATGGAATGACGTGAAAGCCTGCAATAGTGATTCGACGTAACCACGTACGGTCTTGTTTGGGTAGCTGTTAAAAAGAAAAAGCCCCTCTGGAATTCAGAGCAACATGGACCAGCTCCACGAGTAGGCAGAACGCTCACACAGCAAAGAAACAAGGAACAACTTCATTATTTTCCAGCACTCTTAAAAGAAGTATGCACAAAAGACTAATAAAAATTACAGAGTAAGAACCGTACAACGAGGAGGAGAATGGAGACTGCAGCGGGTAAAGACAGAGCCTGGCGGTGCATGCGGGTGCAGAGTAGCACAGACTGCCTGTACGACTGGTATCTAGTACAAGGAGACCTCTCGCCACCTTCCATCGTTTGTCTCAGAAAACTGTCATTTGGGATAGTAGCTGACTTTATAGTACATTAATTAGTACATGTTGCATATTTAGCAAAACTTCAAGTTCTCACTTGGGTTACAAAAAATCCACAAAGACTATAAAGCATATCCTGACATGTGCTCTAATCCATTTCTGTGAATGTACAATTTTTTGGCCCTAACTTAAACTCAGAAAAGCAGCACAGGAGCACAAAGACAAAGAGATACAAATATGTATTATAAAAAAGTTTTCAAAATATTTATAGAAAGATCAGCTCTGCCTCCTCTTAGTGATTGTTAGCATTTAAGAAGTTCAGATTTTCTTTGCTTTTCATAAATGCCAGATGTTTCCTATTACTTATTTTCACCTCAATATGCAGGACAAACCTGCTGCTCAGATAATCCTGCACGGCTAATACACATAAAGTAACTGAAAATGTGTGCATGCTTTTCTGGAGTGGGTGTAGAAACAATACGTCATTTCCAAAAAAATAGATATCTAAGCAGCTTTCCTTATGCTAGGGCAAAATAGGAATGAAATGGTAGCCACAGTAATTATATCAAAATATCTGTAAATTCTATCATGAAAGCTGACATTCTTCAGCTTTAACATTAGACAGCAAAGATTTCTGTGGATGGAAGACTACAGTTTAGGTAATACCATGCAGGAAAAATTCTAGACAGTTTGCACAGGGACATATTTATATCTGTAGCTAGAAAATCTTGTGGGGCAGGGGGCCCCAAAAGGACAAAGCTACAGTAGCGCAAAGCCGCTGAGCCCTCTCATCCAGCAAGGCACATAAGCACGTGTCTAGGTTTTGAGGTATACAGTCATCCTGACTACAAACGGCCTGTAGAAATGTTTGAATAAAGTGTATGTTTCATTGCTTTCTTAGACTCGAAGCGTGATTATTAAAGCATCTGGCAACTCCTATTGTGAACAGGATTTGTATGTGACTTCAGCCCATGGAGCTATGTAAGTCTGCTGAGGAATGTAAATGTTTTCAGGGCAAGGGCCTCGTTCGTTTGTCGCGGTCTTTTCCTTGCTATTAGCTTGCATTAGCATCAGTCAGAAAATCTTAAAAATCAAACAGAAACATGGTGCCTTGTTTCCAAAAGTGTTTTACACACATATTACCATCATTCATGCTGCAACTGGCTTATATCAACGATAGCCTCTATTACTCTTCCTTGTTGGAACTATTGTCATCATTCCAGCAATGCCATAAATGCACTTTGCACTTGAAGAAAGTTTATTTTCTTTTTCAGGTTTCTTAGATGTACAATTGGAATATTAGGCTGTTTCTGGTTATTGAATACTAAAAATTCCTCTGTCATTTCTAGGAACCACTTCTTCTAACTACATATGCAGCTATACCTGGATATGTCACATAAGGGAATTTAAATCCTTAAAATTTGCAATGGGTAGGAGAGATTGTTTAAAATATGAAGATCATATTTGTAGACCTGCCCAGAAGCTTACGATAAATGTGTATTTTAAAAGAAGACTACTGAAACAGAAGTACTTTAGGTGATGAGGGAAAAATCCAGGAATGAATCAGTTGAGGAAGTAGAGCTGCTTATCACAAAAAACATGTTTGAAAATTTGCAGATTGAAAAGAGCATTAAAAATAACACTTGCTGCTCATAACCAACCAAGATTTATAGAAGTATTTAGAATTTGTTATTTCTGAGCTACTTTCTTCACCAGTGAATTAATACATCATTCAAGACACTACAAAGAAAAATCATTTGTGGAACACATGCTTGGGATATCAAAGTTATTCAAGAGAGAGTCCAAATACCTTTACAACCGTAACAAGGACTGGTATTGGGTGGGGAGTGTGGAAGGGGCACTGGAGCAAGGTGATTAGAAATGGATTTAGTGAAGAAATCAGCTCATTTTTTGTAGTAATTCTGCACCAAGATTAATGACAAAGAGAACAACAATGAGCTAAAAGGTTGGGTGACAGCAAAGAGACAGAAAGTGTGCAAGAACAAGGGGGGAGAGCTCACCCTGCGAGTCACTCTTGTGACAGTACTGGGATGAGTCTCTGTCAACATCCTGTTTCTTTTCAAAGAAATCACCTATGCAAAGTCACATTTTGCATTTACAAAGCTAGTGAGTTGTGCCTAAGAGCAGGCAGCACCTGTCCACAGCATAACCATGCACTAAGAACAAGGACCTCGCAATGCTCCTTAACTTACAAAAAACCTGACCTCATCATCTTTACAGTGAAACTAACTGTGGAGTGGGTCTGGGCAACAATTAAAGATGACCATATTTTCTTCACCAACTGAAATTAGAGAAAGACTTTTCAACTGAAAGAGTTAAGAGACTACACTTTAACAAATTATTAGATTTAACAGCCTATTTTATTGCTCTGTTTTGCAGAAGGAGCTATGCAATTTTTTTCTAATAGCCTCGAGTCCTGCTTTCAGGACTTACAACTTGAATACCCTTGCCCGTGTGTAATATGCCCCTAGAGCAATCCAGGTGAACCTGTTCAGTGATGGTTTATGTCTACTGCACAGCCAGCACCACTCTCTGTAGCACTAACATTAGAAACACCCGTGAAAAAAATCTAAGGAATGGCTGGGCCAATCCTACTGGGTATAAGATAACTGGATACATGTCAGAGCTTCATGACTTCTATGCCACAGAAGACCATGCTGTTGACACTCATGAAGTGTCACTCTAGAACACAATCCAAATGACTCATTATTTGCATCAATTCCAGAGGGCCAGATCCAAATGCCTAAGAAAATACATAGCACACAATCATGCAGGCAGAAAAAATGAAATAGTCTACTTCCTAGGAAGTTCCATTACATCACACCATAGGCAACATAGATTTTTTTTTTTCTGAAAATATTCAATCTGATAGAATGTTTTGGTTGAGAAACAGAAAAGCACAGCCAATATAACAATCGTGAATTGTTTGATAGGGTTTTCTCCTGTCCCAAAGCCTCAGATTGTGAACATCTATCAAGCCATGCTTTCTAATTTAATTGGGCTGTAGTTTACACTCATAACCAAACAATAAAGTTAGAGTAATGAGTTTCAATCACAGGACTCTAGAAAAAATGTTAATTACACAGATAATTAAAATCACCACTTTACTGTCCTTTCCTTGTTTTTGGTACCGTACTAGAAACTGTAGATGGTAGAACATTATCTCCAGTATTCTTCTCATAGTATTAGAAACGTCTTCAGAGATGAGTAGCAATTTTCCTAATTGAAAGCAATGTCAGGCTTCACTATATTGAAATGAAATGAGCAGAGCATAATTCTGATTTGTTTTACTTAACCCATTTTTTTAAAGATCCAACTATACCTTTTGAAAGGGATTCTTGCAACTTGTTATGTTTTAATAGTGCCTATTAATAATTAAGTCATGATTTTAAGTTTAGTAAAAAACATATACATATCTTCCGACTGAATAATTATCCAGATGCAGGCCCAAACCTAAACAAATTTAATTTGGAGTTCATTACTTCACTTAATTTAGATCCAAGAGCAAGTATAATTTTCAAAATGCTAGGTAGAAACATGAAAATGAAATCTTTAAATGGTTTTAAGTAATATTTTGCCTAATTTCTGAATTAACCTAAGCCACTCACTTCTTAAAAATTAAACGAGAATTCAACTAAACAAAACCATTAAGCTTGCAATTTTAACAGCAACTCTTCTTTTTTCTTCTAAATATAAACATTTATCTCAATAAAGAACTAGGCACTGTTAAAACACCTTGTATTCATGAGGACCATTGTCTGTTATTATATGAAACAATTTTGATATCAGGAAATCAGTTGCTAAGAAGTATTTACCAAAACTGACTTCAGATTAGGAAGCAGTTTTATTATGAAAATAGTACAAATTGGTTTGGGCTTCTTATAATCCACAGTTCATTTATTACTCGGATTTATTACTCTGAGCAACCAGTACCCTCAGTGAGAAGATGCTGGACAGAGGAAGCCTATTTAATCCAGTGGGATCAGTAAGGACTTTCCAATATGAAAGGTTTGCAAAATTTAGTCTATGCATACAAATAAAGACCAGCAAACACTGACTGCCCACATTATCCTGAGATCCCAGAAGTAAGAGAAACATTTTCCCACATTTAGAAAAGCTTTGTACATAATTCTTACTGTAATTTGCATTACAGCTGGGCTGGAGAAATGATAATTTAAATCTGTAGGTACCGTGTGAGGATGTGGGGAGTGGGGAATTATGGGCGTTGTTTTGCTTTACATGTCAATAAAAGCACCAAATAATTAACACAGTGTCAGATGCTTCATTTGCTATTCATGTTTACCAGGGTATTTGCTGAGGACGAAGTAACATCCGGACCCCTCGCTATACTAAGCAGTGTACAAAGACATCCTTCAAGGACAAGGCAAAATATTGTTGCCCTTCCCTGCTAAGCGATACCGCCACTTCATAAGAACAAACATTTCTACTTACGGAAAACAGAACAAAAAAGCAGCGTAACAGGGAACCTCTGGCACCTCCCTGTACCAGCGCGCCTCAGTGACCGAAGCGGCACCTCTGCTGTCCCGTTGCTACCGCCGGCAACGAGCACAGTACACGAGGAGGGCGAAGAGCCCGACACAGCGTGGGGCTTCACCTTCCACTGTGACCTCCTCCTCGCGAAAAGGCAGAGGTTTATTTAGGAGGGAAACAGCCAAGAAATACAAAAGCAGAGAAATCCGGAGAAGAAGCAGTATTAATAGGACACGGCAAGGCCGGAAGGAAGCCCAGACGACGAGGGTAGGGAAGGAGAGAGCTGGAGCTGCCCTTCAGTTAGCCGCCGGCAACAAGAGCCCAGTCACAGCCTCCGCGCTGTCCCTTCAGCGGCACAAGCTCCTGCCGTGTCTCCCTCCCGCAGCCGGAGGAAGGGCAGGGAGAAGGCGTCACGCAGGCCACGCAGACTCGCTGGAGGGAGAAGATCTGCACCCGCATAGGGAACTGCCACCGTCCGCTGCTTCTCTTTCAGGGAAGGGGAAGCAGCACCTTGCAGATGGTGCTTGCTCCCCACCTCTCCCTGTGCACACACAGCTCTTAGATGACCTCTGATACCTCTGAAGAAAAGTAAAACGCTTATGACCCCCCATTTCCCTGTGTGAGCAAGTACGGTCACCGTGACAGTCGCTGGGACAAGGAAGGGCTTGTTCCTCTCTCTTGCCTTGTTTTCTGTGACAGTGTTTTGCTTCGCAGTAAGGCTAGCTACTATCAGTCTAACACACTGTTGTGGCAGGATAATTATATTCTGCTTTAATAAACATCTTGGTTTAACCTCTGGGTGTTTTAGATTAAACTCTCACCTCACCTCTGCTGTTTTTTTTTTAAATAGGGAAATATCGGCCTGTCTGTGGTAGTCAAGAATTCTGCCAAACCTTCACAACTGTTTTCCCATTGTATCTTCATTTATTATTAACTATTATTGCTAGTGTCTGCACGTGCAGTATCTGCAGTTATCTTAGTGATTATTCCAGCCCTGAAAAGTTTTGGCTGAGGAAATCCTCTGGCCCAGGCTGCAAGTGAGAAACTCCCGGCTCTGCACAAAGCGTGGTGAAGCAAAGAGGAGACTGCCACAGCGAGGCGTGCGGAGCCACGGGACCACGGGGCCACCACACCAGCTCACACGGAAGAGCTGGTGGACAAGCCACACGACGCCTCCTCCGTATGAGAGCACATGACGAAAACGCCTGTGTTTTGGTTATAGCACTGATGCACTTCTGGTGACCCTGCAGGATTTTTTTGTAAATGAACAGTCGGTAGCAGCCTCTCAGAAGGACCGATTCAGCCTGTAGCTCTTCCCCCACCCACCTAGAGAGACTTTGGAGACAAGAATGTCAGGGACGGGACACAGGCTGCACCACTCGTTCCCAGAGGACCCCCGGGGTTCTTCACCACTCCTTCAATTTTGCAAAAACTAATTATCTCAATCTTGTTCAACAAAAACACAGAAAATAAACCAATTAAAAGATAAGTAGGAGTTGAGCAGTTTACAGGTTTATCTGAATCATAAATTTCAGGTACTCTTAGCAAACCAGGCAGGTAGAGTTTTTCCAGACAAGCAGCTGATGCCTCCTCTGACAGTTCAGAGGCATGCTCAAGGCAGCCACCAAACTCCGGGTAGGTATCAACCTATGCCTACCTCTTATGCCTTCAGCACTTGCTTGGCAAGCCAGAGATGAGAAAGCCTGACTGCTTTTTCCTCTTGGCCCAAGAACCTAACATTTTCATTTCTAAGGTTCAAGAACTCTCTGCAGGGAAACTATTGGCCAAATGGCAAGTAAAGCAGTCTAGCAAAGAGTGCGCATATTTGTGGGAGTGGTAGGAGCTGGAAGGACAGGAATTAGAAAGTAATTGCTCTGTTTGATAATTAGGATTCATTTCTTCATCAGTTGAAAATGTTTTCTGCATTCTGTGACTTGCTTAGGATTTGCTGGGCCAGCCACCATCTCCTCCACAGCTACAGGGTCCTGATGGTCGGTGGAACTGTGAGCAAAAGAACGTAGAAAGGGGAGGCCCACATCCCACCCCATACTTCAGTATGTACTGGACTTTCCACATCACACAGTTGTGGGAAGTAAAAAGGATGTGTAATTCAATCAAACAGAACATAAGGGGGAAAGGAAACCCAAAGGTAAGTCGTTCTGACAAAAAGCATTGGCATGGAAGAAAAATATATCTTCATTTTAACCAGAGATAGTGATTTTTTCCAAATTTGTCTGACCTCAGTATATCTACACTTCTGTTCTCTGCTAGTGGACCCCTTAGTCCCTGCTTCTCACTGGCAGATTAAAGAAATATTTTCTCCTGCATGATGCACATGATTTTTCATAGTATGGTTTTAAGTCAAGCTTCATATTCAGGAAAGAAAAAAAGAAATATCATCTTTGTGTAAGTATTTAGATTTTGCATATCTAAGTGGCCATGATGAATTAATCACAGCAACAATGAACTGTAGGAAAAATTTTCAAGAAATATATTGCTCTTGCAAATTTTACACTAAAGCAGAATAAACCCCTCAAGTTACACAGTACAATTACTGTAACATTGTTTTGGCTGTGCACAGTCAGTTAAATAAGATTAATGTAGCAACTTTTAAATATCAATAAGTAATAAACATCTTCATGTATAGGCCATGCTCACTCATTCATGTGCTCTGGAGTGTATTCAAAACAATTTCTTCAATTAGCTAGACATAGTGTCTAACGAAGGACCTACTTCTCATTAAGGATTATTTAATCACATGTAGAGCTTGGAAGAAATTTTCATCAGCTATTTTTGAGTTCTTGATTAATTTAAGAGATGCTTAAAATGTTTTTAAAATGTATTTTCACTCTATAATAATTCCAAAGAGGATTCTCCAACTGTTTGCTCTATCCCAATCCATTTTTCTGCTAGCACCAAGCACAAGAAACTTGCAAAATTTGTAACAGATGTGCCAACAGAACCCTGCCTACACTACAGTATTCCCTACCCTGAAGCCTGTAGGAGGAAAAGGGAAAAATAACAGTCCTTACAGATATGATCCTACTGCACATTTCCACTTTGTCTTACAACAGCTTGTTTTTTTTTTTAATCTGTAACCCTCTAGTAGTATTATATTTTGTTAGGATTTTTCAACTTAAATGAACACCTTCTAGAAACCAGAACAGCAGCAATACTTTGAATTGTACTTGCAACTCATTATTACTTTGGTTCCCACCTATGAAAGATAATATTACTGCAGGTAAGCTGATATTTTTTCAATCATCTCTCCTGAAATCCACATAGAAATGCATTTCACAACAAAAAGGTCTCTCAAAAAATACCGTTTTCATTCCAGAGAACGCAATCTATGAAAGAGAGATGAAATTTGTAGCTTCAGTACTGGAGTAAAATAAATAAAACAGTAGATTTCAACATATTAACAACAGCTTAATCTCTTGAAAATGAGAAGCAGAAATGAAATCAGTTAAAAAATATGATAGACAGTTACGGTTACAAGTGACACACACACACACACACACACACACACACACAGCTTATTGTTCACTTTCCTTGTGAGCTGCTCTTTTTTTATGTATCCAGCTATTTGGTAGTTGATTATGAATGTAATGCTGGGGTCAAGGATTTTCTTACAACTATTCCTGTGTCTTAATTCTCACAGGAAACACAGAAATAGGTCACACCAACTTGCACACTCTCTTGTCTAGCTAATTCGGTATGCTAAGTTCTATTAGCAGCGTACTAAATTTGCCCATAGCACATCACACACTGCTGACACTTCAATACATACAAATAATTGCCTTTAAAGAAAGTATTACTTCATCAGTACTATGTTATGCACTACATTCAAGCAAAGGTCACCTGAGAAGTTTACATAGCGCAGGGTCTCCCATTTAGAAAAAGCAATTGAAAGGAGAAGGATTATTTTCCAGGTATTCCTCTCCCCCCTGCTATTATTTCCATATATCGTCATCTTTAGCAAATACAGAGAGACTGACAAACACCATCACTTTTGGTGAGGTAAATCCTTCCTTGAACTGCCTCACAACCATGCTCCTTTTCTGCCTTATCTCTATTCTATTCCTATCCAGCCCACCACCTTCTCTGCCAACCTTCTAAATCCTTGGCCCTTCTAAACCCATTTCCTTCTTTCTCATTTTTCTCCCATTACTCTTCTGCCTGTCCATATTTCAGCTTTACTTCTTACGTAAGAGAACATGTGAGAACACATAAGAAAACGTAACTGTTATTAACAAATACTAGAAATCAATGTTCCATATATGATGTTCCATTTCTAACACACCTGTCATACACAAATCATTTCAGATCTTGGACATGACACAGTGAAGTAAATTCACCAAGATCAGTGATCTTCCAGTTTCCACACTTCCAATAAATAGACAGCAATATGTCATTAACAATAGCATATCTTCTGTGACAGTTTTGCCCATGTCCTTTCCCCTGAACTGATAACAACAATAGAAAACAAATTTTATGGTCTATACACTTAAGTGATTTGTAATAGACTCACTTCACACCAAAACATGGGTATGTAATACTATCCAACATGCTAAGCCAGTATCACAGAGTTTGTAATCAAATGTGAACAGTAACTGTATAAATCCAGAACACGCAACTGCATAAATCCAGGAGACATACTGACAGCTCATCCCAGTGCTCATGAACAACAGCCCACATAGATCAACTTCCATAATGTCACTGAACACCAAAAAAACCAAGGGTGTTAGTAACAAAGGCATGGCTGAGAGACACTTAAGCTGTGCTCAGATTCCTGCTGGGAAGCAAAGAATCCATCCTCTAAATCACGGCCTCAGACAAGATATGGAAAGGGACTGAGAAAGGCTTGCAGGGTGGTTATAGCAGCTGTAATACACTCAGTGTACTCGTAAAAAACTGCTGTTTGTAAAAGGAGATCTTACCACGCCTCATTCTGAAATTTATGTCTTTGCTTTATCTTGGTAAAGGAAACTGTAAGGGGTGCCTCAAATTGGGAGGGGAGTATAAAGGCTGAGTCTCATGCAAGTCTATTTTCTTTGCCTCTGAAATCTTGTAAAGTGACAGAAGACAACTTCAAGATTTCTAGTGGTATGATTCCAGAACTTTAAAGATTCCAGAATCTTTACAGCTGACAAGAATGCCCAGCATTTTTATTTCTATATGGTGAAATAGGTAAAATTAACACAAAAGTAGGAGTTGCATAGCAGTATTATTCACAAAGGGTCTTACAATGTAGAAAAACAAGTGTAAAACCAAGGAAGGTATCTAGAAGTGTAACAAACATATGAGCTAAAGGAATAGGTAACTAGTACCCATAAAAAGCTTCCTAAAATTTAGAGGTCAACCCTTTCAGACAAAAAGCTGTTGTTCATTAAGATGATAGAGAAGCACCTAGAAGAGTGACTGTAAACTACAATTGATAAAATAGAATAGAGCAGGCTTCACTAGATACACACCAAATACCTTACTGCAAATAAAAGGAATGGTAAAGACAGAAGAAATTAAAATGTTTCCAGCTGATTTGGGTTCTATTTCCAATTTATATTACTGTGGACCATTTAACCTTCCTGTTTCTTGCTTTCCCATGGAAACGTAGAATCATTCACATGAGAAAGGACCTCCAGAGATTATCTATTCTGAGCCGCTGCTCAAAGGAGAACCACTGCTGAACTGAGACCAGGCTGCCCAGGGCTCTCTCCAGCTGGGAAAACCTATGAGGACGGCGAATGCACAGCCCCTCTGGGCAACCTGTTTCAGTGCACCACTGTTCTCAGATGGATTTTTATTTTCCTTAGATCCAGTCAGAACTTCCCCAGTTTCAATGCATGGCCGTTGTCTCTTGTTCCCCTGCCATATGCCTCAGTAATGAGAAGATGGAGCCAGACTCTTTAACCTCCTCTTTGCTACTGGAAGGCTGCTGTCAGGTCTCCCTGAAGCCTTCTTTTTGGCAGGCTAAATAAGCCCAACTCCCTCAGTCTCTCCTCAAAGGACAAATGCTCCAGTCCCCCGCAATCTTGGCAGCCTTCCACTGGACTCACTCAAGTTTAACAGCACCTTTGGGATCATCTACTTTTCTGAAGTGCTTTAAAATTCAGAAATGAAAAAACTTAACTTTATTCTTCCTTGTCTATGATTCATCATTCTGTAGGTCAATCTAGAAGCTGCCTCAGGGAACACTGGGAAACACACATTTTCAGGTTTTTGCCCAAAGACAGAACAGAAGGTAGCCACCAAAAGTCTTTCAGTATAATTGAGAGTACTATGCTTGTCATGTTGCTTAACAGCAAGAAACAAAAATCTCTGATACAAATAGTCCCCCTGACTTCTGCAGGGTTTAGATCAAGTGATAAATAGAGTCCTAGTATTGTAAGGGTATCAGTTCACAACAACAATCATATGCTGCTATTCCCTCATCATTTTTACTTGAAGGAAACCTTACAGTATAGCCGATTGTCATATGCATAAAATACAGAAGATAAGAGGTGAGATAAAAGAAAATTCAGAAGCTCAGAACCTTGCACAAGCACAATAAAAACAATGAATAATATTTGTTATAGCCTGGTTTCAAACTTTTATATGTATAAGGGGTTTAATCTATTTTGTATCTTTTCAACAAAGGAGAAAATACTAACCAAGTCTGAAGAGACAATGATTTTAATTTTTACAAGCTATGAACATTTAAAGCAAAAGGTGTGAGGCTTATCAGTACATTTTCAACCTGTTTTATATGATAACACTATCTACACACAGCAAGTATGGCCAATGTATGCAGCTCAGTGTCTCTTACCTAAAGCACTACCTGAGTTTAAGCATTCTGCAGTTAGGATTTCTCAGTAGGATTTTTTGTTTCTATTTTATGAGGAAAAAAGTTTTAAAAATCACAGTCATGTTTTATTAACTTGACCAGTGTTTCCACCTGTTGTTTATATTTGATTTGACTTTGAAAATGTATTACTCCAAGTATCAAGTGAAATTAATTCTGGTTTTACATTTCTTATTAAAATACTATGTAGTTCTACAACAAGTGTGGATTACTATGATTTTGGGAAGTACAACTACATTGCAGAAGAAGTTTCACAAACTTCGTGGTAGACAAATCCCTACATCTAAATATTATGGATTATTACACTAACTGCTGCTCACTGAATCTTATCACAGTGAACCCTCTTTTATTAGAAACTTTATGATCATGAACCTCAGTGCAGTTTACACTGTGAATACCTTTCTCACATAAATATATTAGCTATATTCTATTCTAGCAGACTGCCTGGGCTCAGCTGGCTCTAACTTGAAATCCTACTCATAACAGAGTTATATTGGTAGTAATACAAATGACATATAATTGGATTTTTTTTAACTCCTCCCCATCATTAGCAAAGAACGAATAGAAACCTTTTCATTACGAACAATTTCCATTTTTTACTTCTTGTTCCTGTTATCAAATTCCAATAGGCATAGTATACTATTACTAAACAGTTAATTAGTGAATCTTTACAAAACTCCTAGTAAAACTGAAGAGAGATGGTATACATTTAGGTTCAGTCTATCTCACAACATTCACTCTATTGAGAAGGTATTGTAAGAGAATGATGTACTGACTATGTAATTACATGGCTTCATTTTGAATATACAGATGGTACCGACAAGTTTTTTACTAAAGGTAATTGGTACATGGAATTTCTAAGTCATGGAAAAAGACAATATTCTTAAGATTCATTTTAGTTATGATTTATGATAAAAGTTAAAATTTCACTTTTTCTGCACAGATTAGAAATATAACACAGGTATCTTCTCAAAAACACTGAAACACCATCAGGTTTCACATAAAATTTACTTTGAAAAATTGTGATTATTTATCACGTACAATCTATTCATGCATTTGTGATTTATGCTATATGATAAAGTCTGTATCAAAATGAGACACTCAAAATAAAAACACTTTTCACTTTTGAATAAATTCCATGAAATGGTTTGTCAAAAGCATTCGTTTCCTGACAACATTCCTCTTTCTATTTAACAGAAAACTGATTCATCAGTTGTAAACAGTTGTAAACAGTTCTAATTTTACCTAGGTTTACCGTGTACTTAACGAGCTATAAAAAGATTAGGAAATGTCCTAGCTGCAAAGAGCAGGAGCGATCCTCTAAATAAGACCAGGGGAAGGGAAACTGCCTTCTATGGCCAGTCCTAACCATCAGCAAAACACTTTTACATTATGGCATTGGGCAAAAAAGAATCATCCAAGCAGAAAACTTGTGTAAAAGAACTTTTTTTGGAAAAGGAAATACATAATCTATCTGTAACAATTTGTTTTAATGAAGAGAAGAAAGAAACTTGGAAATGAACATGAAAAGCAGCATAATAAGTGATGTTTTTAAAAGACATCTCAAAAGAAATGTTGAGAGATTTTGGTGTGTATTTTTTTTTTCCTTTTTAGGTAGTAAATCAATTAGTAGCTGTCTTTGAATTCTTTGGGGTTTCTAAAAGGTATTGGCTTGACTGATACATGGAATTAGCTTAGATGATATTCCCTTGGCAGGCTATAAACCCAAACATAACATCACTCCGGTAGCTCAAGGAAATTCATAGGAAGAAACACAATCATATTGGTCTTTTCTTAAAACACAAGGAGAGTGAAATGCAAAATGTTATGTATAGCACACAGAAAATTAATTATTTAAAAAAATCTAAGTATTAATCACTAATAACTTAATGCTGTTTTAATATATATATATATTTTTAAACATGATGGTGCTAGGTCCTTCAGGACCATCAGCCTTCTATAAACTAAGGTCATTTTCTCCAGTTGTATAAGCTGATTTTCTTCTCTGCTCCATTAACAGTATAATTATTTGTGGAAACTAGTCATTAACTTTGTGTATTTGTCACAGCAAGAATCAGAGTCCTTTATTTTTAAGTTTTTTTAAAAGCTCCCCATGATTTTTGACATTTTGGAATTAAATGAGTGAGTGGGAGGGAAATATGCAGGCGAACAGCTATACTGACTTTGCTGAGAGCTTTAAAATAATAGCGCATTGAAGCGCACACGAGGTAGGCACTGAGCAAGACTGCTGAGCTGCACTGCAGGGGCACAGCCGCAGCAGGCCAGCAGCCCTGCAAAAGTACGCGCAAACACCTGAACACCAGCTAGCCAAAAGCAGCCAAAATTAAAGAAAAATAACTCATCTCAGTTTTCAGCAGAGAAAGGGATCCAACTGTCTGTCTTTAGAATCGCAGGGAATACCCTTAGCGCAGAGCAGAGGTTGTCACCCTCACGCTGCGGGAGGACAAAACACGTGTAAGGTTTGCACATGCCTCCGACATCCTCCTGACATAGCGACAGACCTAGTGCTGGACCGAGCAGCTAAAGCAGGGCCTCAGGGGCAACACGTGAATACCTAATGGGGAGTAAAATTTTATAGAAATGAGGTTTCAAAAAAATCTATCCATCAATGCAATACTACAAAATGTACAGGAGTAGTTTAACACAAAATTGATGGGACACTTCTTATCATGGTAATTTCTGGAGTTAGTTCCTTTTGGTTCCTTTGCCATTATTTAGATTTTAGCAACTTACAATGTTATTTGTAACCAAGAAAAAGATCATAAAAATATCCTGAAAATACTTCTTTAAACTGGGAAAACTGAAAAAAATATGTTAAGCAAACAAGCATAACATAATGTAACATCTTTACATTAAAGATATATTGGATAGTTACAAATGACAGCATCAGAAAGCAAAATAATCTTTAACTGTGGAGTTTTTAACCACAGATATAAATAGTTTCACTGAAACTAAATTCTGCAATGTTTTCTTTCTTTCTGGATACATGAGAGAATTTGTTTTGACATGTCAAATATAATAGATAATGTCTAAGTTGTCACGGAAGTGAAAGAATATTTAATGTTTGTACTGCAAAAACAATAGCTACAAGAATGAATCACCTGCTCACAATCATGAACTGCTAAACAGAACAGCCTGTTAGATATTTGATAAGAGATTCTCACATGCATATATTTGCCAGAGCCAAAAGCAACACTTGTTACAGTTTTTCAGTCTTCATTTGTATGTGTAATTTATTCACAAGACAAGTAGGTGATAAATTATCCATAAAGTTAATTTTAGCAACACGGCATATAAAGGTTTTGCAGATTACCTGCAAGTGATTTACTATGGGTATTTCTCCCTATTTCTAATACGCTATCACATGCACTGCTGACACATTTCCTTGGTAAACAGCATCCCTGAACAGCAGCTAAAATCCACTGAAAACATGAACCAAGGAGAGTAACCTACTGGTCCTACCCTGGTCTATATATTCATATTTAGAAAAGGGCCAAACACAGTGGGACCTCATAACGAATTGCCACCACATCCATTGCAGGTAACTGCCAACCTTCTCTTTTTCATTGTGTGTCATCTTTAGAAAATAATTTTCTTCAGTAGCTGTGAGCAGAACTGGTCAACGTTATGCTGATAAATACTACGTCAACCAGAGCATGTGTGTTATGCAAACCAAGAACTAAGGGAGAGCTTTTAGCAGTATATTGCAATGCTACAGTTTAACTCTTCCCACCTTAGATCCGAATCTTGCACCAGGAACCACACCAAAGCCCGCCGTCTTCAGCAGGGGGCTGTCAAACCCCAACTGTTACCAAATACATTTTAAGCATATCCTGATTCCCAGTGACTCTACCATAAGCACTTAGCTAGAAATTAGCTGCTACTGTTGCTTCACAGATCGTGAAGCAGATTTCCAGGTCGATGACTTGTGTCAGTGTAAAGGCAATACTCCTGTCGAGTTATTGTACTGCCTGCCTATTGCAATTCCTGAATAGCTCAAAAAACCCCAAACCCCATGATGATTTTAGTAAAGACTTTTATTGTAGCTGATGATTTGTATCATCAAAAGTGTTTTGGTGATACAAATCATCAAATGTATGTCCCATACGATTTTTGAAAACAAGACAATATTAATGATTGTATTTCCCAATGAAAGCAAAGAAAGACAAAGTTCCCTTTAAGAGCCAGGATGATTCAAGCAGTTGCTTGCTTGTAACTTAGGAATGTGATATTGCATGTTACACACTTTAAAGTACATTCAAGTACTTTCTTTTTGTATTTGATTTTTCTCTCGTGTTCTCATCATACTCAGAACCACACAGAGTCCCACTGACTGCTCTCAGAGCTTTGATTCACAGACTCTTTCCCTACCAGGGTGAATGAAGAAGTATCTTTAACAGGTATATACCGCTTTCAAACTGTGTACTTCAGATCACATAAGATAATTAATTTCATAAATATTTGCTCTGCCTGTAGCACTAACAGGTATACAAACAGCTGTAACAGATTAACCTTACAAAGCAAGAACTTTCATTATGACATATATGAAGCACTGTTACAGTGAGAGAAATGGACTAAATCCACAGCTGGTAAAATCTTTAATTTATTGACAAAACTATCCCTTCCCAAAGTCAGAAGTTTTGCTGTTGGAGGTTGGATTTCATTTACTGACTTCAATTTACAAAGGCAAAGGAAATGGATCACAATTTAAATGTATTTTAAATGAAATAATTTAAATAAGTCCTCCGTTTACCTTATAATGGCCTGATATTTCTATGCTTATCTGATACCAAGTTGATTATATGTTACCCATAATTAAGGAAGCTTGCCCAGTACTTATTTGAAACTGTGAGCTAGGCATACACAGCACCTTCTTTTATGAACACGCTTACATTTGACCCAAGAGCCTGTCTGATAATTATTAGGCATGAATAGCAGCGTTCAGGTAGGCAGGACATCTTCGGGGAGTAAGGGCTTAAACTCTGGGTTTTACTTTTATAGATTGCTTTATTCACTTGATGACAATTTAATAAAAATAATGCTCTGAAAACCTCTTGCAACTACTTAAAAACACAGTATTCCTATAAGGCTGATACATTTTGTTAATTGTGAAGAATAAAATGAAGTGGCTTTATATCCTTTCAACAAGTATATACCTGAGAACTACAATAAGAATTAGTCTTAATTTATCTGCAGTACAGCCTGCATGCTTTATGAAAAGTATATGTGTATACAAAAACAGGGTGGAAATTAACTTCTGCCAAAGGCTACCACCAAATGTCAATTAAACTGCCAGCCTTGCGGAGGTTGGTATTCTGTCTCTCTGCCTGGGGGAAGCTTTGTATTCAATTTATTGTTGAATAAGACAACTAGTCTGGCAGGGAAAACAGATTAACAAATTATATAGTATTTTTTAAAAGGTGAACATAACTTACTGAAAAACAAATTTAAGGAAGCTTTCTTATTACTGTTCTGACTATTTTTCACAGTGTAAAGCTGGACAGGGCAAAAAAAAACATTAAATGACTGTAAGCAGGACCTAATACAAGCAAATATAAGTTTAAAATGCAGTCTTGGCTTTGTTTTACTATTTCATTATTTTATTAGCATATAAATATTTGTGGGAGAAGCTGCTGCCATACCCAGCCAGAGGATGTAAAAAGCAGCTGTGTTCTAAACAAGGTATGAATTCACTGACTGTTAAAAAATGCTTTGTTCTTTCTATTAAACAAACACATAGTTTATCTCTGAGTCTGTCTTTCTCTTTGCAAAGAGGTACTATTTACCGTTTCAAGCGTAGGTGTGGCTTCATATTGCTATATCCTATAGACACTCAGATAGTTAGGTGCCAGTTGGTATCCCAATACAATCCAAACACAGTTACTCGAGCCCAAGTTAATGAATTACACTAAAATTCACAGGATGCTACCTTAAAAAGAAAGGGTAACATGTTAAAGTTCGGCCCACGTAACGCTTATGTTGATTATTTCAATATATGTACGGGGTGATTCAAAGAGGGTCCTCTCCCCACACCCCCACTCCCAGCAACAACGTAAAACTTGCTCCAACACCTGTCCACGCCAGGACTGCCTCACACCCTCACGTAGGTGTTCTTGGTCAGGTTGGGAGCTCTCATTAAACTGGCCTTTTTTGGCATCGATTCTGCTGAGAAAAGACCTAGTTTATTTGCTCACATCATTATACAAAAGATGAAACTTCCTCTAGGATGTAAACTGAGCCACTCTGAGGCAAAATCCCTATATGCAGGCAAATGTGTGGTGAAGATCAAAACTAAACTCACTGTTTTCAATATTAATTTGTTTTTTGCTAATAGGGTCGGGTCTCAGAAATGGAAAAAGCTATTTGTTTTTTCTAATTCTGAGTAGAAATTTCTGTGCTCACTTTTCTTGTGATCTGAAAAAGTCAGAGTTCAGAATAATTATCCACGGCTTCAGGGAGAGAAGGACTTACTCAGAGCGTAGCTCACTCAGTCTGTATCTGACGCTGAAAACAGGGCTATAAAAGTCACCATGTAAGCACACGCTTTGCTCCTTTGGAGAGGATCATGAGAACATGTCCTGCCAGGACTGCTGCAGCTCCTGAAATACATATCGTGTCTACCTGCCACGTAAACCAGAGAACGATGTGACACATGGACTGAGCACATGTGCAGCTACTGCCACAACGGCACTCACGCAACGTCAGTCTTTTCCGCCACCTTCCAAATATGGCAGCAGGGGCAAGGGGGGCATTTCTTGCATAAAAGCAAAGTTTCTCCCATCCACTCGGACTAACAGTTTTACTGTATTTAATTCTTATTAGAGCAATAAAGTAGGGACTAGAAAATGCCATTGCTGACAGGTGTTCTGTAGATGAGATGCTTGGAGCGCACATGGTTTCACACTTTTTCTCCTTACCCTAAGTAGATTACACAGTGTCATTACAATTTGGTGTACGCATAGCTTAGGCTTTTGAGAAGCCACTGAAGGTTAGAATCACGCTCACCATCAGCTCTTTGCGTAAACAAATATTGGCTACGGGCGCCTTTCTACTTCAACTGAGTAATTTGCAAAAAGTTACCAGATTACAAACACAGAACATCAGAAATGAAAAGGCCCGAGTGTGTGTTGTGGCAAACAAGACAATTCTCGCAGACGGAGTTTCCACTTTCTCATTTTCTCTCCAGGCATATTCTTCACCATTTAGATTCTTTCCACATTTAGTTGTAAAGCAAAAATATCTGTACTGCTGTCTTTCTTCCAGCCAGTAAAGTACAGAAGGATAGAAACTAAAGTATAAAAATGACTAAAAATGATTGGGTGGGACTACTATATTTTGCTTTAGAGTATTTTGCCTGTCATGGTTATTCTAACTCTTAGACACTTGTTAGCTATTTGAGCGAAGGCTCTTGCATTTGCAATGCTCTCTGCCTTCCCCTGGCAACGCTGTGACCTTGCACCCAAGCTGGGGGCAGCTTATCCTGTTCTCATGTTGTTGTTCCTGTGCTGTAACTCTCATGGCCCTGCACCTGCAAATCCTGATGCTGTTATGTTGGGATTCTCCTGGGAGGCAATTGCCACTGACATGAGATTCACTCCTCCTTTCCTCCCCTTTTTCCCTAGTTCCCCTAAAAACCCAAGCTTCTCTTGTTTTGTAGCTTCTCCTTTACATTAGAGGAAAACAAGACTTAATGAATAACAAAGTAGACAACAGTTATTTAAATAGCCAAAAAGCATTAATGGCAAATCAGCCTATGACAGTGCCCTGGTCAAATCCTGCCATGCCAGGGATAATGGCGCTATAACCCCACGGAAAGCAGGAATGACCACGAGGGTGCCGGGGCAGGTTGCCATGGGCAGCTCTGGTGGGGAGCACACTGCTCCTCCCCAGGACCACCTACCTTTCCTCCTCCCGCTGGCCCTAAGGAGAGTTTTCCCTTTCCTTTCTTTCCATCTCTCCCATCAACCTTTCCTTTTTTAGCACATACACCGTTAGAGCTGATGCAGGCCACCAGCTGGGGACCCCATGTAAGCCTCCCGTTATCCTTTCTGCAGCACTCTGCAGTGTATCCACCAGCTCTGCAAGGCTTCAAACCTACCCTAACTCTTGACACTGTTTTCTCACGCTGTGGAAGCAGAAGAAGGTCATTTCAACAGGAAACTGAGGGATCACCTTAGCACATCTGCTGGATCAGCATCCCTTTAAGACAAAAGGGGCAAAGGAGGATGTAGAGCAAAACAATCAAGTTCCAAAGAACCAATCGAGGCAACTGTACTGGTAGCCAAGATTGTATTTGTGATGATTTTTGCCTAAAATTCATTCTCATAGTAGCTTTTTGTAATTAGGAACAAGTGTACTATTTACCATGGTAGCTGTGCTCAAATCTCCTTTATTGAATGGACATCATTAGAGTGAGCAGAGCTCAGAAAGGTTTAGAGCCTCAGCTGAACTCTGAAAATGTCAAGCCAAGTGGGAACGGTGAACAACGATATGAAACTTATTCCAGTTATCATATGTTAATGAGAAGAAACAGTGCAGAATTTTCAAGAAAAACAAAACAAAACCAGAAAAGCAACTACATGAAATGCATTTATGACCATAGCCGACAATATATTGAGTTTTCTATATTCCCAACACCATTAAAATATGTCTTTCTTACTATTGGGTGGTCATTGCTTTTACTTCCAACTTATCAAGTCAGTTGTAGCATGCTAGATGTTGCTAGTTACAACATCACAAAAAAATAGCTGGGTAGGTAGGCAAGTTAACAACAGCAATAAGCCTCTAAAAACAGTGATTTATAAATGCTCTTCTCTCACTAGCAGTTCTCTTTTCATAAGCTCTTCTTTCCCCCAGGGGATGTCTCTTAATTTATTTGATGAAGTTGAATAAGTATGACAAGATTTTAGAAAGAAAACAAATATACATTAATTCCACAAATTAAAAAAAAAATGGCCATGTTCAAAATTCTTATTTTTTCCTTGTTACACGCCTTTACTGTTTCAGAATGAAGACATCTTAATACCATTATCAGGTAAATGCACTACTATGAAGACACGCTTTTTACATTAATTTTGGAATAATATGTTGTAATCAAAATGAACTTAATCGGGAAAACATTTTTATGGAGAATGTAGCCTGGTTTTCCGATACATCTTTTATACCTGTAGTAAACACACTAACTCAAGAAGCGTGTCGCACACAACAGAGCCAGAAAACCCCAGATAGAAGCCATATGAAAAACACTACCTCACCTTAACAGCTCACATACGTATGCACACAATCTACCTATTGAGCTCAATGTGCACAAAAAGGTTTTTTTTCAAGACCAGTAAAGGTTTATCATTAGGCTACAGTCTTTTTTCTTCTTCTTCTTTAATGTATATCTAAGTGCTGTTTTTCTTTCACATTCTGTTCTACAAAAGGTTTTTAGCACCTATTTTGGCAGAAAGCTTAAAATACTATGACAATCAGAAAAGAAGTGTTAACAGTGACTTCACAGAAAATTGAATCTGAGCAACAGAGAGGGGGAAAGGATCTTCAGTAATCCATGCAGCACATCTGTTTGTTGTTTTGCTTAGACCTGTTTGGTTTAAATTAATAACTGAATTTTGGACAATTTTAAATAAAATTTGACCTATTCACTTCTTCAAGAACTTAGCCTACATGATAAGCCACCCTGAGATCCCCTCTGTGGTAATCCAGATAAACCAAAAACCCACAAGGCAGACAAGTCTTGAATTGAAAGACAATAACAATAACAATAATAACAATATAATTAAAAGCTTACACTATAGAGCTCCTATATATTTCACACTAAATAACATACAATAAAATAATATTTAAAAAACCTGACAGCTCACCTTCAGAAATTTACAGGTAAGAATTAGTACATTATAACAAACATTTGACACTTCTTATTTTCCTTACTTTTGCTTAAGACCCTGTTGCATTGATTTGGTGTGTGGGAAAATTCCTGTATCATAGTTTTTGACGGGACTGCAGTAAATCTGAATTTGGATATACAAGTGTTACAGGAAAGTCAACTAGACAATTCCCAAGCTTAGTTTACTTAATTTAACTTAAATCCACAAAGAAAAGTTGCTGAAGGACTGGTGTGACCATCATGTCACTCTAACATTCAGGGTGACTTTCACATTAGGCCTCAATATAATGACCCCAGAGGCAGTACAAGAGCTCAGAAAGAACGGAGACGGTCAAGGCAAGAAGGCCATGGGAACAGCATGAGAAGGGGGAGAGGGAGAAAACAAGTTGGAATAAACAAACAAATAGAACTTCTGCTTCCTGGTCTCCCGAAATCATAGTTGTGAAACTCATAAGGGTTGACATTTGAAAGGCTATGTCGCTCTATCAAAACTTGTTATCTTGATCTATAATTGCATCTGGACCATATAAAATAAGCAATTAATTTTTATCAATACAGATTAATACAATTTATGTATTTAAGATCCAGAGAACTGATTTGTGTGTTTGTAATCTTTGCTCATTTCATTTTGTGAGGCTGCCTATTACCGGCTTATTAAAGCCTCATTATATTATTAAGTCCAAATGTCAATCTTGTTTCCAGTCCAGGCTATTCTCTCTGTATTTAGTAATTATCAACTGAAGTAATTTCCAATAGCAATGAATTTGACACTTGCTGACCAATACATATTCACAGTAATATTCTGATACTTCACTTCTATAGTTGAAAAGATCTATTTATTCAGACTAATTTGGAGTAGCAGAAATGGGTAAAAAGGAAGGGTGTTTATAAACGCAGATGATATATATGCATATATATTATATGCGGAAAACCCTGAGCAGAGCTACTCAGTTTACATAGCCTAAATAAGCATGTCTCATGCATGAAGAAAACAAGCCATATACAGTAGTACACTATCATTACGTGTATTAGAACGGCCAGTAGAATTCACTCTAGCTCAAATCTGCAGCTTTCATGCCGTGTAAAAGGTGGAAGTAATTATTTGCTTTCTAGCACAAATTAAGCTTGTCATATTTCATAATATTTTAAATATTGAGGAAAACTTATCTCAGTGGCTATGATCATAAAACAACTAATATTAGCTCCTTCCTCCAATAGGCTGTACTCTTTTTGTTGTTTAACGGTATTATGGCATGAAACTGTAATTAAAACACAAGCAAAAAAGAATCTAATTTACTTCTGGAGTTTCAGAAAAACGTAAAGTAATGCTTTTGCAGCAATTCATTCTGCAATTAGGAGCACGATCTAAGAGATCTGAAAGTAAATAATTAGAAACAATGTATATCATTATAAGCCTAAGAAGCATTGAACAATCACAGCCCCAAATTCCACTGGATTAGAAATTTTAAAAATATTCTCTGAACTAAACCACAAAGACTTAATCTATCAGAAACAGCTTTCAGGATTCTGTCTAAAGTGTTGTCCGCGTATTTCAAATTCAGAAAATTGATTTTAAAAAGCAACAGATTTTTCAAAGATTATTCTCACACTGGGCTACAAACGATACCCATCTGTGAATTAAAATAAATACATTTAAGAAACTACCAAAGTGTTCCTTGAAATCAAACAGGCAATAAGAGTTCATTCTTTATATCAAGGTAGAACTAATTCTCCAGTTGTTGGGCCTCTCCGTATCCGACCAGTTTCAAGTATTTTTTTTTTTAATTTTAATTTGTTTGAGAGGTTTTACAAGCTCAGCAAGAATACCTGTAAAATCTGAAAGAACAATTTAAGAATGTTTGATTTTAAATGTTGATCTGAATTGTATTTTTTTATTTTTAATTTAGAAAAATAAACAAGACTGAAAAAAGACTATTTACAAATATACCTGCTTGGAAGTGGATGGACATTTTACAGATTAGAAGGAAAGAACAGTCAAACTGAAGGAAAAGGCTGAGATAGATACTCTGATTGCTCAGTAGTATTTTGCTGTATTATGATCTAAACCAATTCCAAATGATAAATTTAGAACGCAGTTAGTAGGGTAGGGAATAGAAAAGAGGGGCCTTATTCCTCTTACAAATCTCTCCATAGCCCTGATCCTTGTGCATCTGAAGTCAATGAGAAGAAAAGAGAAAACTTATGGGAAATTTTAGAAGAAATGTCACGTATTAGGGGAGAGGGAGAGAGACAGAACAAGTGCTTCCCGTAGCCTGCATGCAAACGGCCTTCGTCTCCCCCCGCACTGCCACCCGCTTCGGATTCGCCGGCGGGCGCTTCGCCTCGACACCACCACGCTCGGAGCAGGGAGCTCAGCGGCGAGCAGCTGCCGGGAGAGCAGCTGGGCAGAAGGCGGGTTGCGGCCCGGGCCCCGCAGCGCCCCACCTGCTCCCCGGCGGCAGCAAGGCCCTTCTCCTTCCCTCAAGGACGGACCGACAGCGGCCAGGGGAAGGGGCCGGCTTCCAGGTTCGCGACAAACAGATAGCTTCACACATCTGACTATTACAAATACAGGGCTTATTTTGTAATAAAACTTCAGGTTTTTCAAAAAAATGGAAAAAATATTATGAATAAACCATTTCAGTAATGCAGTAGAAGAAACATAGAATGGAAAAGGAAAAAACAGAAGATTATGATGATAGAAATGTATGTGCGAGGACACAATTTCCAAAGTTAGTGGCTTTCTTGAACTTCAACCAGGAACTCCCATCATCTTTTTCTCTTCTTGGTTTATACATCCATTTCTTAACTTATTTACATTTTAAGATGCTGTTTTAAGGAATCAATACTGCACTGTTTGGGGACACTTGTTTCTCTTTGAAGCACTGCTGGGAGATAGATTCAAAAATTTAAATATTTGAAATTTATCATGTTACCTGTTTTTGGGGGGAATACCATTATCCTCACCATTTCTCCCTTACTGTCTCCTTCAGTAGTAAGCAGCCTCTGCTTCAAGACATGTACCTTGTTTTCCTTACTTCCATGTAATGCCTGTTTAATTTTATTCCGGCTGTTAGACTAAGAACAAGGGATCTAAACACAGTCTTTTCAGGTTTCTTTGATTGTTTTTCCTGATTTTCTAAAATATGTAATAAGATTTTTATTAATCCTATCTGTACATACAGTAGGCCCAAGTTAAATCACCCTCTTGTAAAGCAAAATCATAGGAAACTCTCCAAGGATGCAGGTCTAGAGATGAGTGAAATTTCCATTCAGCAGTAGAGCAGGGACTCAAACATAAAGTCCCTGAGTTTAGATAATTTTTAGCAGCCCAATAGCTAAGAGTCCCCTGCAACTGGGTTAGTCTTATTTCAAAAAATAAAAAAATAAAAAAAAATCAGTTAATGTTGATCCGGTCAATTATTTTCAGGCAGCTAACTTTGGAGGCTAGTGGATGACAACCGAATGGAAAATTCCTTTCCTTCTGCAGCTCTGCAGGTGCACTTGCATTATGAAGGAGCTTCTGATGAATAAAGCAAATTGTACATATTACTACTGTCTTCAAAATAGCTTATGAACTTTTCAGTCCATTGTGATCACAGTTCCATGTAATAGAAGGGAGCTGATGCCCTTATATCTTAACTCTGTGAACTCTTTCCTTTAAAGTACCCAACATTAGAACTTTTCCAGGAACAGGAAAGTCTGAACTCTAATGAGATCCTCTCTGACAATTGTAGAATAAAACCTTCTATTATATGTACTACAGAGACTGGAAACACATTTGCTATACCTCTCATTTTCCTTTACGATCCTCTCAGTCCCTTAACTAGAGTACAATGTCTCTGACTTGAATTTATATCATGCTTTTCAAGATGCAATAAGCAGCACATTGCAGAACCTAATCGCTTAAGGAAAGACAACTTCACCGAGAGACAGACTGTTGTGAACTAGACTAAACAAAGCAAAATATTAATGCCTGCAGTAATAAATATAGAAAAATGGACAATGTGACTCTTCTTCCTATTCTTGCTGCTTTGAAAATCAACCAATCGACTCACTGAGCAGCAAACAAATAAAAAATCTCCATCTGGAGTACCCAGCACTGGGCAGATTTTCTATGGTGTAGCAAATGATTCAAGAAGGGTAAACATATCGCAGGAGGTAATATCGAAGTCTGAGTCTGTGTGTATAAGAGAGAGTAAGAGAGGGAATATACAACAGCATGACGCAAATCTTGGTATCTTGACCGTATATCCTCAGCTACCCTCCACAACAAAGGTAGGTGTAAGGTACAGGGAAGAAAACTTGGGGCACAACCATGGAAGCCCACCTATGGGGATGAGCGCAACTGGGCTCAGGGTCCGAGGGCTCCCTAAAACTAGAGAGGATATAAAACTTCCTTTCCCAAATGAATGGGGTACAGTCATTGCTATTTTAGAACCATAGAAATGGCCTTACTGATTTTAATTTTCATGCTTGAAAACTGTGGCCTTCATAAAAACACAAACATTAAGTTCACTGTATGAAGACCCTAAGGCAGAGTTCAGGCTTGTAAGACTTGTCTTCATGCATGCTGTAGAATTTATCCAGAAACCACAGCTGAAGTTTGAAAGCAAGTCAATGCCAGTGTTTTCTTGAAAGAGGAAAAGTAACAGAAGAGCTACTGAAATATGCCACATGATACTATTCACTCTCTTCCTAACAACACCGCATTGATCTCTATTTATAGACTGAGCTTTCTGGCCAAGCAACCCAAAACCATACTAAAACTTAATTTTTGCTGAAAGTGGAGCACAGGTAGCATGACTGGCAAGTTATCAAACATTCCCCTCTATTCGTTTGGATAGTGTCATCATTGTTTGATCTGAAGATGAAGAGATTTTAATGGACAGAGGTGAACTGAAGATTTAGTTACAACATTGTAGAGAACTACTACAGGTTCATGAGTGGAACCAACACGTCAGCCCCCATTAAGAATGGTGCCTGAAGCCGCTTAGGTACATAAAATAAAAATATTTTTGGTAGGTTCATAGTACACTCCACTGAAGGACACTAAACCAATTTTCACACAAATGTCTTATGGCTCAAATTATTCCTGGGAGATTAGCAGGTATCACTGCTATTACAGCCATCCTACAATTGAGAAGAAAAAACAGACTAAAAAGGTCATGACAGTCACAAAGCTAGGAACAGCACTCAAGCCCTCCTCTTCTTTGGTAATACCACTTCCTGCAACAGCACCCAGTGAGACAACACTTCCTTAGAGCCTTTACTACTTGCACATGTCACTTCAAAGTTTTTATTTTAGAAGACAGAATACTGGTTTCATCAGAATACTCTGTTTTATTATATTAAATACATTTCAAAACAACTGAGTCTTCAGCATGCCTATCTTAAACTGTGTCTACTGTACTGCATGCCCTGCAGGGAGATTTCCAGAATGGCAAAAGAATTAGCTCTATGCTTTTTAATTTTTTTTTAAATAATGCATATTTTAAACTCATTGCATGCTTTCATCACATCTGACCTGTGCAGATTAAGCACTTAAATACTAAAATCTGCAGTGTAACCAAGGTGTATATTTTCTCAAAATGGTCCTCCAAACAATCAAATTAGCTCATTTTTAAAAATAAATATTGTACCTCCCATTTATTTTTGCTTTTGTGAGGGAAAGCCATTTAATGAAAAAAATTCTTGTGGCATATGATATCTCCTAAAACTAAATTTTAATGACTGTATTAAATAATGGCTACAGGCCAACAGGAAAAGGGCTTGCATGGCAGTTTAATTGACAGAATATCTGAAGTGCCCTTGAAAATTATTTAAAAGTTTATTACAGTCCTGGAGGTCAAGAATGAAAGGCTTCAGTTCTGCTGAGGTCCTTCTCTGACCCAGATGCTGTATCTTTGATGTTCCTATTAATTCAAAAATTCAACTTAACACACAGACACCTTCAAAAACTCTTCTCTTTTGAAAATCTGCAATCATTCATATACCACAGAGCCTAACAGTATTTAAATCTCTGACTGGAACATAAATCTGTGATGAAGCATAATTACTTTAAACCAAATAACCTATAAGATGCCACAAGCTATCGGAGAACATGCTTTATATGTCATTAATTTAATAACACTAGTATTCTTATGTATTTTTAAGCTACATATGGTGATACACATCTATATATTAAATACCTTACAATGTACTTAAGGCATTCCTTTTACAGCATTTACTTTTCTTATGAAAATTGTCACTTAATGACTTTTGCATGACAATATCTACTAAATAAGTAGTTATAGCTCTACTTAGTACCAAAGTGCAAAAAATAAATCACTTGTGAGAAAGGGAAGAAATACGCTTTACACATTGGCTTTGTCTCTTGATATGTTGGGATATGGTTTATAAATTAGAAGCATTCTAGCACACATATTTATAGCAAAAATAAAGAATGTCTTCATACTGAATGGGAAACCTAACTTTTCATTCTGCCAGAGGACAGAGAATACCTTAATGACTCTACCATACACATAAAATTATCAGCCTAGCAGGCTGACAAAAAGAGGTTAACTGACAGATACAATAGCTTCACCTTAACCCAGATGTCATGGAACATGTCATTCTCTATATACAAAGCTGGGACAGAACAGTTAAGTGAGTCACATAAAGCTGAATAGGCAGGTATTTAAAATATTGTGTGTATAAGAATAAACTCATAGCTCACCTTATCTTAGAAAAATGAGGTTTGGGTGGGTTTTTTTGTTTTTTTTTTCCCCAGAGCTTATCATTCTGTTAAATATCTTGTTTATATGGCTTTGGACAATTCTACAAAAGCCACATGTAGTCTAAGATAAACTGACCATTTTTTCTCTGAGTTTTCAGCATTAAAATCAGCAGAATTATTCAGTATCTTAAAAAAAAATCTCAGCTCAGAATTTGGCCTAACTGCTCTCATTCGCATGAATGACTTTAATCTCCAATTCAATACCAACATGAACAGCAATTTAAACATGTTGATGGTACTTGGTCAGAAAACAGCTGTATGTGGCGGGAAAAAAATTGTATTTCTATCTTCAAGAATGCAAAGCATTTAAATCATGTTTTTAATTATATATATAAAAAAAGATAAACATTGCAAGGGAGGACTGCCCAGTTCTAAAGTTTGCTCAGGTTCATACTTCTAAGCTCAGTCAGCATAGCCTCATCTGGTCCAGATACAGAAGTATGGGACCACCTGGCCAACACAGCTATACCGGGAAAATCCATGTCACAGATGTAAGCTGACAGAAGGGACATGCTTTTTAAGATTTACTTTGCAATGGTAGGGGATGTGGTGCAATTGTATCTGCAAAACGCTCCACCCGAGGCTGTGCTGCCATGTCTATGTTGGCATCTTAGAAGCAGCAGAGGCTCAGCCATGTCGGTGAGACTGGACGAACGTACGCTACCATGCAAGTGGAGTCCGCAGGGGTACCTTGGGCTTACCCCAGCAGGGCACAGCAGAATTTGACTTACTATCTTCAACCAGAACGACACTTACCTTGCATAGACAGAGAAAAACAACAGTGATCCAGACAACAACTTGTGTTCTTGCTGAGGTATTTTAGGTTTATATTTCTTACATGTCTTTTTAAGTTAACTGTGTATGTATGAACAATTGTACTGTTTATCATCAACAGTACAACTATTATATATTACTTGTTTTAAAAATACTGTCTGTATGCTATAGATTATGATGCTGTTCATTATAGCATATATAGCAAAAAACATTCAAAGCTGATGAAACTTTTAGCCCATGAGAAGGGTATGATTGCAACAACCAGAGAGCTACCAGATACTCTTCTGCAGCACAGCTGGCATGGCTGGACCAGCAGGTTAGGGAAAATAGTAAAAAAATATATTTTTTTTCTGTGCCAAAGTAGTCATCTCACATTACATTTGTTTTCCTCAAGCCCTCGATCTTCAGGTATTAACATACACTCCAAAGACAAATGGAAGTCAGTATGCAAAAATTTAAATTAGAACCATTGTAATAGCTGAGCAGAAAGCATAAATGTCCAGTGATGATGTTTCAGGTGGTAAAAATCAATCTTTGGTTATAAACTACTCATAATATTTGGGGCTTATGACATCTAAAATAATAGGAAAATTCCTAGGACAGGACTTCAAAATGACATTTTAAATATAACATATAATAGCTAAAGGAGCACAAAAAGGTTGCTATTCCTGTCTTCCAAAAAATTAACACAAAATGACAACACGACCTAAATCCCAGCTTTTTGATTTTTCACTTGGAATCTTATGAGATCCACCCTGCATCATGTAAATTCTTAAAAATTGTTACAAAATTAGACAACTGTAATATATTTTACTAACTCTTTTTTCCATTATTTTTTGCAACCCATTTAAATCAGTAGGCTTTCTAACAACAACAAAAAAAAGGTCTAAGTGCTGGGCCACTAATGACAACACATACAAACTCTGGTTTTAATTCATTTCTTCTTTTCAATGTACATATCAGATACTCTTAAAATGACTTACGAATTCTCAAAATAAGGCTCACCATCTTATTACATTCAGGGCAAACAGTCTTATATCTAAATAAAAAAACCAGATGGACACATGGTCACCATTATGTATGAGAATCGTAAGGCAAGCCATTTCAGAGGATCATGTCATGGATCACCAGACCTGCTCACACACACAGAGTATCCATGCTGATTCTCTTAATTAAATTTAACTAGTTTTGCACATTTCAGGCAAAAGCAGAGTTATATACATTTTTAGGAGAACTTACTTTGAAAGAAATGAGCCTCTTGTTAATACCAGAGATAGGAACATGAATGGTGAAAGGTTATCTAGTCTTGGTCTGAAACAGCTACTGGCCATACACCCTGTACAGAAACTGTGATACAAGTTAGTATGTTTAAGATGTGTTCTGCTTTTCTTAATTTTCCTTAGAATAGATTTATAAATGTGGTCTCCTCAGTGGAGGTGAATAATTTACAGCTCCCCACCCCTAACTTGATAATGATTCCAATTTGAACTTTTAGCTCTGTGACATTGGAGAATATATAATGCAGAATTAGAATGTAATATAAATGCAGGCTGGATTAAACTATTAATCACTTTCTGATCTTAGTAAAAAAAAAAAAAACTATTAAGAAAATTGGTCATTCAAATGAATCATTACATTTCAACAAATGTTAGCTTTTGTATTCTTCATTTAAGAGGAATCCCTCCTTTACCAAAAGAAGTGTTTGGCTAAAGTCACTCTTTTCCTAAAACAACAGACTGCAGCGTTACCCCCAAAACAAGTACGGCCCTCTAGACTTAAATCATAAAGGCAATTCCTTAACCTAGAAAAAAAACACCTCAAACATTTCTTCTAAAACTAACAAACAAAAAGCCCCTCAAAATTCTCTTCCAATTTGTGCCCATTTTTGTAACTGTGTATCTTTACTGCAACTGCATATAAGCCTTTATACAAAAGCAACAATGAATACCAGCAAGTTTCTCATAGCTAATAATCAGGTAGCAAGATGATCCAATACACAGATAAAAATGACAAATTGTGACTTCTTGTGTCCCCTGCGAATGACACAGAATGATTTCTACTGCTAAGATCATGAAATTCATTGCAATCTTCACTACAATTTATATCCCAGATGAACTTGAATTCATGACAAAAGGGAAAAAGGAGGTTAATGATGTACCAAACTAGACAAAAAGGAGATACCTGAACAGACATTGAACATTCTGTTTCAAGCATCCATCTTTGACAAGCAAGCTGCAATTAAGATTTACTTTTATGCATCAAGTCCTTTAGTTTGCTCTGAGTAGCTACACACACTTTCTGCTATTGTTTGAAGCATCATTTCAGAATGTCCAGCATAAAAATACATTAAACACAATCATGAAATACAGTTGTTCATTCTGTTACGGCGCTGGCCTGAATGAAGGACAGGGAGGATGGCCTGAGCAGCAGTGCACTCAACTAGGATCCAAGGTCTTCTAATCCAACCTGCTGCTCAGAGCAGGTCCAATTAGAGCAGGTGGCTCAGGTCCTCATCCAGTTGTTTTCAGTATCTCCAAGGATGGATAATCTAATACCTCCCTCCAGTATTTAACCACCCTTTGGTAATTTTTTTTTCTTTCCTTTTATTGAGTTGGAATTTCCTGTGTTGTAGCTTGCATCCATTGCCTCTTGCCCCATGCTGTGCGTCACTGAGTCTGGCTCTATCTCCCACACTCTCCCATTAGGCAGCTGTCAACAGAAATAAGGTCTCCCATTAAGGGAGAACGAATTCAGCTCTCAGCCTCTCTTCTTTCATCATGTGCTCCAAACACATGCTCTAAACCAGGCGACTGTGCACACACCTGCCTCTCACTGGTTATAGGTAGCATCCCTGTTACATGAGTATGTGTACACATGCTTTGAGATTTCTCCAGACTTTGTCTTTTGCCTTAAAGTCTGACTGAAGTCACAGCTTCATGCTGCCAGCTGAATGATGTATTACATTGTCATTGAGTCACATTAATTGCTACAATGCTTACTAACAAAAAAGGTTACTTATCTTGAAAAGAGATGGTTCTTGCTTGTACATCTCTGTTACTAATTTTCTCCTTCGTGTATCAGATGTGTCACAGCCATTTGTCAGGTAAATCATTGGTTGCTGTACCCCCAAACATCCACTCGTTCTGGTAGGAACTCAGCATGTTACAAATATATACTCACTTTATAAAGCAGGAAAAAAACCAAAAATCTGCAGAACATCAAAGACTAGTTTCTGTATTATACCACCATATAATAGGGCAGAAAATAGGCTCTAATCCATTATTTGTTCAACTCATATAACATAGCAGGATGACTTATGAGATATATAACAAAGTAGCATATCTGTCATACTGCTCTCCGCACACAGAGCATTGCACATGTAACTGAACTTTTCATTCCTCCCTTAAAAAACATTATCAGGACTCAAATCTAGCTTCTTCACCTTCCTTCTCCTTACCATAATGCTTGTGCCACAGGACTGGTAGTAGCAAGTATGTCCTCATGACGTATAAGGCCAGACAGGAGAACAACAGATTCCCAAAAGAGTTCACAGGATAGCAATCTAATAACCACATAAATGATTCAGGGAGTTGAAGTCAAAATTACCACCTAGAAATTGGAAATTTGTAATCGCTGGCAAGCTCTAAGAGAAAACTGTGTCCTCTTTGTATGATGTGCACAAATATCAAGTGCATATATGAAATGAGCATAGGTACTAAAGAACAGCCTTTCAGGGATGAAAAAACAAGAACATGAAGAATACAATTATCTAATAATGGTATGGTTTAAAATATATCCTTTATCTTCTTTGCTGTCTGAATAGTTACTAGTTTATTTAAAGATTTTTTTTTTTCAGATTCAACATTAAAAATGCTTTAGTTCAGTGCTGCTTAAGTTAGGTAAGAATAAGAGATAGTAATCAGATAAAGATCTAGAACTGCAATTTTTAACAGCCTAAAAATGTTCAGGGAAACTGGATATTTTTACACAGACTCATTCTCTCTTGTATATTACAACTGAGACAGCATGAGAGAGAATGAACATTTAGGTCATTAGAGCAACATTTTCTACTCACCTAACTGTCTTCGGAGCCTAAGTTTCATTGATTTTCCATGGGGCTTGTGTTCTTCAGTTGCTCCAGGGCTTTTGAAGACGTCATCATTAAGCAGTAATCTAATCTTTTTTTTTGTCAATTGCTACCAGCCCTGACTAGTGGAAGTCAAAACCATCCCACCTGCTGGCTTAAAATAAATACTTGAAACTAGAACATACAATAAAGTCTTGATTTACTATAAACAATATTGACAGAAGGCCACAAAAGCCCACCTTGGAAAGCCAAAGGGTGTTGCTCAGTGAACAGAAACAGATTAAAAAGAGTCAACAATCTGAATCCCCGTTACTCATCTAGATTGTGAACAATATACAAAGCCCGATTTTACTTTTTTTTTTTTTTTTTTTTTTTTTATAAATTAGTATCTTCAAATACTGAGGCAGTTCAGGACAATTAAACTGCCATCACAGATAAGCTAGCTTGGCACACAGTTTTAGTCATGTGGCTAGATCTGATCTATTCTGATCTATTACAGCCTGATATACCGTGTTAGTATGACAGTGAGTAAAAATCCCCTCACTATGCTGCTAAAAATACCAGTAGCATGTTAGAGAAAAGCATTTAATCCATGAAAAAAGCCAGAGAAAGTTAATAAAATATGCACTTCTCTATTTCTTGTGTTTTAGGAAAAACTTGCAGCAGCCCAAATTCTTTATTCTATACACCTTAGACATCACAAAGCAAATTTTTGTTGAAAGTTGATCTACACATCTGAATAAAACCAGCAGACAAACCAGTAAGATATAGAAATAAGGATAAATTCCAGAATTTTTTGGTACTCTGCTCCTCAACTCCAATTTTCTTCTCCATAAATTGCAGACCAACTCCCTGCTTGTGCTGGCTGGTAATGGTTCTCCCTTGGGTCATTATACACTCACTTAATGCTTCTGAGTACAGACGTGCTCGAGCTATTCCTCCTCTCTCATTACCCTCAGGAAAGAGGAGGTATGCAGCACATAGCAGCAATATGTTCATCAGAAATTCTGAAGGATGTTTTTCCTGGAGGACCTTTCAGGCCCTGTCCATGGTCCTGCATTTTGTGAAAACATTTGTTTGCTTTGTTTTGTTTTGGCAATGCTGGAAAACAAAATCAGCACTGATTTTTATTTTTTTTTTGAAGTTGGATTTGAATGAGTACATCTGCACTATAGAATTAAGGTGATTATTCCTGTGTATCATGTTTCAAGTCAGCCTGTCACCAAAAAAGGGAGAAGTGTATGAATACACAACACAAATGTTGCAGTCTCTCAGAGACCCCTAGTTGCAAGAGAAGCATATATCCCCCAGAGTTCTGCAACATACGGCGCTCTTGTAGGTCAGTATAAGTGGATAAGGGGGGAATTATCTCACATTCTTCTCACCCACCTGGTAGTAACTTCTTTCCCTTGTCCCCTCTCTACCTTTGTCAGCACATGTAGTGATAGACAAATTCTGCTTCCCAGTGAATACTGAATACTACTCCTACCCATTTTACAAAAGAATTCTAACAAATAACATTATAAGGAACATTATAAAGGATATTGTAAGATGGTTTAAGGTGTTCAAGTTTGGCCAGGTTTCAGTTACGAAATGCATTAAATGAGAGAACACTTCTGACATTTATACAGAGGCTTTTCCTATGCATGTGTCTGGGAAAAACACGCATGTAGAATTATCTTGCAAATTTCTTTTTACAAGAAAGTAGTTTGATATGTATTTCAAGTTGGTGAGACCCACAACCAATTGTCAGTTGCAAGTTGATTTTTTTGGAGCTTCACTTTAACTGCGTTAGCTCCTGTTTATTATACTTAAGATACACATTTTTTATTTTTAAAGAGTGCTTTGTAGTTTTTTCATTGCTGGCAATTAATTTGTTCAGAGAAGAAAAAAAGAATACTTTCATGTATTGCTATGTTTTTTAATTCTCTGCTGATGTGTGATTAAGTATTCTCTTTCACACAGAACAAAGAGACTTGTTTCTCTTATTTTCTTCTCTTTTGTTTTAGGAAGCAGAGATGAATCCAATTTATCTTAATTTGGAATTTCTATTAGAACTTAAACTGATGCTTTAGTTTCTTTAGAAAGTTTTTTTAAGCATCATTTTTTTCCAAAGTTAAAGATAAGTTGAGAATTACATATTTTACGCAGAACTTTTTTTGTCTAACTATGATAAATAGGGTGATGGGAAGGTTATTTTAGAAAGTATAGACATAAGCTAGATATGGAGGTTTGAGTCTTAAGTCCAAAAGCACTTCAGACTCTATAAGAGCTTCCCAGTCAGGTCACTTGAGTTTTCACTCTTGACCTTTTTCAGAAGTCAAAACTATTTTCCAGAAAGAAAAGAACAACATAGTTAAATGACTTATTTTATGATTAATAAACCAAGAAAAAGCAGTTGAATCTAATTTAAATTAGCAAAGATGAAACAGTTCTTATCCTGATATCACATTTCATGATATGAAAATTTATATAAAATCCAAGTTACAGCACTTAAAAATTATGCATGCCATTTTGAGAAACAGGTTGAATAAGCTTGATGAACTGATTGTTATGAAGTCAACAAACTACAAAAAATTGTGGTAACAGAGTTACTTAAGATGAAATCAAGAATGAAGAAATTTAGATTCCAAGTTATGTTCAGTCTTACAAAAAAGACAATATTAAAGAAACAGTGCAGTTTTGCAAGGTTAATAAGATTAAAATCAGATTTTGAAGACACCAGATTATTTTTGGCAGCACTAAGACGTACAATAGACTGCATCCCCAAACCCATATTTATCCAGGCATTTGTAATATCCTACTACTCTTTGTGCAAAAAATGTAATTTAAGGAACTTAGACTTTCTAAGAATAACAGAAAACCACTCTATAGGGAGTTAAGATGTATACTGTCCAAAAAAGATTAGCTCAGAAATGTCAAATGCTGCTTGCTAGATAGTTTAGGTACAACAGACAAAATTTCCAGGATGAGAAGACAAGGAAGTGCCAACAGTGGTAATAGCAAGCACACTGACTGTGGCTTGGGAGACACCAGGAAACCACAGATTTCATGCAGAAGGAGAAAAGGAAGTGCAGACTAGAATTGCTGGCAACAAATTGATACAGAACTCTGTACTCCCAAACTGACCTTTCTACAACTGTCCAATGTATATTAATAATTTGGAGAAGACTTCACAAGGAGTCTGGGAGTAGTGAATATGTTTTATTAATTTTTTTTTCTCCATCAGAAATTTGTCCAACTCTTGTCTTGCTTGGAATGTCCTAGGACGCCTAGAGTATTAGATCGGATCCCCATTACCCTTCCCCCTTTTCTATGCATAATTTCCCTATGCAGTATCATTCCTATAAAACAATTAAGTACCCTGATCCTTTATAAGAGTAGCAATTAAAAAGAAGTAACTAAGTTACTGACAAAATGAGTTTGATGAAATACAATCTAATAGGACTTTTTAAAAGCAAATATGTATCATCGGATTTTGTAAGTATCAACATAACTTATTTTATAAAGCAAAATGTTGTAAAAGACAATGAAACAGGCAGACAAGTAAGGAATTGGACATTTAATACCAGGTTACCTTTCCATTTTATTTTTGATTCACTTGTTCCAACTGTACAAAGAAAATAAAGTTTACATAAAACAAAACCCAGAAGCCTACACATCAAGACTTCTATGTCTGCATACCTCCCATTACGTTGTGTTGTCTTTAAAAAAACAAAAAACAAAACCTAAATACCCTACAATTACTATTTCACTCAGTCCTTACAGCAGTAATTCAGATGAGTTGCAAAGAAAGCCTGACTATATATATATATTTTTAATTTTAATAATCTTCACAAATAGAATAAGTCCAAAAAGAATGTTTAAAGACATCTGAGTATATTAGAAAGCCATGCTTCCTTTAAAAGTGAATTCAAAGGCTTTAGAAAACATTTAATAGCCTTTTGATACAGTGACCCATTCCCTTTCCTTTCCTTGGACATTGATTCTATAAAAGAGAAGAATGACCATGGAAGAGGTCTGTCGGAAGGGTCTGCCTCCCCCAAGTGCTGTGATGTCCCTCTTTGCTGCGGATCCTAGGACAGATGGCTCTGCACACCGTCTCCTTCATAAAGTGTATGGCGATGCCAAAAAATCAGTTGCTACGCAACTGTGGTATCCCTTCACACCAACAGAAAAATGTGGTGTATAAACCTGAAAAAGCTAGTTGTTTAGGGCAAATTGCCTGCAAAGATGTTACAATTCTGGGCTTCCTTGTAAGTCACCATTAAAATAATCTGCAGTGGCTAAAGTGAGACACCGAGGCAACTTGCTAGCGTTGCCCGTTGAGCTGCGCTGTGGCCAAGCTCGGCCCAGCGCGGCTGCAAGCGGCCTGAGGAGCGAGCATCCCGCAGCAAGGAAACCCGGGGCAGGCTGTTGGTCGGTGCAGCTCCACATGCTGAAAGGACTGCTTTTAATCCTCGGAGGAGTGCTGCACAGGGAAACATCTTCAAAGAGAGGAACAGAACTTGCCAGTGACTGCAATAACCTACAAAGTGACTTAAGGGCTGGCCTCCCTCAGACTGCACGCGTGGTGAAGAAGGGACACTGCTGAAGGTGTGTGTGATTAAAACCCTAAGTCATTATATGAAGAGGGGACAACAACCTTTATTTTGCAACTAGCTTTTAGAAGAACTTTTCTAATTTTGGCTGAGACAAACGAGACGATTTCCAGAAATGATTCTTGACCTTGAGCATATGAAACTTGCAGGCAGCTATCACACAGCAAATAATTAAGTAATACATTACTAGATCATCCTATAGCATCCTTTAACAAGATGATATTCTGCATATTCAAACACTGAATTCCTATTTCCCAAGTCTCAGCTCTGCACAGTTAAAGTGAACATTAATAAGGGAACAGAAAGCAGAGACTCAAATATCTGAACCATGAAGAGGAGAATCATTTAAATTGTTTCAATCTTTTGTTTCTGGCACCATGCCGTCTAGTCATATAAAGCTGTAATTGAAACCATGTGGTGTGTGTAGTGAGTTCATTACTGGCTCTGAGTGAGTCATCTCATGTGCTAACCATGTACTGATTTTTTGCATCCTTAAGGTCAAGATATCTTCACCTATGTATTTGTTAGCACATATGGGTTCTTATTCCTTCTAGGGAACAACAAATTAAAACCATCTAACATAAGAGCCACAAATTGATTTCTGAGTCCAACTCCCATATGATCCTGAATAGTATGTCTAAGCATCAATAAAACAAATAATCTGTGAAGATATTATATTCATAGACTTAAAAATATAACAAGTTTAAATAATTGATTCATAATATGATATGAATACAGAACATGGTAAGTATGGTAAGTAGTTTACTGCACACCCTTATTTGCTGAATAATAGCTTTTCACTGCTAAGAGCATCCATTCTAGGATGAAGCACCTTGCCTAGGAATAATTAATATATGGTTTTAATATTAAGAATAATTTTCATTATGTCTGGAGGAGATACCATCTAAGTATCTCCTGTAATCTGCCGTGAAATGGAAACCATATATTTTACACAACATATAAAATTAAAGTCTGATAATGATACCTTCATGGAATTTAACACAATCATACCTACTTCATTAAGCTTACTAGTCTAGAACTGTTACAGAATTAAATTTCCATTTAGGAAATACAAGTGAAAAGTCTGTTACTGTTCAAAAGACCCATTGTGCTGTAAAGTAAGGTGTGGCCAAGTAAGCTGAAGCAACTGTATAACAGAAAGCTATAGGTGTCTGCAGTGCAATAAAGCTGTAGATTTTGATCTGAGGACAATGACAGGTTTCAGAACAAGTTAGCACTTCCATGCTCAAATCGTGTATATCTTTTAGAGATTTAAATAATAAAAAAATTCACACAACTGTTGCATTTACTACTACCTTTAAATACTAGGCATTGATATTTATTTTACCATCATATGAAAAGTTTCACTGTTGGTGGTAAGATTTTGTAATTTTCTTCACAAACAGATAAAAACAAAAGGATTAATCAAATAAATATTGTCAAATCTGTCCTTATTCTGTCCCTATTAGATTTTTTTATAAATTAATATCAAAGAAGGACTTATTTCATCATCCAAATAAACTGAATCTATGAAGAATGCAAGAAGAAAAATCCACAGTAAACTGATCCCCTCCTTGTAGTTTTACCAAAGAATCAAATGATATTCTGGGGGAAAGATATGTAGGAAAAGAAGAATTCATAGTTTGCTTCTATTCCATTTCAAGGTCAAGATTTCACCTTTCTTCTTCTGAACAGTGTTAGCCATTGGATCAGCCTATGAAACCATAAGCACTTAACTTTTATATTTCAAGCTCTAATAATCCATGGCTACCTTGGGAATTCATAGAGGGGAATAAGTTAAGTACTTCAACTTAGGAAGCAATATTATTAACATTATTTGCAGGTATCAACTTTGGCTGTGTTTGTGAAGCTAGTTTGTTTAGATACAAATGGAAGTAACTGTAACTCTTAAAAAATGTATTGTTCTTTCACTGTATACAAAACTTGATCATATTCATGTCTAATCAAACTTCCTTAGACAAAAAAGCTGATCTAAGTACATTTGTTTTGCTATTTATAGCTGCAAGTATTTACATATGAAGTAAAAACTGGAATATTTTAAAACTAAGATGGATGGTTTTAAAAAAGTACCCATTTTATTTACATTAAATAAAAGCTAAGCTATAGCATACAATTGGCGTAACATTTAAAAAGATTCTGTGCAAACAGTCAGCAACTTGTGGCTTTCCTCAGCTTGATCCGTTTCTTTCTGTAGCTTAGCAACATTAAGACTATAACAAACAAAAATTAATTGTGCCAATGCTAATTTCCATACGTGATGCTCATCCAAGTGCACTGGAACCATTCACATTTTAACCTGCAGCAAACCCACATCACATGCACACAATAATGGATTGTTACAATGCAGCTCCGGGAGGCACAGTGCTGCTGTGCTGCACGTAAGTGGCAATTCCACCGTATCAGGAACGTGGACTGTCAGGGGGAGCCAGTGCAGCTGAAGCAGATGTTTCATATTGATAAGCAGAGACTGGAAAAGAAATTTCTAAACCACTGCTTCTTTTTCCTTTATTTTCTCTACTGTACTTGGCAATAACTGATCTAGTCTATGTGCCACGTGCAGCCACTCTGCTTAGTGTAGGCTTCCTCATCTCTTTCCTAAGTCAAAATGAGCATTAGTCACGCTAACTCACAAAGCTGCTTCTCCATTCCTCCAACTGGAAACTCCTTCTTGCCATCAGATAGGAGTATGCAACTTTCCCATGAATCCATTCTTTTGGATATCCTTCCTTAGGGATTTAAGAGGAAAAGACTCAGCCTACGTTAATATCATGTATCAACACAGCTCTAAAAGGTTCACATACAATGGGAATCTACAATCTTCATGCATCTCATGTTATTGTAAAAATATCTGAATTACAAAATGCAAACTTCAGTACAATCCTAAAAAATTGTAATTATTCCCTACCATATTTACCTTATTTGTTAAATTCACCATGGCATGAAGATTCAAAACTAAAAACTGGAATCAGAAGACAGAACTAAGATAATTTAAGCTCCATACTGAAACTATGCGAAACAGGTAGGCTGTTGGTACAAAAGCTACCACAGATTCATAGAAGTATTTATGTCAGAAGGGGCTGCTGGAGGTCACCTAGACCAAAGCTCGGCTCAAAGCTGATGCAACCAGACCAGGCCACCCAGGGCTACGTCCAGTTGAGTTCTGCACATCTCCAGGAATGGAGACTCCAGATCCTCTCTGGTCCTGGCCCTTGACCCACCGTTTGACCGCTCTGATGATGAAAAAACGTTTCCTGTATCTAACTGAAATTCCCTGTGTTTCAGCCTGTGTCAGTAGCACCTTGTCCCGTAACTGTGCACCCTGAAGCACAGGCTGGCTCCATCTTTGCTGCACCCTGCATTCGATAGCTTTAAGTCAGAGGGGCAGGGGAAGGGCAGCCTTGGCAGTCCTGGGTACGCTTCCCCAGCGCTTTGTCATTTGCGAGCGTTAGGTAACAGAAAAAGGTTCATCACCCATGCACCGTCATCCCTGAAGAAATGCGGTCTACACTGAAACAGACTCAATTTATATGTCTGCTTGTGGAGCCCTTTCTATAAGGCAGTAACTGTCCCTGCTCCCTTTACAGCATTGACTTTGCCTATCCACCCAGAGCAGTTTTCCTTGATAGCGTAGTTCCCATACAGTCCCACTTTTACCTGACTATCATCGTTTAGATTTGGGATTGAGTGGTCTTCTTGTTGCAGGCGACAGCCCCAATATCAACCTAACAGACAAATTCTTTTTGAGGACATCTGTGGTTTTCTTCTCCTTCCCCACAAGGAAAGGCTGCGCTGGCTGTATCTTCCAAGCCTTAGGAGTCAGCTGAGCTTTGTGGAGTTTTAGGAACTGTGCGCCAGCTTAAATTTCAATAGAAAAGGCAATCTTTTCACTTGCAAATTAGTTTATAAATCAAACAACAATTTACAAAATACAGAATAATCTTGCACTGTATTCCTGAAGAAGATGTGAACATACAGCTCAATCTCAATGCAGCCTGAGTTATATTAAGAAAAAAATGCATGGAATACTAACAGTAAGATAAACTATACCCTCAGTGGTTAAAAGATTTGAAGTAAAAAAAAAAAAAAAATCTATAAAATACACTCTGGAATTTATTGTCCCTTAAAAGCTCTACAATATTAGCTGCAATCACATCCCTACTAATTAAATATATATTAGGCTACAGCAATCAATGTAGTAATAGAGGAAGTAAATCAAAGGTAGAATGTACCTTACTAAACGTAGTGAAAACAGCTTACTAAAATGTAAGGAATTCTAAATACTGTGAGGCTTTTCAGAATACTTGACAAAACTAGCAGCCTAAAGATAAGTCAGTAAATAAAAAATCTCTAAATATTTTAAATGTTGTTACAGAGGAACATTCTAATTTGTAAAATATTATTTTAAGAAATATATTTAATTTAATTAATTGAATTGCTAGGATAAAAATGACAGATGTTGGAAGACATCAGGAGACAAATTTTTAACATTAAGCTAACCACTAGAAAAAAAATTTCTACCAGCCATTATATAATCACATAATCTACATGGCTGAAAGCTTCAAGAGTAAGGCAGCTAAAAGGGGGTTGCTTTTTTAATTCCAGAAGGCCTCCATCCCTGTCTTCGCAACTGCGCAGCCTTTTCTTAGCCACTGCCCACCGCAGCAGCCACCCAGGCGGAAGCAGCAAGGAGCGGGGACCGCCAGGCCCTGCGCGCGCTCCCCTCCCGGCAGGTGCGCCCTGGCCCTCGCCCGGCGGTGCTGGGCTCCCCGCGCCGCGCGCCCAGCCCCGCCGGCCTGGCGAAGCCCGCAGGAGAGGCGCCGTGCCGAGCCGAGCCGAGCCGAGCCGCGCCGCGCCGCGGGCAGGAGCTCGGCCGCCGGCGCTCCGCAGAGAGGGGCTCCTGCTCCGCCGCGGGCTCTGCACAGCCCCCGGGACCGGCCGAGCGCCCCGGCTCTCGCTCAGCCTCCCCCGGCGCAAGGAGCAGACTTTGCGCGTGCAGAGGAGAAGCGAGTAACTGGCAGCGAACGTACTACCCTCCAGCACCTCAGCCGGTGGGGCGAGCGGCCGTTGAAGCCCCTCCGTGATGGGTGAACGGGCGACCGTGGGCTTCGCCCTGCCGGAAAGGCAGGGAAGAACAGCACAGAGCTCACCCCGGGGATGGCTGCTGGGCTACATCCAGACCTCCCTGGGCCCATGGTTTTCAGGGACATACTCCCGGTTTACACTGTGCAGGAAAGGAGGAAGCTGCTCTGGAATAATGATAGCGGACAGGGATCTGCTGAAGCAGTTTACAGAGACAGCCCTCAGACTTCCTTTCTAGGGATCCTTCTGGAAGAAAGAAGGATTCACACTAGTGGATTTATCCACACAAGTGACTGCAGATGAATTACTAAAGCACAGGTAGGAAAAGCGTAAGATACGCTCAAGCACCTACAGGACTTGGCAAGCTTGATTTCAGAATTGGCTTAGACTGATGGCTTTCAGTGGGAGTTTGAAATTCCTGTCTGCATCTGATGGTATGTAAAAACTTAAGTCTTCTGAAAATTTTACCTAGATGAAAAGCATTAAATCTGAAACAAAAGGTGGACTTGCCTGCGTATTTTCCAGGACATCATATTTTTTAAAATATCTTTTTTTAGCTCTTGCTACATAATTGATGAAAAGAAAGCAACTGGTTTTCTTAATTCTTGGATTAAAAACGATAACATTGTTAAGAATCCCAGTCACTGATAGAGACTTCTGTACATATTGTTTGCATTTTAAGTGCAAAAACGCAAAAACTCCCAAACAAACAGACCTCTAGCACTGAGAAACACCATGAACCCACTACTGCCTGTCAAGCCTGTGCCTGCGGGTATACATCAGTGTGTTGCTGCAACTTAGAAATCATATATAAAAAGTATCTTTCCATGTGGATATAAATGAATTGTTTAACTACCATTAAGATTCTAAACTTGATGATTTCTATATACAACAAAGTTCCTAATCTTCCTTCGTTCCTTCTCAACCATTCAACCTACGTGGTATTTATGAGGGGTCAAACATTTACACGTTTGAATTAACTAATTGCTTAAGGTTTTGTGAAGGTCATCATCCTGGTTGACACACATGGCTGAACTACATACTCCAGAGCTAAAAGCATCAGAAACTAACTTTTGAGTTAAAAATCCTCTCTAGCAGGGACTGCATATTGTCATTTGCAGCAACACTTCCCTTCAACCTTGACATTGCCCCAAGTGTCAGATACCACCACTGAGCCACCACAGCCATAAACCCTTCAGCAGGTCACTGCTTAGCATCAGTCCACTCGGAGCGCAGACATTCAGCAGAACTTTCTGTTGCGAGCTCACCCTTGTCCCTGCCAGTATCTGACGGAAAGTTTGGGATGTACCTTGTGTCGCAAAAGGAGTGATGTACTTCACTCGTAAGAGGGAAGCAGCACCACGTTTATTGCAGTAAGATAACGACTTAACAAAGTTCAATCGTGAATAAGAACGATTTAACGAGATTCGATTGGCAAGGTTCACTCAGTTATTTACTGCATGAAGGACAGGGTCAGATGCACGTGAAGTGCACGTTGAGTCATGAGGTTCAGACTGGACCCCCTTGCTTTCTAAACTCCTTCAGAGAGGAGCCTAGGTGCGGCTGGATCCAGTCCTAGTCCCAGACTTGGTCAACAGTTTATGTCTAAGGGATTATACACACAATTAGTCAGAGATAAAACTCAGCAAAGTTTTGCAAAGTTTGCAAAAGCTCAGCATGCTGTTAATCCCTTACCGAGGATCTGTCGCAGGTAAGGAATCTCTCAGCCTCGAGGAGTAACCTTGCGAGGCGTCCCTGCTCAAGAGGAGGTCCTGCAGTGGAGCCCGCTGCCGTGCAGGAGAGCTCAGTGGGCTCTGGGCTGCCCCCTAGTTATGAGGAGGGAGATGATTGACTCATGGTCATATTTGCATGCTAGACAGGCCTTAGTTGGCGCATGTTCAACCCGCCCCTACATACGTGCTGTTTACAGGGAGGTCAGGTTGAGGGGGAGAGAGCACATCAGTGGGGGGCCGGGGGGGAAGGAGCACACCGTCACACCTTGTCAGCACAGCCATTCGACCAGCTCCCAACATCCTCTCCTTCTAGGGAGAGAGGAACTCCATGTACGTTTTACGAACCAAACCGCTGATTCTAGACTGAAAAACTAACGTACACATTTATAACGTTCCCAGGAACTGCAAGCCACAGGTGCCATTTCAGAATCTGAAATGGGGCTTGGTAACACTGAATGATAAAAGAAAAAGCATGTGCTTTAGCCTAGAGCTCAAACCTGGGCTTAAACAGCAGCATTCACTTGCATGAAACACAATGTGGACTGCCATGCAGACAGACTGATGGTCAGATGCTGTTAGAAAGTGATAGGCTCATGCATCTGAAAATGAGTGAAGGTGAGCCTCAGGAACAATCCTACTATCAGCAGAGAAAGGATTTAAAAAATTTGTGGGGTGGAGAGGAGAGACGAGGAAAGGAACCTGCAAAACATACCAGTCTGACAGCTTTGCCAACAGCTATTCGCTCCCTCAGCACACTGCCAAACAGACAAGGGAGTGGGGAGTGGGACAGCAAGAAAAACCAAAAAGGAAGAGCAAAAACTTAACCAAACTTGCTTGGCTTAGACCCTTACAAGAGGAAACAGCCATCTTCCGTAACTACATTCTGCTGCGACCCATCACAGAAGGAAAACACAACAGGCAAAAAAGCTGCAGCTGCTACTGGAAAAAATGTATGAAGAAATGCTGCCAAACTTATTTCCAAAAGTATCACAAACCTGAACATCCCAAGAACAGAGTGTCTGCAATATGGCTGTATGTGAAGGAGATAAAAAAAAAAAGCCATTATATATGTTTATAGGCCTGTAAAAAATAAAGGGAAGTGTAAATATTCATTCTCTCCTTCACAGAAAACAAGCAAACAAAACCCCCACAGCTTTTTAAAAACTACTGTGAGGTCCAAGGAGGAAGTACCTTGCTTGGAAAGGCTGGCTCTGTCCAGGGAATCTTGCAGGATGCTGGAAGTTGTGCTACCCTTTAATTCAGAGCTGTTTCTCTGCACTATTTAAGTGTCATACATTAAACGTGTAATGGAAAAGTGGAGTCATACAAACACTGTTAGGCAAAAAGCAACCCAAAAAATCATGCATACATATAAGCCGTATGAGCTACTGCTATTTGAATCTCTAATATTTTAATCATATCTAATAAAAATTAAACAGATAAAAGTTTCTCACAGCATCAGGTCTCCAGCATACTGTGGGCAGAAGCATATGCATGTTACAATATACTTGAAGACTTTTAAATGTTTCCTGGATGATTGTACTATGAAGTATAAGCTTAAAAAATTCTCTGTAATCACAGCCAGAAAGGCTAATCTTTCATGTTTTATCCAGATGCAAGGATATTTAGTTTACTACAGAATCACCCAGAATGACAGCTCTGAGAGATGTAAAACATTGCTGTTCATCAGAGCAGAGCATTAAGTCTAAACCTTTCAATCATGACTATTTAGTTCTCAATTTTGTTAGCCAACTCCCACATCTTTTGAGCTGGTTCAGTGAGCTGATGTAGGTAATACAGGCACAGGCAGCTACTGAGGTGGCTACAACACTGAGGCAGGGCAATAGGGTCAATCTTCTGTTGACAAAGAGACCAAATTTTAGGTCACATTGCTCTCCTTTCCCTCTTCTAAAAAAGGCAGTAAAGGAGTATTTTGTCTGTATCAAAAGCCTTGATTACCTCCAAATATTAGAAGTGTATTCTACAGCCTGAGCTGTTGAAGAAAATAGATTCACAGCATGCCGAATTCCCAAGAAACAAACAATGGCATTCATTTTGAGTCATTATTAACCTAACAGACCATCAAATGAAAACACTCTGAAGTATGATTCAATTAACGCTTTAAAAATTAGAGCTTTTCTTAATGAACACATCCATGCCATCTACAGATTATTTAAAAAAAAAGTTCAGATCCATCTTCAAGTTAAAATAAACAGACCTCTTGGGTCCTCAATAAGGTATAATGTAGCCAGAACAGTGTTTCAAATGAGGACGCGTTTGCACTAAGAGAACTGTTGAAGAAGCAAAGACCAACGCTATGTATCCAGGAGTATTAACCAGCCATACAGAACCTGGTAGAATTTCAGCTCAGTCTAGTTTATCACAGTTCTTGTTAAGAAGATCGATTCTCATTAATTCAGAGATGCTGAAGATGGTAATGTTGAGTCAAGTGCTTTTATTAGTTAAGAACCAAAGATAAGGTCTAGAATGTGTGTGTGTGTGTGTGTGTGTGTGTGTGTAAAATGCACCTTCACTTTTCTCTCTTTATTCCCAAAGAGTCATTAGAAAGTTGCATTTGGAAATTCAATAAATAATCTGGGAAATGAAATGAGATTTATTTTTGCTATTGTATGAGTTAGTTAGTTGCATATAGATTAGTGATTCTAGCAATACCAGATATACAGCTGGGTGAGTGATAATAAAATCCAGGGACCAACATTCTCCAAAACATTTCAGCTCTGTCACTCAGGAGGGTGACACATTAACAGATGATAAACCAACTCCAGAACATTTCAGTTTATGGAAATCAATTTTAAATCCTGAAATGTACAAGATTTTTGAGCCTTGAGAAAGTTTGCTTTAGTTTCAAGAGATTTGGCTTTGATACCAGTAAAAGGTATAAGGTAAATAAATGGAAAAATCTGGAGCTATTCTAAGGGCAATAGCTTTTAGAAGAGTAAATCTCAGTAGAATTGCTATCTTTGTTCGGAAGGCATCAGTCATAGGCTAAGAAGGGAACAATACAGTATCCTTTGAAAGCAAACAAAGAAAGTCGCTGTAAACAGAGCAGCTTTTCTCACTGCAACTATCTTTTCCCGAATCTAACTCCTAAAATTAATTGAACCAATTACCTGAGTTTCAATATTAAAAAAAAGAAAAAGCTGGCAGGGGGCTTGAAATAAAGCTGTAATTTTAATCTGTATTAAAACTGAGTTGGGAGCCAGTCAATACCCAATAAATTCATTTTGGTGGCAAACTATTTAAGTTACATGCTATTAAAGGATTTCTCTGTCTCTCTAACAAATTGATGTCTCATTGATGCATAGATTTCTGCAGTGTTTAAAAATTCAATTAACCCTTTGATGAATAAAACAGTAATTTATAGTACTGTTCTAACAGGTAAAGGTATTATAAATTTATCTAACATATACATTAGATTTATTTTTAAGTTTTAAACAGTTTTTTTTTCAATTTTATTCTCCAAATCAATCACTGTTTTATTTTTTCATTTTGCCTAATATTGCATCAGTGGTACTGGTGAGGTGCCATTAACTTCAATTAAAGTGAATTAATATCCATCAGACCCTTGCAGAATTAGGCCTCTGAGCACCAACTCTGCAGATCTGCAGTTCTCAGTCTGCTCTATTTGTGTAAACGATCCCATTGACCACAGAGCACAACTTGCATGGACAGGGCAGATCTGCAGGAATTCTGATTGCTTTCCTGACCCAGAGGTTATTAAAAGGAAAAAAAAAAGTTATTCTCCAAAAATACACTGCCACAAGTGGTGTTAGATCTATAGCAAAAGATATAATTTCATGCAGCCATTGATCAGTATCATCTGCATAATTTTTGGTAAAACCTGTGGAGCTTCAGCAAATTTTGTATTCAGTACAAGCACTTGATCCTGCACCACCGCATTTTGTCAGAATCACTTATAATTGACAACATTATTCTTCATGACAGAAACAGTTCATGATACTAACATCGCAATAAAATATCTGAATTTTATCAGGATAAAACACATATTTTAGAAAGCTATTAAAATAATGTGAATCAGATTTTTCATAAACTCATAGTGCAAAATTCAAGCAATGTTATAGGTTTTTCTTTTCAAATGGAGGTTAATCCCCGACTCCTCCCCTCCCCAACTTTTTAGGACAGCAGCAGCCCTGGTTATAAACCAGGGCTGTTACAATATTGGCCCTGGCCCTTAAAATAACAGCCACTAGGGTTGGGGGGGGGGGGTGTCGGGGGACATGACTTAAGCGTGAACAGAATCATAGAAAGAAAAATGCTTTTCACATATGAAAAGCAGCACCAATAATTATTCAATGAATTTAGAAATCAACTCCAGCAGAGAAGTATATGAGACTCCTGCTGATATTGGTCATCTGAGAAATAACGATTTATTGCTGTTCAGTGCATGCTTACTTATGTGGATACAATTTTCCACTAAGAAATCAAAACAAAATAAGAGGCCCCAACATTTGCATGGTTCCTTTAAAGGGACTGAGAAATAAATTGAACACTAATAAGTCTGTTTAGCACAGCTGATTTAGTCCACGTCCATGAAGTGTAAAACATGCACAAACCCCAATGCAGTCAACTTAACTTTACATATTTTGTGTAAATAGGTTACAAATTAAGTACTGTTTAGCTGAAAGTTGAAGGGAGACATTGTAACATTTGGGTTTTTTTTGACAACATTCTTAATGCTTGCTACTACTTATTTTAACCTTCAGTCACAACTTCATTCGTATAGTTACTTTTGATTTATAGTAAGGTAATCAGATTCCATATGCGAGATTTCAAATTAACTCTGATGGCTTAAAAAAAACCCAAAACAAAAAACTCTCAAATCTGGCCTTTCAATTTGTACCTGCAAATACATACAGATTTGGTGGCTGGATCTGAAAACAGGTATCAGCATATGCATGAACTGCAGCCAGGTATCTCAATAAAACAGATCATGATTACATTGTACTACTCCACACAGGTTTATCAAAAATAGAACTGGGAGACTGGATTACTAAAAAGGGAAGGGGAATGTCTAATATGCATAGAGGAAAAATTATTTATTTTTCTTGCCGAGTACTACGAGACCTACCCAACCACAGATTTGATCCCAGTATGCTGTGCATTACGTACACTTCTAACTCATTAGCAATGTCAGAAACCTTTGCAACCAGCACCCTCAAGAATAAAAAAGACCACTGGGATGGTAGTTGAGGAAAGCCTTTCAAGATGCTGTGTAATCATTTACACCAGCAAAACTTAACTGCATTCATGCTGTAAGCAACAGATTTACACTCCCACGAGGTACAAATAAAGAGTTGCCACAGGTTTCCACCACCAATTCTCCGGTAGCTGCACCCATGTGACAGGTGAGCTGAGATGAAAAATTTTTGCTGACTCTTTCCACACATAGACAATACTACCACAGTAAGTGGTTCTCCCCATATCATCCCCCAAATATAGGATAAATAAGGTTCCTGCTTTAGCTAGCAAATGCACATTTCAGCCAATAAAATAAAGGAAGTTTTCATGAGGAAAAAAAAAAAGCAATGAAAAGATGTATTGTTTTTAGTCTGTAATGCTATTTTTTATAATTTTATTTCATTACTTTCATAAAAGAACCTCAACTTTTTTTTTTTTTTTTAGTGGATTCTTCTGTCCTTGGCTATGTTTTAAAAGAAATCCAGAAATATTGTCTTAATGGATTTCTTGGATTTAAGAGTTTTTAAAAACTAAAACAAAATCCCCTAAACCTTTGCCTGTAGAAGTGATTGAACATTCCCAAAGTTGGTGGAATTAACAACTCTAAAAGCGTACAGTAATGCCAGATGCTGCAGCCAGTTGTTGTTGACTATTTAAAAAAATGTAAATTTGAACACATCCTGACAGTATGATGCTCTCTCACAATTCTAATGTGTCTTACAGAGTTCCAGCTGGGAAATTACAACTGGAAGACATCTGTCCTTACAGCTTTTATTCCAAAATCTGTAAAGGACAGGCTTTTTATCTGACTGGTGAGAGCTTTTTGTTGAAAAGATAATTTCTGAGATAATCAATTATCTATCCAATTAAATGGCTTTTTGAATAAATCCATCTTTTCAGAAAAGGGAACGACAACTCTTCAGCCTCCCACTAATATCCTACAAATATCCTAATCAGCTTCCTACAGTCATACATGCTCTGGGAAGCAGAAGCCTGATTGGGCCTCCTTGTAACTGTGAGCCTAACTTCATCTAATAGCTCCTGCTAAGTAATAAGCTTACCAGATATCGCATGAAAATTATGGCACCAACTTGAATACATACTTTGTACTGCTCCTGAATGAATATGAATGTCTGTTTAACTTTACTTAACACTTGATGCTGATTCCATTCAGCTCACAGAAAAAAAACAGTCCTAGATTTTAAGGCAGCAGAATCAAGTCCGTAGGCACGTAACCCACCTAATTCCAGCAGAATACTCAGTGAAGTTAAACCGATGCCTACGCACTCCTAATGTTGGGTTCAATTATTTTTAATTCAAGAGCCAGATTTTACATGGTGAAAGATCACTTCTTTATGATCCAGTTGTCATACGACTGTTGATACCCTTGAGGCAAGGAAACTGGTTGATTCTCCTCCCTGGGGCGACTGGTAGCTCACCCTGCAGTCACTGTGCTGAAGACAACAGACAATCTGTACAACGCTAAGGAATTTGAGTAGGGCAGAACGAATTAAGCGCTTTGGGAGTGAGGTAATGACTTCCAGACATGCCTTCCTACCCAAAATATTCTATGATTCTATAATACAGACTTAAGCCCAAGACAGCAATTCTCTTTCTGAAAAATAAATAAATCTAGATGGCTTCTAGTACAAGCCCACAAATGAGAACTGACTGTTCAAAAGAACTTTACAAAGCTAGAACAGACCTGTGTATTTTAAAATCTGCTTTGTTTACACAGTCTCCCAGAAGATGTAATTCTTTGTGAAGTCTCAGTTGCATAAAACTTATTGCACTTCCAACTGAAATGAGAACCATGAATAGGCTTAATTCTGCTCACAGTTGCATTGCAGTACACCCAACGTAACTCGACTATATTTGCTTACCTTTTTGCCACCTCTAGTTAGAATACACACATTGAGAAACTCTCAGGTTACAAAGACTTTGATGGTCATTTTAGCTTTAAAATTCACATCAAAATATGTAGCTTTTCTGATATATGACTCCTTTCAAAATCATCCAGACATTTTTGCTAAATACAAATCCTGCTAAACATTGCTGTTAGGAACTTGTACCCCATTAATAATTTCACTTTCAACAGTCGAACAGCAAAGTCAACCCATTGTTACTTTGTTCCACCTCCTCAAAACAGATGAAAAAAAACATTGCAGTGGTAAGCACAAAAGGGAAGCATTTGAATTTTAACTGGAACTGGTAAGGTCACAGTGATCTGTGCTTATGCAGCCAAGTCTAGTAACATGGGGTATGAAATGACATTGGGTGACTATTACAAGAGTTAATGAACACCAAGGGGGACACAAATAAATTTATGTTGATATTTTGATGGAGAATTTGGAAGAGATTAGGTTTGTGGCACGCTCCTGAGGGAACCATGCCTAAGATGAGAAGTATGAGCTATGAGAATTCATTTCTGAGAATTACTTAAAAAATAAATAAATAAGCAGCCACAGAAGTCTTGATGACTGGTGTACTGAGACCTGCACCTGGTTTGCTACCCTTGGGGAAGAGTTGAAAAAGAGAGTTCAACAAATAATGGATCTCAAAAGCAAAAGTAAGATGTATTGAAAAGAGGTGAATAGAAAATCCAGGGGAAAGGAAGGAAAAAAAAAAAGAAAAGAAGATGATTCAAATGAACTACAGAAAAACACCAAATCATGAATAACATATTTAAACAATCATCAAGACAGATTCATTGAAGTTCTTGGTAGCTAAATGTCATTGTTCTATTTTTAGGTGGCTGGTATTTAACACGAAATATGACCTGTACTAATTGATATTTAACTACTGTATTTAATTTGTAAACATGATGTAAGGGAAAAGACAAGATGAATGCTTTATAAACATTAAGAAGAATGCTTCAGTGATTAAAATGGGAAGGATTTAGTTTATATCATCGGAGATAGCGTACTGTATCCACCAGTCCCTCAATGTCTGTATCACTAATTTGCAAGAGCACTATAATTGACAGCTTGGTAACAGCTTAGCAGGGACTCTGAATCCCTGGGACAAACACCGCACGCAAAACAACAGAGTGGACAAAGACGCTACTCATACGTTCCGTTTTCACGATCCCAGCTGAGAACAGCAGGTCAAAAGCCAGGTCTTGATCACATGAAAAATAGTTATAATTGGGGTGGGGCTAGAAAACCAGCAGCCGGAGGACTAAGAATATGTGAACACCACAGCAGGTCAGACAACCCCCCCGCCAAGCCTTGCTCCTCGGCTCCAACGGCAAGGCCAGCGCAGCGAGGGCTCCCTGCGGCCGCGCTCAGCCTCCAGCAGTCGGCGGCTCTGAGACTGCTTACGCCAGGATCCGGGTTTCATGTTTAATAGCTGCTGATGGATTTCCTTCTTCCATGAATCTTTCTTAATGTATTTTGAACTTCTGTGCAGTTTCAGCACAGTTAAATGGGTTAAAATATCTTGCTATTGCAGATCTCTCTGTAGGTAACATTTGAACACTATTTTTTTTAAATAAATAAATAAGCTACTGAATATCTAAGTTGCGACTTATTTTTCTGTTTTTCTAAATATAACCTAGTAACAACATGGTCTTCCTGCAGTCTACGATGGAAAATTCCTATTAGTATGAAATGCAACATATTGCATGAGAGACAATAACAGCATCATAACACACACACAGAAACCTATTTGTATTTTCTGGTGAGGGAGTAGAGAGCTACTGGATGTTGTCCTTACTTATCTTAGGATGAAAGCCTTATTATAAGCTCATTTCAGTTGAACAAATCTCTCTGGGCTCCCTGCTGAGCAAGGCATTTAAACTTTAAAGCTAAAGGCATTCATTTTCTTTTGCTGACAGTGAAAACCATAGTGCACAGGCTCCGGGATGCGCATGGAAGCTTTCAGACAGTGCCGGGCAGAACGCATTACGGCATTTAGCTGCTGGCTGCGCTCCTCTGCGGTGAATGGGCATCAAAGGCATTCATTTCCACCGGTGGCACGAGGAGACGCTTCAGCGTAGCTACTGGTATCCCTCTCCGTTCTAAGTGCTCTTTAGACTCTAGACACAGAATAAAACGAGAAAGTACTCTGGGCAATATTTTTCAGCTCATTCTGATATTTTCTTATTTCTGAGTGGAATTTAGCCTAGTGGTCCACACACTGGAGAGTTTAGAGGCCCTTCTCCAGGTGAAAGCACAAAATATACATCAATATGGAAAAGGTGCATGTTTACAGAACGCCAGCTTTCTGTTTTGCACCGTCCATGTTCCTAACATCATCTACTAATAAAGCCTTATTGGTTTTTTTAATCTTTTGCTTACTCCAAGTGGTGGTCTCGAACTGTCTATAAAAAGCAAATGTCAAATACATATCTGCAAAAGCCTGACTATACACTATAAAAGGACCAAGCACTTTTCTATATGAACTTATAAGCAAAATCTTAAATGCTTATCTTCTTACATAGCGTGCGACTCACAGATCAGAGATTGAAGTTTAATCACTCCAATTCACCCAACTCTAACTAATGTTCCCAAAGCAGATATATAAATCATAAAAGCGCCCTGCAACACAGAGCAAGGCAAATCAAAAAAATATTTTCAGGTCATATGTCTCTTCAATTCTGCTTAGCTTAAATGTTTTATCTAGTCCTACTCTCACCTACATTCACTAACAACAACAGAAGTTTGCTTTATTTTATGAGGGCAGATTTTGGTCATCTATTCTCAGAAGAAGCTTTTTCTATGGTAATATTGAAATAGGAAAAAAAAAAGAAAAAAGAAGTCTTAAATAATCATACTGTAATTATGCCAAAAAAGAACCACTCAGATGAAATACCGTGTGTGTTAGAATTTACGTTTATATTAAACTTTCTGGTGACTTTTTTTTTTTTTTTAAGTATTCACAATTTATAGCTGCAAATAAGCGCAAGAGTAAGTTGATACTAATTGTTATCAGTACATGCAAATAACGAAGATTAGAAAACTACTGTCTAATTGTAGTGTTCATTACCTAGACTGCAGGCAGGTAGCAATACACCGTTTACAATGCTGCAGCAATAAAGCTTGAGATCTAACTAAAATAACAGACTGATCGACATTTGAAGAGTTAAATGGATGCAATAATTATGGAAATACTAGCTTACCACACTGTTTTGTTAATATATCTAAAACAACAGTAAAGGTTTAAAAAAAAAACAAAACAAAACCCCCAAACTAGTACTCACAGTTTACACTGGTTAGTAGCATTATGGGCATTTATTAAGTCACAGCTTTAAAGAAATTCTATCCAGCCTAGTCCAAAAAAAACCCAAACCAAAAACAACTTTATCTTAGCCTACAAAAATATTTATGTATGTTACTGACTTTAAATGTGCGAGTATTTGAGCTACTTTGCACTGAAGTTACAATGGGACTATTTTGCTTAAATTAAGCAAGTGTATAAGTATTTTTCTCAATTAGCAGCAGTATTAACACTAGTGTTTAGTACCTTACTAATATTAGGACTTGTATCAGTAAAATTATGAAACTGTTGTCAGCTCACATTACTGAAAGTTCTGGGAGAGACATTATTTTCATGACTTACATAAAGTGAGGAATTCATATTTTGAGTGAACATTACACTGCATATTTTGCTTAACATATTTAACTCTAAAATATTAATTGACATATATCAAACACAATGATTTTAAATAGTCCTGATAATTAAATGAAGGTGGAAATTTTTCATGAGAAGGAAACAATCCATTCTTATTGAATAACAAGAGTGGACTTCACTCATGGTAAAAAAAGATTCAAATTAAACATTAGGAAAAACTGTCTAATGACAAAGATATCAGAATGGTGAAACAGATGACTAGAAGTGGTTAGGTCTTCATCGTGGTTATAAAATGATGTTTCTCTAATGGCAAATTAGCATGTGAAATGATGTTATGAAAATGCAAAATTCTATTTTTTAAAGCTGCCTAACAACATGCATAAACAAAAGTCTGTTGGAGCAGAGACTAAGACAAAAGCAGTTTTGATATCTGGGAGCCGCGCAGCAAACACAGAAGTCTGAACAATCACCTACATCACTCGAGTATCAGGAACTGATCCCAACAGGGATCAAAAATTATTTTGTGATTACCTATAAAAGGAAGAAACCCTATTTAGCTGGTCATACAACTACTAAAAAAAGAATACTGTAACAGAACATTTCAAGATTTCCCTTTTCTTTACAAGGGTTTTAATTAACATAAATGACATTAATAAAAATGACTTAATACTCCACTTCATAAAGCTTAACACAAATTTTAGTTCAACATCCAGCAAAGATGATATGTCCATAGTAATATGGACATACCATTTATTAGGCTGTCAAAAAGAATGAGTTAACTACAATCGAACGTCTTTTGGTATAGTCTTCTTACTTTTATATTCAGCCTCTGCTTGTTACTACTCTGAAAACATGTTTATAGAAGGTATTGGCTTTAATGATTAAGAATACTACAGAGAGAGCCAACCCATAACATGGTAAATGTTATAATAGCAAGATTTTAAATTTAAATTCCAAATGTCCAGCAAATGTGGAAGGGCAATGTGAAAGGATTGGGACTTACTACAAAGTTGGCATTGAGTCAATTTTTACAGGCTGATTACCTACTCTAACTATCAGCTCCTTTGAAGTTGTTTGGCAATTGGTTTATTTTTCTTACGAATATTTGCATAAAGGAAAAATAATACATTTTAAGTAGCTTCAAATCAGTTGTAATTAGGAAGTCCACATGTACTAGAAGAAATAATAAAAAACCAGCTGTATTTACTGTCCTGCTAAAAATGTATTGCATAATATTGTACCAAAATTTACAGTGCTCTATAACTAGTGAAACTGTGATACAAGATTGCATTTACTTTTATTTTACTCTAAGTAATATTACCTTCTGCAACTGTAAAGGAACTGCACTATCATATACATCTCTTGAAAAGAACTGGCACAGCTATAATAAAAACCATCCTTTTCTGTAGCTTGTTCTTTGCAAATCACCCAAATGCTAACAGTTGAAGAGAGCCTTTGATTTCTTTTCATGTTGGCACTGTAAACCCCCTCTTGTTCTATACACACATATCCCTCAACTTCTGTCAAAAGCAAGAACAAATTTCCTAACCAAAACTGAAAAGTCCTTGGCTTTTCAAATGACTATAAATTGCATGGCTAAGTGCATATGGCCACAGGGCTGTCACAGTTACTTTTCTTGACAATTCATCATAGCATACTAATTCTGTAATATCATTACTGTGTCTCTTCTCACTGTACTGATTCAGCCAGTTAATTTAATCAACTAATAATAGATTCAGAAATGGATGCAAAGGGCCCTAGCACTTCAAATTATATTACTAGAGATGCACAGCAGTGAAAGCAATGTATTTTGTACTTGCCATTAAATATAACCTCAATAAATTATATTCTTCTGGTAAGCTGGAAATTTTCCTTTAAAAGGAAAAGTAAAAATATTTTGTAGAAGTTCAGAAAAGCACTTATTCAACAAGATTAAAAAAAAACAGTTTATTTCATACTAAACATAACTTGTAATTACACTGCATTAATTTGAAGAAAAAGCTATAACCAACTATTTAATAAATTATCCTAATTAGGTACATTTCAAGGTAAAAAAAACACTGCAGCAAAAGAAAAAAATACATGTCTAACGGAAACTAAAGATGTATGATTAACTGCAAAGTGAGCCATTCAAACACGGACAATTAATTTTATTAAATTTTAATCTTCTCTGAAAATGTCAATGATGATTAAAAACATTATTCTCCAACATCTCAGTCCATTCTGCATGTCATGAACACTAATACTTTAACTTAATATGATAAATATTAAAAAAAAGTAAACCAAAGAAGTAGGCAAAATTTAAAGGAAGGCCACATCACATTTTTGCCCCTAAAATACTGATGTTTAAAGCAGTTCCCTGTGAATGTATGCAACACACTCTGATGCGATATCCACTCACTTCAATGAACAAACCTTCACAGCCCAAAGGCCACATCCTGCAAGACGCCACATGCCTAATGCAGACAGCAGGCACACTTAATCCGAGCGTAAAATTTCTGGTACTCCAAAAAGTGTTACCAGCTCTCAACACTACTGTGAGATACACACACGTGTGTGTGTATGTCTATATATATCTATATCTCTATATATATCTGTATATATGTATAGAAAATATCTTTATGTATATGCACAAAGTAGCTGTACCCTTCATCACTGAGATGTTTTTGCTTTGCTGTCATTACCAGATGAGGACCACAGCTTCATGACAGCACGGAGCAGCATGTCCCACCTCCGGCGTGGACATTTTTTGCCGGTCCTGGCAGCGCCCAGGGCCCGCGCTGGCCTGCAGCACCTGACTGCCCTTGCTTGAAGCCCCATGTGCACTATGAGAGCATTAAAAGGGGCAAGGATGCCACCGTGGATATGGTGTACCGCAACAAAATCATGTTCAGCAGACGTGTTTGCAAGTCCCACATAGAATTTTCTACTTAAGATTAAATCTAGATGAATTGCCAATGTCAATCCAATTAATCTTTTGGGGGAGCTTAGAGTGAAGCCAATGAGACTTTTCACTTGCCAAGGCATTTTGCGTGTTGGAGCCTAAAACAGGAGAAAATATGTTTCCTGATGTAAACTAAGTTAATTTTGGCAAAACTCAGTGAGCAAGGGTGATAGAGATTTATAGACCTACTCCATGGACATGATTCAGGAAAGCAGTGTTTAAACATTTTAAAAATGATTATAGGCCTCCAAAATGCAATGAATCTTCAGTACATGCCTAAGCACTCTTACTGAAATGGGGGGGCCTGAATTCAGACCTACATTAAGGCCAGATAAACACATCTTTCTTAAAACACGTTATGTAGAGATCACCACGGACTCTCTAAGGTGTCCGACGTCACTTGTTACTAAGCATGATTCAAATTATGCCTACCTAGTCTAAAAGCAAGGCATCTCCTTGAATACCATAATCTAACAAAACAAATAATTTTCCTTTCATCAATATACAACAGCTTTGTTCATTACTGAGAAACGTTAGGTGGTGAAGTATTGAGTGCTATGCATTTTACGCTTAAATCAATGTACTGTCTTGCAGTTATGCCACCTAATGTGTTTTTAAGCCATGCGCTACAGAAATCAATGTGGTTCTTATTTGATATTCAGTGTTAAGTTCAGCCTCATAAATTTAGAATTGCACTCTGTTATTTTGATGGTTATGTATTAACCATGTCCTGTAAGTTTTATGATTTTATACTCAGACCTGCAGTAAATCATGCCAGTTATACACAAATGGCTTTATTTTTACTGTCCATTTGGAAGAGAGAGAAAATGATGATTCATTTGACCTATCAGGGAAGAAAAATACAGTATATTCAGATAAATTTCAGAAGGTGTATCAGTAACAAAATTAGGCTCCATAAAATTTAACTGAGTCTTCTCTGAGACAAACTGATTTGCAGCAGATAAATGTGTTTGATATACTTCATCTTACCAATATTTTACACTGGAACAGGCACACAACAGTGGATCATTCTTTGTAACACATCTAGCAGGTGTTATGCTATTGTCTAGAAATCAAATGCTACACTGTAAATAGTTTTTTTCTTAGAAATTGATACTGATATCCAGAATTAAAAAACAGCCTTTTCCCATGAACTTCTAAGCTATTTTAATAATTGATAAACTTTTCTAGCATTCTGTTATTCTTTTAAAGTTTCTAAATAAACTTTCTCTTGTACAAGAAGCCAGGAATAAAAAGCACCAGAAAAACAGTGCTCAGGCAAGTGATTTATTATTTTTTTTAACATATTCTGAAATTGTATTTTTCTTCCAACTTGCAATTTAATCTCTTGCTATGAAACAAAGCACAGACTCACTATCCACATGGCAAAAAGATTTTTTGCTCCCTTCATTAAAGATGGCTTCTCAGCATTTTATGCCAAATGTTTTCTTCGAATGGTAAAGTTGGTCAATTTGAGAACTGTTTTTCTCTTCACCATATTTACTTGGGACTAACATTCTCATCCTAATTTTTCTTGGTACACATAACTACCTGGTGACCCGTTCCCAAAAGCTGGAGCAAAACAGCCTCACCTATCACTGAACTGACAGGCTCCACAGCGTTCTCCCAGTCTGACAAAGCACCAGGTGTAGCAAAGATGAGGCAGCAAGACAGTGTAACGTCCCTTCATGGTGGAGGACATGAGGATTACATCAGAACTCCCATCTCCTGTTTTCTCAGATGAAATCCTGAAACTGGAATCCTCTTTCATTTTCCAAACGTCCAATAGTGGTTAAAGATGGAAAAGTCCATTTATGAGATAGTAACAGCATGTTATGCAGCACTGTAAATTTTTTAAATGTCACAATAGCTTAAAAATTCAGTGGATAAGAATCACAAGAAAGACTCAGTGTTTTTCTCCAGACAGCAATTCAAAACACAGAAAATATTCTGACAATATCTTGAATGTAATCCATGAGAAGAACAATTAAGAAAGCTTTTCTTTAAAGCTAGTCATGTCTACATTGGGCATTTACATCTACTCCTATAAAATCACAGCTCAACCGTTCACTGTTAGAGCAGAGTAAAAAAGGTGTTACTTTATATCATCCTGAATCGGTGCAGAGACGGTGCTATACTCATCTGCCCACAATTTACTGTCAAAGTTTCTTGGAATTAAGCCTTGCATGTTCTGTAATAAATGCTACATCTATATTCCAGTATATGCTGTACTTTAACGCTCAGCAGCGTTAATCTCCCCCCACAGTAACAAAACTAAAACATAAATGAACCATACAATGTATTTAACGAGGCACTGCCAAACCACTACATTTAGTTTTGCATGAGTTGGAATAACCCAGGCAAGTAAGCTTGGTTTATCAGGCCTCACATTTTATACCAGCTTGGTTTCAATTTTGAACTGACTTGTTTTCATTAGTTGCTTTTATTAAGGACTACAGAATGATTGTACAGGTCTAAGTTGGGTGAGTTAAGAATCATAAATAAGGCCACTCTTATGTCACCTCACTAGAGCAAGGCAATCAGAATTTATTCTGTTACGCCTATGTAGCCATTGCCTATGCACTGAGATAACAACTATGTATGTGGCTTGACGTATTAATTTTTTCAGTACAACTTCTATCAGCCAGAACTGCAAAATCCTGTGGTAGGAGAAGGTACAAAATTAAGGCTATTCTAAAGTTACCATGAAGTTAAAATACATTTTATGCTATGTATTGTTAAAATGTTACTGCATTTGATTTTTCATGATTCTGCTAGCAAACAATCATCACTTGATACTAGGAATAAAAAACAAATTACTCCTGGAGACAGGATCTACCTGCTACAGAAGATATATCAATTCAGAGAGGTCTGTAGTTTCAGAGGTTTATAGATGACTTCTCTCCTTTCATAACAGTCCAAGACTATCAAGTGCACTGTGCACACAGAGTATCAACAAAAAAAACTGTCAGAAGTCCAAATGATGAACAAGAAATATAATCATATTCAAATCAGCTGTTGGAGTATTTACTATATTTACAATGGTACTTGTGTTCTTTTACAGTGTTTTTTAAAACACAACAGTGTGCTGGCAAGCAAAGTAGATGTTCTTATATTCCAATTTTTTACTTTAGTCTTGATTTTCCCTGCACAAACCACATATAGACTTCCATTTTGATGGTGGGAAGATGGAAATATTTATAGTTAAATGGAAGAAGAAAGGGGAAGGAATTATGAAGTATGTTACATACATACTGTATCTCTCCAAATCAGAAATGTTTTTATTCCTAGTATCTGATAAATCGTATGAGTTCACTGCTACAGTAATTTCTAGAAAGGATTCTCTATGACTAGGACAACTCAGCTGACTAAAACCTACACAACAATATCATGAGGATTAGGGCAATTTTTATTTAAAGAAAAATGTCATTTTAGGTTAACAGCTAAGGTCAATATCCAGCTAAAAGTTGTTTCATAGAAACAGAGAAACAAGACAGAGCCACAAGACCAAGAGAGAGAGAGCGTAAGGCCATAATATGGGAACATAACTTCACTAAAACATTAACCTACAGAGTCCATTTCTGCCCAATTCCTTCGGCAGGGGAGTTTCAGGGCAGGTTTCACCAGCAAACCAATAACCCACTTTTAACAACCCAAAGGGAGATATCAAGACAGCACACTCTTGAAAGACAAGAAGAGAATCTGTACAGCGGTTTTCCAATTTTGGTATATTGGCAGGGGAAAAAAATCTTCCCAAACCACAAACAAAATTTGCTGAACGATCTAGCCTCTGGCAAAACATGAAACCAAACTCTCTAGGAAAGGGCAGGGCTGGAACAGATCAACTCACTGACTCTCAAGGAGCAGGGAAATACAAGGCAGAACACGCACTCGCTGCAGAGAGGGCCAGGAGAAATGACTCCTCCATACTCACACTCATCACACATCTCCTCTGCCAGCTTCCGGGCAGCCTGGATCGTCTTTTTAGGAACTGCCAAGTGACCCAGACTTCCCACCCCAAAAGGAGAGGTGGGAAAAACACAATCAGGGAACACACTGCACTCTTCATAAACAGCAAGAGAGAGCAGGAAGGTGCTTGCTAACCATCATTCTAGGGGTTTTCTTATCATTTCCCCTGAAAGAGGGAAGGGAAAAGCCTCCGCTGCCACCCGACCCATCACACTCCGGGCTCAGTACCAGCAGGGCAGCACAAAGGAGGTCTGGCTCCTGCCAGTATCCTAGCATCTAGAATAGGACACTGTTTTAACACTAGGGCATTTGTATATGACGTACATTTATATATCCAAGTTTGGTAAGCCTGCTTTTGCTATACATACCAACACATTATATACGTTTTTTTAATCACTGCTGCTCACTGGGAGAGAGCTGCGCTTTAATCTGTAATGCTTTTTTTTCTGAAATGTTTTTCCTGCCTACCATGGGAAAAGATTTTCCAGCAGCCATTAGCTACAGCCATTTTCACATCTCATTTTAACAAGCTATAAAAGCAGAACAACATGCCAATTACATGAAATAAATAAAATGAGTGGGTACAAGATGGCTAAGAAAACCTCTTGCACTGCATATATTTGTTAGAGTGTGTATTAGGGTTTCACTAATGCATTTATAATCCTGCAGAACAGTCTGGCACATCTGCATCTTCAGTACAACAGAATGGCAAAGATGATACAATCCTCAGAGAATTTCTATTTGAAATAATTTTAGCTCTGTTTTATGTATACCAAAGAAGCTGCCAGTCAATCTGATCTTCAAACATGCTGAACTCCGCAGAGGGAACTCTGGTAAACTGCAGACTGTTCACCTAAATGCATTTATTTTAGCAACATGAAAACTGGTTGCTGTATTTGGCTAATAATACGTTGCACATTTGGAACTTTGTTAAATACCTTAATTGTGTAGCAGAGAATAAGGCAGTTAATTTACATAAAAGGACACAGAGGTGAATTTTTTGTCTACATCTCAGAACAAAATAAGTAAATTCACTGAACATATGGCTTATTAAATTTAATAGTTCCTTTCCAAGATGATTCTGATTGCCATGTTTTGAAAGATAGAATTTAAAAAAATTTTTTTGGATATTTGCCGTTAAGCAGATATGCCATCTGTCTCCTCAAACGAAAAGAAACTCAACACTTCGATTACTATTTTCCTAACTGAGATTTAGTGTAATATATTTCTAATACATTGACTAACTAGATCTGACATCACATCTTCAACCTACCTATTACATTTTTTCAAAGACCTACCCACCTACAGGCATGCATGCCTACCTGAGACAGCATGCAGGAACCATAAGGAAGTACCATCACCTCTTGCATCACTGTCAAGCACTGCTGGTGACACTGGCTTATTTAAATAGCCATCTTGTATTTTCACTTAAGTTTTAAGGAGACAGATGTAGAAAGTGTAACACTCCAAACAGGACTTAGAATTTCTGTCACAAAATGTTCAAATTAAAAAGGAAAAAAAAGAAAATGAAAGAAAATAAAAAGGAAAGCCTCTCACAAATTTCATTGTAAAAATATGTATCACAAGATGCTGGACTGAACAGATCACACATGAGCTCTGTACATCGTGGGAACAAGTATAAACCTCACAGCATGCCAAATTTTTGTAATTTGCATATTTTACTTCAAATCCTCAGAAGTCCATCTCATTTTTCCTATCTAGTTATTTTCTAGGGAAAGCTTGTTCCCCTGTGGCCTTCAATCCAACACAGGCAGTAACTCACCTCTGTCTGAACCAGAACGATCTTATTTCATTCTCACTGATAACTGTATAGATTTTGCATCTACTTTTCAAGTCACTGAGTGTCTCTGTCAAATCCAGTGTGAAGAGGCAGAGCAGGCCAGGAGTAGTGATCAATGAACTACTGGCTCCAGCGAGTCACAGGGACCCGCAAGACCACGCACAGACTGCTGCCACAGAAACTCTATCTGGTTTGGTTCAGACTCAGAAAGTGAATATCACTACTTAAACCACATGAAGAGCTCAAAGCTTCAGTTGGGACTCAGGGACATATTATGTTCAGCACTATACGAATGAGCAGAACAAAACTAAATCCTACAGTCCATGGCCATTACAGGAAACCACAAGTGAAAAAAAGCAAATATAAAAATCAGGCTTCATCACCCAAATCCTATGTATACTACAGAGCTGATTTATTGCTACAATACCGTTCTTCTGTTAGTTTTTATGGTATTAATCAAAGCTGCACTTGAGCCAGGATTAACTCCTAACTCATGCACCACTCAAACAGTGAAATCTCCATCTGCTGCTGCCCTTTTGCACCTGGTTACCACCCCACAGCATGACAGCACAAAATAAGGCTCCCTTTTCCATACACTATAGATAGAAACAGGTTATATAAAGCTTGTAATGAAGTCAAAGAAACTTGGCACTCTAATGGTTTTAAATTTTGCATTTAAGCTAATTCTATTTTTCTATTATCCTAGGACAAAAGCAGAAGAGGAGGCCTGCTGTATCCCTAAAGCAGAAGCATACTAAGCAGGACACAGCCAAAATTTACCTGCCTTGAGCCTAGACATGAGCACTCTAAAAAACTGCATTATTTGCAGCAGTATAGAAGTATTTTGTAACATCGCAAACCTGCTAGTAGCATAACCAGCAATAATATAACGTTGCTAAATATAAGCATATAAATAATATATAAGCACAAAGGGGCCAAAGGAGATGTGCAAGAAGTAAAATCTGCAAGATATGAATAAAGGCTGTAGAACAAGTAGGAAAGATGTCTGGAGGAACCTCAGCCTAAAAATAAGATACACTACGTCAGGAGCATATGAGATTGTGCCTTTCTTTTGCGGGAGGAGGACCAGAAGCATAAACCCACCAAGGATGAGTGAGTAAAATCCAAGCAGTAGTAGTTACCTGTTCTGGTTGCAGGTGTACACACACCCAAGCCCTCCAGCAGCCAGGGCCGCCCCTCGCAAGGCCCGTGGCACCATCCACGCGCTGGTGGGGTGTCCGTGTGCAGCAAGGCTGGGGGGGACTAACGCTGCAAATGGGTCCTCAGCAACGAATAAGAGCTACGTGTCTGTTGGTAATGAGCATCAAGCTCGTAAAGTCTTGCTTTGAAGTGTGAAACTGGCTGGTCTTTCAAGCCCTCCCCTAACTGTTAAATAACTGTATTTCAGCTGAAACTTGCTTTCAGCACAGGAAGCGTTGGCGCAAGTAGTCAGTTCATAGTTGCAGAGGGGAGGTGACGGTCACCATAAAACAACATGAGGCAACGTAGCTCTAACCAGTACAAACCACGGGGGAATCTGTCGTCTAATGCAAAATGAAGAAAAAAAGAGAAAAGGTGCCCCAGCTCCAGGAGGAGCTTTCTGACCAGCAGCAGGATCAGCTGAGGGGCCGAGCAACGGCATCACCCCAAAGCGCATCCTCCGCTGGGCGGCGCGCAGCAGCAAAGCTGCGAGCTCACTGGCACAAGAGGTTTGAGTCAAACACACAGTGTCAGCACCGTTCAGTACGCTGCCTGCTACGGCTTCATATGAGAGCATGCTGCCTGACAGACATTAATCCTTAGATAACAAAATTACCATGAGATCATTTTTGCTTCCAAATACTTGATTCAGAGTACAAATCAGCACTCAAGCACACCTTTAACACAATCAGTGATCTTGCTGCTGTTAAATAAGGGCTGCTTTGTAAGGACTTTTTATCATCTCTTTAATAATAGCAGCTAAAATGAACTTACTGAATGGTATCAATCTTTACGAAAGAGCCTTGTACAAAATTATGAGAATTCACCTACCGAACTTTACTTTTGAATGATGTCACAAGAAAAAGTCTGTGTACAAAAGGAGGATAACTTCTCGTCTTTTTAGTCTGTCAGACTTCAGAAACCGTTTAAAAGCCGAATTGAGTATTTTGAGACTACCAGGGTACAGAACTAATTTCATCAAAAAGGTCCAGTTTTGTAATCATTTTCCAGACCAATGAACACTTTTTGTGCATGTGTAAACGTAGCATGGACTATGCATTAGTAAAGTCAGCTCTGCTAGTGCTCCCTATGTTTATTCTAGATTCCGTATCTACAATCATCACACTTTTTTAGGATTGCTATAAATTCACAATCTTTATACATGCAACTCAGAGCTTATCCCCATTATTACTGATAAATTATTATAATGAAGTTACTCTCTGGTTATTTCTCAAAATTTCTCTTTAAAAAATTGTTAGCATTATTTAATTAAAAATTAAATGAAATTGGAGAACCAAGGTTTTTGTTCCCAGTTCCTGCAAAATTCCTGTGAACGTCAAGACTTACTGAACTTCATTAGGACATATTGTGGTTACTATGCACAGAGCTTACAGAGTTGTGAAATCTGACTTCCGTAAATACAGAAAGCATATGTTGTCAAATTAGATACTGTCATGCAGACTATAAATGTAATTACAGTACACCTTTTATTTTCTAATTTTTATTGGGGATTATCTATAAACCTCATATTTAGAGCTGCAATTCAAACTTTTCTTTCCTGATGTTTCCTGCTGCAGCCGATCTGTTAAAACAGGCTTCACTCTAGTTGTATTCCATGATGCAAAAATTATTAACCAAATGATAAATCCATTCACAAATGCATTTTAAGTGTGAATGAGTCATGCAAGCGCTCACATAAAAAATGTGAAGAAGAAATTATCATAATATTAGATGGTTTGGTCTAGTGTCTGTCTTTGGATATGTAAGTCTCATTGCTATGAAAGTCAGTTGAGCTTTTTATTAAATAGCAAAATTTGTTCATAATTACTGAATCAAGTTTGTTGGTTAAAATTGCTGTTAGAAACATGCAACTTATGCCCATACTGATAAATTCTAGTAAGTTACTTTCAGTTTTAAGAATAACAGTGTAATTTTTTATTTTTTTTAAATGTACAACATGGTTGTATAATTTTATTCACTCTGCTCGGTATATCTGTTACACTGTACATGAAGACTTGGCACTAAAGGCTAAGGCTGGCTTCTGAACAAAGTCACGGCAGTATTACCTTCTGATCTCAGTTATTTACTCCTGATTATTTTTACACCAGATCCTTCTACCATCTATGTAAATAAAATAAATACCTTATAAAATAAGGTATCTGTCATCTCATCTATTTTTATGCTCATCACGCTCACCCTGACACACTTCAGAGTTCTAAAAAGCCTGTTGTCTATTGGTTTGTAACAAACCCATGAAAGTACAGTATGTCTTTAGGTCTATGTCTATACTAATTTCAAAGTCACTGCCTACTTCTCTCCCCTTGCACAAGTTTGTACATCTTTATAATACCTTCCAAATAATTTATCACATAGTAAAGATTTTAAAAAATCATTATCCTTTTGATCTAAAAATCCTTATATTTCAACTTTAATATGTTCTTTTGAAAGGATCTTCCTGGAGAAGTTGCCATGTATGATCTACTCTGCTGAGACATCAACAGTAGAGCTAAATAAAGACTTTAGGAGCTTCAAATCACATTTAAAATTGTTTGAAAAGTTTTGTTTGTAAAGAAAAAAAACCCACTTCTTTCATGATAAGAAAAATGAGAATACTACTGCAATACATATCACACAAGAAGACTAACAAAAAGGAAATATGTAAAAACAATATTTGAAAGTGTCAAAATTTATCAGCACAGAAATAATTTGAAGCATATCTAACATGCAGAGTTCTTTCATGAACTAGACTCAAATAAGCAGGGATAAAAGTAGAGAAAAGAAACGTATTGATCTCTTCAGATCATTTCCTAAGATGGTCATTATTTCTGTAAGATGATCTATTCCTCCATTATTTTCACCATGCAAGGAATTCATGGCAGATAGGAAAAAAAAATACCCCTCACTTTGCGCTTTCATACTGTAATATTCTGCTTTATAAAACATACTCTTAAGCCATCACATGTCAAACAGCACTAGGAGATTATTTGGAACCACATTAAAGTCTTAAGCTCAAGGCACTATATTGTATTAAAAAATACAGGAAGGAAGAATATACGTTCTTCCAGGCAAAGACTAGCAAATAGCATAATATTTTCACCGAGTGAGAAAATAATAGGAGAAATATATGGAGAAAAATACTAGTAGAAAATGAAATATATAAAAGAAATGGTTAATCTAAATCATTAGGAAATTGACCTAAACCACACAAGACATACAGCTACCTGGTCTATCTCCCATGAACTCTATTGTGTGTAACTATTAATGTTAATGATGCTGCCATGAAGGCCGCAGAATTTTATGGCAAAGAAATTTCCAAACCCTCCCCCACTTCAGCCCCCAAGTTAAAATGCCACAGTACTGATTGCTCCCTAAATGTTTCCTCAGGGTCTTTATCAAAACAGCTGGACTGAGGATAAGATAGAAAACACTGATTATTAATCTCTGCCTGCTGTGGTTATAGGTCAGTCTTCTAACATTTATCATAAGTCTCGTATTTCTTCTTCTCTCTCTCTTCTCTCTCTTTAAGAGCTATAAAAAAAATCATAATTGTAATCATACCATGCTGCCTTCATCTGTGATGATATCTATGGAAGTAACACGTAAGAAATCAACTCCTCCCCTCCCCCTCCTCCTCCCCCCCCCCAAATCTGAAGACATAGGAGAAGGTCTTCATTTAAATTCATAAAATAAAAATGCTCTAAAAAATGACCTAAGAGAGTCCAGGCCGTGCTCCATTGAGTATACAAGGCACATACATTTGGTAAGTATATTAAGTCCACAAATGTGAAGTTCACCGGCAAGAGAACAATGAGTCCTGATTGAGTATGATAGACAGAGGGCAGGCTTGGTGGTGTGTGAGCTCCCAAAATTCATTATTTATCTGAATATGGCTACCCATCTTTAAATACTGTTGGGGAAGTAAAACTGTAGGTCAAGAAATAATATAGCTACAAGAATAAAAACTGGGTAAGAATAATAATAAAAGTGGTCTTGAAATATGTAGTAATTATCTAGAAAATAGTTATAATAGTTATAAACGGCAAATTAACCTAGATGATGACTCAAGGAGACTTTGAGTAACTGTTCAGGGACATAGTGACAGAACTGGGCAGACAAGGTTTGTTATTTTATTATTTATTATGGTAAATTTGGAGAACTACACAAAGGAAGGAAATGAACTGAATTATTTACATACATTGTGAGCTTTAGAAGTAAGTATGAAATGCATGAAAAAGAGAAAAAAAATACAACTCCAAATATTTCTATCTCATTCACAAACATACAATACAAATACGACTATTCAATTCCTAGCAATTTTGTGGCATCTACTACCACATTAACCCTTTAAGACCAACAACTTAAAAGGTTTGCTATAGTAGAGGAGGTTATTAAGTGAAAACAGCATTTATATACAAATAAAATCCATCTATTCTCTATATTGCTATATCATGCTTTAGAAAAATATCTGCATACACACAGTGTTAGTAAAAACACTTCTGAGGGGAGATTACTAATTCCTTTGCACAGGTGTACTGTTCACTGACCGTCTAAGCTCTACCTGAAACCTGAGCCACTTTGCTGAGCTCTGTGCAGTCTCATTTGACTCTTCTTTCCTTCATGTTTTTTCTTGCAGCTAATCCCCCACTATTTGCTTTCACCCACTCTTCTTTTTATACCGCTGCAGGAAGTTGTGATCTCAGATTTGACCTAATTCTTCCTGCCTCCACCTTCTTTCTACTTACTATACAAAACAGTTCAGAAAATTTTTTTTTACCACAACCTTTACTCATGTTGTTTTACTTACTATGAAAAAGAAGAAAAGAAAAGAGAGCTACTAGAGAAACTCCACTCTGTTACGCAATCGCATCCATTTCCCTCTTTTCTGTCTTCCTACTGACACTGTCTAATATGGCTTAAAGCTATAGTGTTCTGTGGGACATACTAAAATAGCATGCAAGTCCTTAAAAAAAAAAACCCAAACTTCTTTTGAAAGAAACCAAATTTCTAACCTGCAAAAATGAGAAACTTCACTATAATTCATCTTACTTCAAGTTTACTAAATAGAAATGTTACATGGAAAACTGATAAACCCATTTTTATCTGGTATTATGATTACTAATTCTTACGGCTCATCATCTGAGGAAACAGAAGCTATATTTTCACTCTTGAAAGCTAATTTGCTGTTGAGAAAAGTCCCTTAACCATTTGTGTGAAAAAATCCAACTGCTACCTTTCAATATTTCTGAATGACAGTCATGGCTCTAAGCAAACAAATGATGCTCACATATTGTGTCTTGCCTACAGGCATGTTGTTATAATTGAATGATATTATGCCTTCTTGCAAGATGGTATCTCAGTTTCAACAGGGCAAACATGGCAAGCAAGTATCAGTTTCCATTGGCATCTTGAACTTCCTGGCAAATACAGTTTCATCAACTGAAAGTTCTTCCTCTCATATCAGCAATACCCTACTGGAAAGCCTTAAAATAACTTGAACAGATATTTATAAGAGCTTCAGAAACCTTTTCCCTGAATTGTTGCTCAGGTTAAAATCTGGCCCAGAGAGATGTTACTTTCATGGTGTTATCTGAAGGCCTTCCACACCAGAATGCTTAATAATTTAAAAATAAAAGATACAGTGATCTCCTCTCTCTTCTCTTTTAACCTATAGGAAAAGCAGCTTAATTAGTTCATAGGTTCAATTTGTTTGCATGAATGACTGCATTGTGTATGCAGGAGCATATGGAAAATACTGAAGGGAGAAAGGTATAAAAGTGAGTTGAGTCTATATACAGGTTGAAATATTCTGTGTAGAGGAATGAACTAAGTTTCTTAGTCTAGGGTCCAGCTTGTGTAAAGCCCTCTCTCCCCTCTGCAAACCTGGATAATCACCAAGCAGCCAGACTTAGATGGACAGATAGTACACACAAGCACAAAATCCTAAGGCTGTTAAGCATTTTTAGGACAAGGACATTGAATTGGATGCCTTGAAGAGCTACCACAGAGTGTATCAGACACTTCTTTTTGTAGTAGCTATATCTCTTTCTGTAACATCCTTCACAAACAACTCTTCTGACACCAGCATTGCTCTGCCCTGTGGTAGAAAGGCTCTAGAAACTTGAGGTGATTTTCCCAGTTGGTAAAAAAACCAGTGACGTAGAGTTTGTGTGCAACCACAGTGTAAGTTTTGTTACTTACGTGCATTCACCAAACTTAAACCCAAGTGGATAACCAGCAAACAGTCCCTTTTTAGGACTCCGTTCAAACCACTGCTCCATTTCCTAAAAGCCACAGCACCTGATTCTGCACACAGAACAAGCTCTGCTGCCGGTTGCGTACATTATTCTCCATAAGGCCACTTTCTCTAGCCATGACTCCACATAAGTAAAGCTAGAAACAGTACATCTCCCAAAATTCAAGTGTTTTTTAGTACAAGAATGCGGAAGACCACAGCAATGGCACCCTCTGGTGACAAACAGTAACACATTATAATGAGATAAAATATTCAGCCTGGAAAAATGTTTAAAATCTACGGTTTCATGCAACCTGTATTACATAAAATGCATTCCTATGGAAAGTCACAAAATGTCGGTGGGTAATTTTAAGAGCAATTATAATTAGCCTTCCATAGCAGTCAACGTTATTGAAAAGGCAAATTCTTCAAAATACTTCAATTTCCCCATTAACCTTTGAAGGCTTCTGTTCTAGTCAGATGTCCTTGAACCATCAGCTAGATCAACTAGAAATTGAAAAAATGTTCCTCTTTATATTTATCATGAGTAGTATTTGGTACTCACATATGGCTAAGATTTGAGCATGGTCTCTGTAGTGCTACCAACAGTTTGTGAGATGCTGAAGAACAGAAGCGAGAGGTGTGTGAACCAAAGACTCAATAGGCAAGTGCTTTGGAAGCAGACAGACAACTGCTTATAACAAATCTTTAATTTGATTTGAGAGGCAGAACCTCAGTCTTCCTGAAGCACTGCCAGTCATCTTAAACCAATAATGTCAGAGGGTCAGCAATTTCAAATGCTACAGAAAGATTCAGCTGAATAAATATATAAAAGTACTTCCCTTATCAATAGCAAGAAAGAAAACTGTCTACCAACCAAAGCAAGAGGTCTAACCTCACTGTCATAAAATGTATAAAAGCTTAGATTAAGCAGAAATTTGTCTTTAATCCATGTTAGATACAGCGAAATTAAAAGCAAAAAAAACCCAGTGTTCTCCAAATTGCTCATATAGTACCTAACAAAATGAATCTGGTTCTGCCAGGAGCTTCTGAAAAAAGTTAACAATCACAAAAAAAATTCATTGGTAAAGATAGATAAAACTCAAGTTTCTGAACTGGATTTCCTCTCCTATGATACAGGGAATGGAACTCATTGCACATTTATATCATTTACTACTTGAAAGTTACATAAAAGAAGATTTTGTTTTTAACAGAGTAATGTAATGAAATGGAATCTCTCTCAAAACTCAGTGACTATGGAATTATTTAATTTTCAACAAGTTATGTTTATTCTAATATATAAACACTGAAGTTTTGGCACTAAAAGAGCTAAGGCATAATTTTCCTATACATTTTCTAACTAAAGATCACACATGTCTGAATAGAATGTTATATATAAATATGACCTTAACAATCATATCAAATAGATGGTCTTAGACAAGTTGTCAGATTACTTGAAATGGACAGCAAGCAGAGTGTAATCAAAAAACATATCAAATGAAATATTTAGAAACAACATTGATACTTAAACAGCCATATGTGTGTGGGGATATACACGTATTGCAAACAGGCATTCATTGTACATGCACATAGAGTTCATTGGTTAGACACAGACCAAGCTGCATAAATGAATGGTTGACTAGAAAATGTAACATGTACCTTGACCTAATTATGCACTAATCAGTGAAATATGCAAGTGGTTGTAATTAGTAAGATTACTAATGGTGTAATACACTACATGTACAAAGGTGCCAGTATCTGGCTTGAAAAAGTTAAAGCCTGTGGTAAATTTTCACAGCCTTCTGAAAGAGAAGACATAAGTAAAATAAATTCAGTGCATGCTTTCTTGTGATGTGTGCTTCAGTTTACAAGGCAAACGTAAAATACACATATGAGGTTTCACTGTGATAGATTTTGTTAAACAACATGAGCAGCCAAACCTTCCTAAGGTTTTATCATTCATCAGCCGCTTCTAATGTATTCATTACTAAGCTGGATTAACTTTATCAGATACACATTTTTGCTATAGAAAAAGTATAAAAAGGCATTATTCTAATTCAGATATACTTTGAACAAAGGCACTGTTGCTTGCTTACTTAGCTGACCTATGTCATCTAAGTCTGCTTTATTAAAACTAATAATTGGCAAACTGAATAATGTGCTGTATTTAAGTTCTGTGAAATACAGTTTCATTTCTCTCTAGTAGATGGAAGGTCTTATAATTAAAATATTAATTGAAATATCTGATGGTTATTTTGAGAAACGTTTTTCATAAAGCTCTCCAGGTTGCACCCTTCACGTGATACTATTGAGACACTCCCACGCAGAAATTCTTTCTTCATGTATTCCAGGAAGAAGGAAGCTAACAGCTAGCCTCAAGAGATTATAACCCCAGCTGTTGCAATATTTTCCAGGTGGCCCAGTCCACCAGCATGTATTTCTATTTTTCCTCAGTTTCCTGGCTAGATCCTGGATTTCATTTTCCATGTCTCAATACCTGGTTTCCTTAGTTCATGTAATACTGCAGGGGGCTTTCACACAATCCAGAGAAATCACCCTTAAAAAGCAAACTGCAAAACAAGAAACAGCTTCATCTAGGTCCTTGAATGACACATGGACAGAAAACAAAATGTTCAAGGCCTGGCAGGCAGAAGATGGCATTTATTGCAGTAGAGGTAACTGAATTCAGTGACACTTCAGGGAAAAGACAATTGATAAATTTACAGATCCTGAAGCCCTGGCTCAAAAAAATAGGCAAGATCACAGACACCCACAGTCTAAGTCCTCACCATACTCATGCATAACAGATCATAAATTTTTCACACTCTACCATTTCATACATAATCAAGAGGGCTAGAAACACACATATTTATAGAATAATGAAACCTGAGATCCTGGTGTACAACTCTTTGGTCAACACTGAACTGAATGGCAAATCTAATGGCTGCTGAATTGCTAAATTCCAGCTAAAAGCAACTAAACTTCAGAAGGCATTATTTTACCCTTTTAGGCCACCTAAACATAGGTATCACTATTGCCACATCTGTATCTTAACTTTCTAGAATATCACCAAACACTGTTCTGGATAGTATTTATTTAGCTGTTTTGATATGCCTGCATGTTTACCACCACTTTCACTGCTTCACCCCCCGGCCTATACTAGAGGGTCATTGGGTTATATTAAAATTGTAACAAACACTTAAGCTTGTATATACTGTCATTTCACATTCCTGTCTTGCACAAGGCTTTAAGGTTTACAAGTACTGTATGTCCATTTTTGTCCTTAATCCCATCATCTAGCCTTCTCCTGCACTGAATGCATAAGCCATTTACCTGGACAAAACTGTAGTTGATGTGCAGCAAGTCTTTAAGTCACTCCTGCTAGTCAATTCCCTCATTAGGAAACTACTTCCTATCAGAAGTGCCCTCAGGTTTTGAGAGCACATCAAAATTGAATCCACTTAAGTAACTGAGCTTTGATACTATGCTTAATGACTTTTTAAATTTGTCATTTACAAAGTACTTCACAAGCTTTCCTAAAGGAGAGATGAAGTATGCCCAAGCACAAGCTAGCCTTCCTAGCACTCTTTCTCAAGCAGCCGAGGTAATGTGTGATGTACCGGATTCCATTTTCAGAGTGTGTGACATTTCATTTAACTCTCAGAATTTCCCTTGGACCATCTGGACACTTTTGCAGCCATGAACAGATCACACAATTGTAGGAGCTCTTCCTCTCTTCTCTTTCATATCTGTTTCCTGCTGCTTCCAAGCTACCTGGATTGATCTGTGGGGCAAACTGGCACAACGTCCCCAGATTATACGAACACTTGAAATTAGCACTGTATTGTAAAACACACTACGTCTATAGCTTCCCTGCTTCTCCTTGCACACAGAACATAAAGGACATACTATCTCAAAATGATAAGGGTATATTTTCTTTTTTCTAGCTCAACTAGAGAGTTCACAGATCTGCTCCAACTGTATGCTCACTGTTTAAACTACCCCTTGTCACAACAAAAGTATTTCCCATAGAGCAAAGCGAGTATTTCTTAGAGGGACTATTTAGGAAGCACCCTCAGTTTCTCATTTTTGTATTGGTTTCATGGCCCTCAAAAATTTTAATGAAGAACCTTGTTACTGGTTAATCCAAACAGAATTCTGTCACCAGCTAGAATAAAACTTGCTACTTTCAAACTGGTATTATCATTCACAGACATCAGCATGTATAGGCCAAAAGTCTATACCTAAGTCTGTGATTCAACGCTATCCTGGGAAAAACCCAGATTATACTATGGCATAAAACAGAAGCAACAATGAAATATGAGGTCAGTTTGAATTCTGGTTGTTTTTTTTTTTTTTTTTTTTTTAAATTTACATTACATATGGTAGTAGCATTTTCAAACTTACTATCTGAAACCACCACTGAAAGCTTCATCGTAGGAAAAAATATCTTTAAAAGGAAAAAATATTTTTTCTATTTTTTTTGTAAGACTCATCAGAAGTACAAAACACAAATACACGTATAAACTCTATAATCTTATAAAAAGAACACTTGCTCTCCAAAAAAAAGGGGGGGGGGGTCACTGCCAAAACAATCAGCACCTAAGCTTAACTCTATATCAAATAGGAAAGAAGACATGATAACTGATAGAAAATGCTACCTTTGGAAAGTTTTCCATTATGTTTTGGAATAACTAGTTTTTATTTAATATATGGCGGTGGGGAAGCCCACCCACCTTCAGGAACCCTCTGCTATATCCCATATACTCCATATATGCGGGTCCCCAGAAACAATTGTCCCTGCAAAGCCAGCACATGACATAAAAGCTGAGCTATATTTCTGATGTTTAATTTATTTTTCACTTTTGGATGTACCACTTGAAGACATTCATATACTTAAAATCTCACAAATGGACAGAACATGTTCACTAACAATTTGGTGACAGATTTGCTCTTATATATTTATATTGCTGTGTCTCAAAGAGATCATCAAAGAGAGACAGCAGTAAAAGATATGATATGAATTTAGAGCCTAATCCAATTTAAATTATCAGACCTGTAGATATAAAAGTGTTGCCTTTCACAGCGGATCTTCAATAAGCTGTTTTGTTAAGAAGAATTTTAGTATGAAAAACAAAAGAGTGAATTTAAATGAAGTTTACATTATTTCAATTTATCTATAAGCATTTCAAACCTGCTAAGGTTCACACAATTCTAATTTAAGATAGATCATACTAAATCTAAAAGTGAAGAAAATGATCATAAGCTTTATAAATGGATTTGTATGAGCACAAATACTGAAAATCATATTGTTAGAGTGATTTATAGTAATTAAGCCTCCTTGGGGTTACTTAGAGATATACTATAAGTGACAAAATTGATAAAATAGATTTATTATTACTATAAAATGAGAGTTTTTTATTTTGAAGTGCAGTGATATGATCTGTGATTAGCATCTCAATATTAAAAAAATAAGCACCCTTTGGAGCTGACATACTGTTTCATAACACAGTAGTTGAACTGTGTTTGGGGGAAGGAAAAGTTTTCACAGGGCTTTAAATAAATTCAGTGAAGTCTGCACATCATGAGTTCCCCACTAATATTGCAAGGCATAAATGGATAAAATCTCATATTAAGAAATGTCTTGTTTTATGCCAGCATCTCCTGCAAATCTGAAGCTACCAGAGAGTGAATTTCTCTTGAGGTATAGATTCTTGTTACTTCCTCTTCAAGAGGAATATCTAGCAGGTTATTGATTTACTTCGAAAGGACACAGTGTTTATGATGTAGGAAACCACTGCTGGGCACAAGCGTGAGAAATTAATGATGGCTTTGTAAGTGTCCACACTGTGGTGCTGAACCAGTGGGCAACTGTCAATCTAGATGATAATACATCCCAAAACTTCATAAAAATCAGTGATGTGAAAAAGCATTGATTTTTGAGCTAACCAAGATTTGTCAGAGAGGAAGAATAAAAAGCTTACTGAAGTTAACACCTCTGCGTATGCAATAGTTGCTTCATACTTGTGTGATTATTTTTCAACCAAACATACAGAAACTGTTATCATAAAAACCTTGCTAGGTAAAAATATACCTGTTTCTTGCATGCTGTTTTATCGTGTCCTTCTTTCTTTTATTAACATCACAGTTTGAAAAATTACCTCTTCAAAATGCAACCACTGCACTTCCAGTTACTTAATAACTCACGTGTTATAAGGAGGACAACGAAATGCAAACCAACTCATTCTTTTATTAGTGTCCGCAACACCATGTAGGTAGGTCCTGAGATTAGATTTTCTCTCAAACAAAAGGTATGGCACAGTGCATTCACGGAAATTGAGACAAAGTGCCAATCATGTTAAGAGAAGTTAATTCAAGCCACCAATATGAATCTCAATTGTTCCATAATGTCAGAATTTCATTAGTCAGTTTTTTATTTGAAATAAAGCCTTATCAAACCCCTACCAAAGTCAATGAAAATTGTCATATTTTCTGTGGTATTATTAAAAAAATTTTTTTATCAGTCACTGATTCCTTTTTTTTTTTTTCCCCAAAATATTTGCTACCTCATATCCACCATTACTACTGAATATACATTTCCTCTTTGGCTTTGATGAAGAAATGTATCCTGCTATGCCTATGGAGGGGAGATATTACTTGAAGCTTCAATTTAAAACACAAAAAAGGATGCTGTTGCAAACAAAATCAATTGCAAATTTCTGACCCTTTTTCTATCAAAACAGAAAGCATAATTCGGTTTTCCATTGTTTGCCTTAACAACCATTTGCTTGTGTTCCAAGTGCCTGACACACCGGCTTTGCTGAAAGCGAGACAACTGTTTGCGAGTGCGAGGAGGAGCCTAAAACTTGAAAAAATTCTCTTCTGAGAGGCACCTGAAGGTCTCGAGCATACTAACAAACAACGAATCCAATTTTGTCACCAGAGTAGCAGGGAGCTGGTTACACTGGCTGGTATCAGCTGCCTGAACGTTATCCACTGACGATATAGTGTCAGCGAGATTCCTCTCCACTTTTCAAAACAGCAAATATTGGAACAGGTCACTTGTTTAGTTCATATTTGAAGTAAGCTGAGTTCCCACCTTGATCACCCTACTGGACAAATTACAGCAAATATGTTTTAGCCATCTGTTCTCATTAGTTTAATTTAAAAAGATGTGGGCAGAGAACATACCCCAGTATTATACTATTTCCAGAATTAACTGATGTATAGGTGTTCTGTTATAAGTGATTTTTGCATTATGTACAGCATCTTTTTATGAACTTAATAATCAATAAACTATACTAAACCAAAGTAAATATCTGTCTTATTTTGCCCTAGTATGATGTATAGGTTTGCTTTCTAAAAGACCCCATACTTACCAGTAGGCAAATACTAACGTTATATTTTTATAGAACTTTGAAAACTCTTAAAAAACGCATAAAAACTCAATCTAAATGTTACAAATTAACCCCACTGTTATAGTTACTAGCATATTGAAAACTGTTAATACTACTTTACGCTGTGTATAAAAATTGCATATGAGAAACTATTTTTTCTATGAAGCTGTTCATGCTTGTCATCATTCATTTTAATGTAATCTACTATAAGCACAGACTTATGTAAAAGATTATTGCCTGGAAAGTAAATTGTAAGATAAAGCAATCTATATTATGCAATATACATGTATTAGAGTTTCCTGACATTGGTGGGGAAAAAAAATAAATAAAAAGCAGTTTTAGTCAAAAAGAGAAAGAAAAGTGAAAAATTCTCCTTTAAAAGAGGATTCACATATTTTAAGTATGATCATATATTCTTACGCACATGCATTAAGAATATATTGAAAAAAGAGGCCTACCATTTTCCTCATCAGACTTATTTTCATTGTCGGAGTCAGTAAGGGTGAGGGCTGAGTTTTCCCGACTGGAGAGGCCGGAGCTGCGCCTGGATTTCATCCCTCTCCCCCACAGCCGTATGGCATGCTCAGGGGACATCCCGCCCTCCGTGTCCGAATCGGCATCGGAGCCGGTGCTCAGGGAATAGCCCTGGCGAAGTATTCCTATGTCCGAGCAGTAGCCGCTTCGGTGGGGAGAGGGCTCGCAAATGCCTAGTTCGGCAAGGGTGAAGTTCGTTCCTGGGAGGACAGTTAAAAAACAAACAAAGAAACAAAATTAAATATAGTCAGTTAAATGGTAGGGGATTGATTTTAAGTTTGAAAATAACGGAGCTTTTTAATTTCTCTTAACTATGCTGCATGCCAAGCCTTCACAAGAAATTACACAGACACCCCTCTGGTGCACAGATGAATATAGTTAAAATGGAAGAAAAACACAAGACAAAAGGTAGAAAATGTCTCTAAATTTTAGGTTAATTTTTTCCAACTATTTTGGCCCCAAATGATTCATTATTTAGGTATGTGATTAATATAAAGCTCAGAAGTCCTAAAGACATGACTTGCTTTATATTAAATACCTAACAGTGCATTTGTAGGACCAGAGCCTTGGCTTTGGCTTTTTGAATATCTGATTACTTGAAGAGCAGCTTTTTTTTTTTTAATGAAGAAATGAACATGAGCCTTCCAGAGAGGTAGATTTTTTAATTCTGGTTTTCATATCATTTATCACTTAACATAAAGCAACCACTTAGTTGCGAAAAACAAGTTTACAGAGACAAGAATCACTTGGAAGACCGCAAACCTACCAATGATGTAACATGAAACCTTGTCACCAGTTTTGCACACTACATTTGGCAATTTTTTTTTTAATATCTGCTACAGCAATCGAGATAGACCTCACAATCACTGTAATTGCTTTCTGCCCTCATTCACCATATTTGAGAACAAAGTGTACGACAACGCCACAGTCAGGAGGTCACTGGGCTTAAAGGCAAAAATTTCAGGATCTGTGTCAAAACACATGACCTTTAGCAGTTCATAACGTGACTCAGTGGGCAAAGTTGCAAACATTTCTTAGAGCACACGGAGTCCCCTCGGGCACTCAGAAAGGACAGACCTGTGCTTAATGCCTACTTAAACATTTTCAACATGCAGTAACGAACATGACTTCAAAAAAGTATATGGAAATATTCATTTGTCTCTATGGCTAAGTTTTGAAAAGCAGAGTGGATTTAGCTTCGTTCCACTGGACTAGAAATGAAGAATAAAGACAGACTGAAGTCACTGGCAGAACGGCTGCCAATTTTTTAATGCATTTCCTTAACTCACAGTGAAACTGAATCTGTGCCCTGTGTTTTTGCGGTTCTGTTTTGTCCTGAAGCAGTTTATATTTTTGTCTTTTCCCATATATGTTTATGAAAACGAAGATATATAGCGGCAGTTCATATATTAAGTAAAACTATACTTAAATGCCTATTAATAAATAGTTTTAACTAACTGGAATTTCTTTAAAGTCTTCCAGCTTGGTCACAGACTAGCCAAGACCCATCAGACAGCATTAAATACATCTAGCTCATCTCTCTGTATCAGCCTGCCGCAATCTCATAATATCACCTAGCTGTTGAAGCATTTTAGGGTGAGGTGGGTACGTGCAGATCGATATAAGGTAAAATTAAGGCCCCGCTTCGCCCCGGTGCGCCCTGCCCTCAGGCAGCTGGGCGCGCGTCGGTCAGCAGGCGCCTGCGGCTGGGCGGGGCCGGCTGAGGCGGCCCGCAGCCGGCTGTAGCCCCGCGTCGGTCAGCAGGCGCCCGCGGCTGGGCGGGGCCGGCTGAGGCAGCCCGCAGCCAGCTGTAGCCCCGCGTCGGTCAGCGGGCGCCCGCGGCTGGGCGGGGCCGGCTGAGGCGGCCCGCAGCCGGCTGTAGCCCCGCGTCGGTCAGCGGGCGCCCGCGGCTGGGCGGGGCCGGCTGAGGCGGCCCGCAGCCGGCTGTAGCCCCGCGTCGGTCAGCGGGCGCCCGCGGCTGGGCGGGGCCGGCTGAGGCGGCCCGCAGCCGGCTGTAGCCCCGCGTCGGTCAGCAGGCACCCGCGGCTGGGCGGGGCCGGCTGAGGCGGCCTGCAGCCGGCTGTAGCCCCGCGTCGGTCAGCGGGCGCCCGCGGCTGGGCGGGGCCGGCTGAGGCAGCCCGCAGCCGGCTGTAGCCCCGCGTCGGTCAGCGGGCGCCCGCGGCTGGGCGGGGCCGGCTGAGGCGGCCTGCAGCCGGCTGTAGCCCCGCGTCGGTCAGCGGGCGCCCGCGGCTGGGCGGGGCCGGCTGAGGCAGCCCGCAGCCGGCTGTAGCCCCGCGTCGGTCAGCGGGCGCCCGCGGCTGGGCGGGGCCGGCTGAGGCGGCCTGCAGCCGGCTGTAGCCCCGCCCAGCCACGGGCGCCCCTAAAGGCTAACAGTAAAAAAAGTCACCGCTTTTCCCTCGCAGCTTGATTAACCCAAGCGCTTCCAGCGAGGGATGTGTCTTAACCTGCCTTCCAATGATTGCTCGTGTGTGTTTCACCATGAGCTGAGCAGTCCTAAAAACGAGAATCTCGAGTGCATCTCAGGCTACAGCACTCTTTTTTTTTTTTTTTTTAAATAAAGAAACCTGACACTCGGGACATTTAGGTGAAAAAAAGTTACTTTTAAGAGAAAATGTAAGCTTTAATCATATGCAATTTCAATGAAATACAGTTAAAAGTAGCTAGGTTGTTTAGAATTTTCTTAGTCCTATTAGCAAATTAACATTAGATCCAAGAAAAAAAAAATCACGCCATGCAAAACTGACCAAGAGAGAGACAGAGTGTGTGTGTAAGTAAATATATAAATAAAAAGTAGTATGAATTGAAGTGTGTGTGTGTGTGTGTGTGTGTGTGTGTGTTTAAGTTAATATATAAATAAAAAGCAGTATGAACTGAAGTCTACTAGCCTGGCAGTTTCTGACCAACACAGGTCAAGTGCATGTTGAAATTAGAGAGATGTAAAATGACTGAGGTTATCACAACAGTGAAGTTTTCAAAGTTTTCTCATTTGATGGTAACATAAATGTCTACAAATATAAACCAATTATGAACATATTAACTTAATTAAGCTGTCTTGCATACACAATAAAATATTTTAATGATATTCTGTAGAATTTAACAGCCATTAAATGCCCAGATGATTTCACTCTAATTAGCGTTCCATATTGACGTTAAAATCTGACCATAACATCTGATGCAAAAAGTCACCTTCACAGAAATTCTCACTCATTTGTCTGAGAAAAATGGTAAAAGCCTGGAAAGTTGAAGGAAAAGGTGCAGCAGACACACAACTCACTTATTCATCCATTTGAGTCGTATTGTCTGGGAATGCGGCAAAATGCAAACAGATCCCAGAAATAAGCGGGGAAAGGTTTGAAAACTGACCAAATTTTAAAAAATTTGAGAACTGGATCGGGTCAACTCGAGAAGAACTGTAATGGCATCAGGCTACTGAGCCGCTAGAAGACGATCATCTGTGCCGTCTCACAGAAACCTCCTTGAAGTTTCACAACAGAACATGTGCCACATACTCCGGGTAGACACAGACAATATCCTGGAGATTTCCCTCTCTAGCAAAAACATGTTCTGGTTAGGTAGACTCTAAATTCAACTTAATTGTTATTAATTCAGTTACTTATTTTCAACGTTTGCCTGCGCAAAAAATTGAGAGCAGGTGTTCTGGAAGATCACATACACAACACAGTAACTTGCCATAGGGCAAAAGCTTCCCTTCTTCGCTTTCCAACTAGTAAATATTCTTGAATATGAATCCATTTATCTTACAGTGTTTGTCTAAGACCTCACTGAATATATTTTTACCCATATCTAAGCAGGTTTCTTTTTTTAAGTGTACTATATTGCCTCAGCATAGCCACATAAAAAGCACATTTAACAGGTGTTTTTACATCATACATACATATATAAATACACCCCCCCGCCCTCATGAATAAGCAGGTATTTTTCACATTTATACATAGGTATGTACACTTCCTCGTATCTTCAATGCCCTTCATTTTACTGAATCGCTATCCTTTCTTAAAATTGGATGAAAAGGAAATAAAAAACACTACAGTTAATGTTCTCTAGAGCTTTTCTTCGTCTGGATCAAGCAACCTACAGGCCTCATCTCCTTCAAATGAAACTGTCCATATCTCTTGAATAATATATAAACCACTTTCACTAATATAACACTCTCACTTACTCAGCCACAATCGTGCATCAAGGTATTAACGGCATTGGATCGCCTTTGTAAATTCAGACAGAGGAGAAAAATCGTACTACATGCACAGATCTCATTCACACAAAGATTCACGACTGGAAAAATCCTGCTGTTACTCTGCAAATAAAGCACCTTCACACGAGCAATGAGGACATCTAACTCATTTCACGTCCGCTCACGGGACACCGGGAGCAGTGCCAACTCGCTCCGTCTCCAGATTCTCCATCTCCACCACCAGAAACCGGCCCCATCCGCTGGGGCGAGCCCAGCCTGCCGTTAAGATTTAGTGTCTCTTTCGAGAAGTACCCTCCTTATGGCTCCTTAAGAGATTAGGAGATGAAGCAAATCAAGACCTTGCAGAAGAAAACCCATGGGAGGAGGGTAGTGTTACCTGTCGCTGGGAACTCGATTTACCCTGCTGCATGTCCACAGAGGGAAATCTGGCCCACGAGCTGAATAAAATGTGCTGCCAGCGCTAGCAGCCAAGCAGACAGCCCGGTCCTTTGGTGTTATACAGCATATTCTGCCTCTAGGGTATGCACGGAGCTGGAAGAGCAACTGCACAGTAGTGAAACTTCACTTGCAAAGCAGGAGCACGCTTGCACGTTCACAGCTTAAGGGCGTTTTCTTTCAGATTCTTGTAGCATCTAGCACATTGCTGGTGACACTAAGTGAAAAGAGATAAACAACATCATCCCCTTCATAGGGGAAGATAAAGAAACCTCTTTCTCTTGAAGAACACACCACAAAAAAAAAAAAGGACAGTCATAAGGTTGTTTGTTTTTTCATATGCAGCAAAGCTTACTAGCTTCCCCCTCCCCAACTCCCTTCATCCCTGCCTGCAGAAATTGCTAGAGCATTTTACAAGTTATTAAGCTGCAAGATACCTTCAATTGTGACTATTTTCATTAAAGAAAAACAGTTAATATCATATGCTCCTTTAAGGTATAGGTAACCTCTCATGCAAAAATAGACTGGTAGTATACTAGTTTATAAGAAGCTTAATATAATGTAATATACTTGATCATTATGCCCATAATCTACATGCTACAAATAGTTTCCCAGTAGAGTAGAAAAACAGCTTTATTTTGAATTTAATTTACATGTTACTAGTATATCTTTTAAGCTCATTTCCTTTTACAGCAATTTACCACATAACTTATTAAGTATATAAATACTCACTAAAAGTGTGATTAATTCAATAACGTACAATTCTACTTATTACCTCAGCTACAACTAGAAAGCATTACCATATAAGCAAAGGCCATTTGCACCTAACCTTTAGGCACAGGTCTCATTTGGTCTATAACAAATTATAGGAATTGCCCTTCTAAAGATTAATCTAATCCAGCTGTGATCACTACAAGATGCCTCGGAGGAAGATATCTGAAACCAGTAATGCACAGATATGATAAGTTTGCCTTGAACACTAAGTCAGCAGTTAGAAACTGGACTAAGTCTAAAATCAAAAGGATATATGCCACTTACAATCTTGCTACTATAATCCATTACAAGAAGTCAAGCTATTTTTTCACATTCATATAAAACATTCGGTCTTTTTGCAGATTTTTGCTGTGTTCATAGCTATAATGATTTCTGATGGCATGAGTACCAGAGTTTAGATAGTACCAGTACCTGATAGTACCACTATCAGATCTTCCAGACAGACTCCAAAACAAAGTTCAGCGATATAATACTGTCTTCCTGCATTTTTGATTTTTTTTATTGTTTTACTTAAGCCATGATTATAAAGTAAAATATTTTAATATAAGCCCTTTCTTTTATAAATGCTATATATATATATATATATGTATATATATTTGCATTGATACATTAGATACATTACCATACTGCATCTTTCTGGTGGCTTAAATATACATGAATCAAAGGTACCTTTGCTGTGCAACATACAGGATTTTTAACTACCGAAACACAATTAATACCTTTGTGGAAAATTTAATATTTGCATGAAACATGCCTGGAAAATTCTCTCTCAACATCATGGATATCATAGTGAGTGCAATACTCCATTTCTGACGGAAACACAAATTCAGGGAAAAAAAATATCACAAGGAAAAGATAAGCTCCTCTTTGATTATGATGCCTCAAGGTAGAGGAAATCCTCCATGATTCAGGAGGCCAGATAAGAGGTGATATTGGTCATTCTACCCAGGAACTGGAGCAACCTAAAGCCGGTTTCAGGACTTGGGTTCTCTCACATTCATATCTTTCATGGAGTTTATATAATAAATAAAAGAGAATATAATTAATAATTATACTGTCATTATATTATAATAATAGGATTATTACTAATAAAGTAAGTAATAATAAAACATTTGCTTGAACTATTTTCCTAATTCTCTATCCATTTTCCCCTAATAGTATTCCTTTAATCAGTGTGGGGTAGTGGGTAATGTAAGATGTACAGCTGCTGCGGGACAACTCCCAACTGGTAAAACTCACTGAAAACACCAGAGAATTGTTCCTTTGGAAAGTACACAATAACAACAATTAAAAAGCTATACCTTGTTCTAGATATAAAAAACTATAGTGGGAGAGTTGACAGTAGCATGGCTTCCTACATGTATGCATGCATGTTCACTGCAAAATAAAGATCTGCAGATGACTTATGCTCCTCAAAGGTTATTAAATTCCAGATAGTGCTAGTCAGGAAAGCTAAACATTTTAAAATAATCCAATATGAAGTTTAACTGCTTAATGATAATAAACACTATTTTTGTAGAGAATATTTGTGACAAATAGATCAGGAAGTGCTTTACAGATACTGACTGAAAACGTATGAGGATACCACAGGGATCTTGAGGCCCATCTCTGAAGCGCTGTCACCCAAGTGGTGTGCACATGCGCACACCCTCCTACTATCGTCATACTTGCTACAGCTTAGAATATACACGCACACTGTGAAATTTTGTCAGGATTAATAATACACTAGTTTCCAGCAACAATTTTTTCAATTCAGCAGAAACATAATAGCTTTCTTAAAAGTGAAAATATCATCTGTCAGCCTAAGCACTTTCTGGAGAAAACTGACTACAAGCAGCCACACGCAAATTGATATGCAGACAGACAGACAAGATACCGACACATTGTTTTGAATTTGAAATACATTTTCTAGCTTTTCTCATTAATGACAACAAAATCCTTTAATTTTCTATTTTATAATCCCCTTTCTGCCTTGCTTCTTTCTGACTCAGAGATCACCAAGCCTAATACCGCGATACAGATGTTTCTCTTTCTGACAGAAAGTCTGTTGACAGTACTAATACAGTAGCTACATCTACACTTACAAAAATATAAGAGGTTATAAAACCAGGCATCCAATGCATCTAATGAGATCGCACTCAAGCTCACACTACTATACAATCTTCAGTTCTTTGGTCACATACTGCTTTTTCAAAAAAAACAAAAAAACAAAAAAACCCTAAAACAAAACTAACAACCCCCCCCCACCTTGTTCAGTGACAGCTGAGTTACTCTCATTTCTTTTCACCCTTCTCATTCAGTTTTCCTATACCAGGCTTTATATACCACAGAGCATCAAAAACCTACAGAGAACACAATATTATTAATTACTTCATACAATTTTCCATGGGTATGCTGAAGGTAGCCTCTGAGAACATCTCAAACACTAGTTAATTTATCTTCACATCCTCATGAGGTGAGGTTGTTTTATCCCCATTTTATAGCTTTTAAGGTAAGGAAAGGGAGAATAGAGCAACCTCTTTCCAGAGAGCCCAATACTATGGGCAGAACTTGTACCACCTAAAATTTTTATTTCTTACATCACCTTATGCTGATGAACTTTTTTTCTCATACTCATACACTGTTTTAGGGCATACATTTATCTTTTTCTCCTCAAATGCCAATATTTACTAAGAACAAAATAGGATTGGGGAGGACAGGGGGAAGGAGCTAAATGGCAAGCAGGATTAATATTTACTCAGCACGGCCAGGTTAAAAAGCAATTATTCAGGGTAACATCTGACTTTCTTAAGCAGTCTTTCATTTCTTGTAATCTTTTAAACTTTTGCAAAAACTGAGCAACACTAAAAGGAGAACAGCTTAATTTAGTACAAAGGAATGTGTTTTTCCTAGAGAACTGTCCATCCCGAAACTTAAAGGAGGCAAGAAAGTATGTAATTCTGTAAGCACTCTGCTCTCCTCCACTCCTTTGCCCTTCTGCATTCGGGCTGGGCAGACTTCACGCATTAGTTTAATCAACAAAATGCTCACCCAACCTTTGTCACTGTAGGCAAAACAAGATATTTTCTCCAACATTGCTCTCAGAACCAGTCAGCTGTCCCCCATCTACTCTCCAAACAAATTAGCCCTAAGTGGACAAAATCCATGGAAAATTTCAGCCTAAGTAGTTCAATCTATCAAAGTTCTGAGAACTTACCATAAGAAATGCTAGGCACACTCAACGATACATGACACATTACCATGCAAATAAGATCTTCCTTTCTTAGTCTGCTCTCTATGTATCTGCTTATCTCTAACAAAATGCACCATCTATCATTTAGTCAGCAACGGCTGTTTGTGGCCAAGAACAAATCAGAAATCCACTGGGTTTTGTGCACTAAACATGTTCAATGCGTACCTGTATTTGCATAAGTATGTCACACTGCAGTGAGGGCTTCCTGGGCAACCTCCAGCAGAAGGGGAAAAAATCTGCTCTTTTTAGGACTGCCTAGGGTCTAGAGAGACTATGAGTATGACCAGTAATCTAACACAATTCTATTCTGATTTTCTGCACTTTTTGTAAAAGTGACAAGAAAACAAGAGAAATGGTTCATATTTAAAAGCACAACAATACTTTTTTCTGTCTGAACAGGACTGGAAATGCTTCTGCAGATGTGATAATAGACATTTTGGCATTCTGAAATTAGTCGTGCCACATTACTCATGTCAAAATACATTCACAGAAGTAGAAAGTTAACAACTGGGCTATTGTACAGCATGGGGGACTAGCAGAACTAACTTCCTCATCCTAAAAAGAAAGACTGAAAGCAACCCACAAAAACTATGACTGGGGGAAAAATAGCACAAATTCTGTCCTTTTCATCTGCAAAGTTAAGTCAATCCCACTGCACTAAGACAACTGTCAATGATCTACTTGTCTCCATAATGATGAACAGTGCCTGTGTTGGGATAAAATCTGTATCAATTCACAGCCTATGTACTGTGATACACTCCAATAGGAATATGTGGTTGTCAATGACTAAAATTCAGGTGCTAGTACTTGTATAAGTAGCAAAGAAAGAATAGAACATAAAACTTCTTGGCAAGTAATAATGTTCTTAAGTTTCCAGTAATTTTCTATAACACTTCCCAGCTCTACCCTAAACACCCTCAAAATAACAGAGTTTTGTTTTGGAGGGGTTGTTTTTTCTTTTCTTTTCAGATGGGGTCTTATGAAGAGGATTCAGAGAGCACCTTTTCTATTCCCAGTCCAAAAGTGACTAAATGTATGGAATAATTTTATGTCAGTTTCCTTACTGGAGATCATGAATTTCTAGATCAAATCCATGACAGAAGCACCAAGTTAATAACGAATATAGTGCAATTTGTTGACATAAAGGTGATAGCAATCATACAAGAATATAGGAAGAATTATTTTCATATTGCTTTTTCATGTTAAACAACCTGCTCAGCAGCACCTGATAATATCTCCTGTCACACTTTCATAGCTTTTTCCTATGAAGGGCAGTTGGGTATCAACCATAGCTCTCCAACAAACTCCAATTTCCAAGATGACTCAATTTAAAAAATATATATAATTAGGAGAGAATGAAGTGCTATCCCAATTGAAAGCAGACAGTATTCAGTATCTTCATTTCCTATCTGTACATATTTGCAATGCACAATTAGGCTCATGTTGTACAAAAAGTACAATGATTAGACCGTGGTACCAACAGAATCTAAAAGCTTTGTTTTCATCTCTAAAAATGGTATTAGTCATTTGCATTCCTGCCTAGCTCATGAAGATGCCTGTCTCCTGTTGTAAAAGCATTTTAGGTATGTAAGAAAAGGCTAGTGAGTTCTCCTTGGTCTCCAGGAAAAATTTCGGTTGTCCAAAATATACTTGTACTTGTGGATAAAATCACTTTGCAATTAGTAATCATCATTGATACATGAATCTGAGTTCAATTTAAGTTAAGAAACATCTTTCTCTATGAAAATCTGTAGGAAACTGGAGATAAATTAGCTGGTGATAATTTGATGGATTAATGAAAAGCCTTTTCCTATTTTTATTTGTTAAATCAAGATTTAAAATGCACTAAAGAAATACACCACTGTTCTTGACTTGATAAATACACTGGGTTTTCAACAAACAGTAGAAGTCACAGGTAGTAAAGCTTTCATGCCTTCATAACTGTTTAATTGGGAACTATGGAAAAAACTGAATCAGCTGTCATCACAGATGAAACCTTAATTGTTTTCTTTCATACCTTGCTTCACAAGTTTGGAACGTGGATACTCTATATTTTATGAAGGTCCCCAGGCACATATAAAGATTTCTCAGCACTAGCAGCTGTCAGCTGTTTAGTCAGAAGGAGCTTCTTCATTGTAAACATCATGTCAACTAGAAATAATGGCAATGTAAAATGTGTCCTGCACAGTAGAATATAAGAACTTCAAACCATTATTCAGCTCAGAACCGCGGTGTTTACAGTCTGAATGATGTTGCTCGTGACAGGTTTCAGAAGGGCCAGAGATGCCAGCCTCCAACTCTGCATTTCTAACCCTGCTAGGAGCACAACTGGGGACCAACAGGAATGACTTTCAGCAGCGATAGAAGAAATCCATCTAAAATGGAAACAAGAGCTTTCCGGAAATGCCAAACCTATTCAGTATGAGTTTAATACCACCAGATGAGTTTAAAAAAAACCTTCCTCAACAAATCTATATAAACTTTATGTTAAACTTTAAGGATAATGTAATTCAAATCATTTGAGCACTACAATCTTGAAGAAAAAGATATATGTATTCTAATCAGACACCACTGAAAAGAGATTAAGTGCTTTGAGACAGTATACCTACCACAAAACAGACACAACCACATTTCTTTTATTCCATTCATTTTATGAAGAGATCAAGAAATGTCTTTATTTATTTGATTGAATTATAAATTGCTTTCAGCTTTTCATTTTTAATCCTAGTAAAATAATTAGTTATTTCCACAGCCAGTCAGTTGTGGCATTATAAATGGAGCATTTGGCACCAATTCAGAGTATTATTGGTCCTGAACTTTGCTACAGACGAAATACACATCCTTAATACAGGATTTCTTTCATCTACCAATGACTATAATTTGTAGGCTGACTATACCGCCACGAGCACCGAAGGTGAGCACAGCCTGGCCTTCCTGGCGCAGGCGGCAGCTGCCGCAAGACAGGCACCAGCGGCCCGCTGGTCTTACCAGGCTTCCCGCAGAATTAAGGAGGGAGGAAATACATTTTCCTTCCACGCACTCTCTTTTTCTTCCTGAGAGTAGCATTTTCCACACATATATAACATGCTGTTTTTCATCTCTCTTTGCTGTTCACTGTATTACCCCAAGGGCTAAATTTTCTTTTTAGTCAGTTGTATTTGGGCTCCTGCACTGACCGGGTGTGCACTGTTCCCCAAAACCCTCTTCCTACCTCGGGAACGCAGCATTACTTTGTTACTGTGATCTGTTCCTCTGGTTTTTGACCTAAATTTCATTCTGTTGCAGTGTTTTAGAATTTCAATTCCAGCACTTTAAAGTTTAATTTTGGATTATCTTTCCCCTTGCTTTTCAATGAACAAAAGTGAAGAATTGGCCTATGTGTCAATAGATAGCTCATAGATTACATTTCTTCCAATTTTCTTCTGTTTTGGACTCTGTCTCCGATTTTATAAAACTCCATTTTAGCAACAGGGCTAGTCTTTTCCCTTCTGCTATCCTTTTACCTTCACCTTAGTCCAAGATCTTTAAGGACTTCTGGCATTGACTTTATTTTGGTCAATAAGAAAATGGAGACGCAAACACTCTAAGCAATGAGTTTATCTGGTGTGTGATTCTTGTAAGAGGCAATACTAAGTTCATCCCAATTAAAAATGATTTTGTCAAATCTTCTTACACATGTGGGGAAAACATTGACCCTGCTTTTAAAAGCTCATTTTCCCCACTAAGTCACAGCAAAAGCACTTGTTTTTGCTTTCTTTTATTAAAAAACAATAAACAAAAAAGACTATTTTAAGACAAAATAAACAAATTGATTCATTCAACATCAATTGGAAAAAATGCTTTACTCATTTATTGATCAGAAAGTTTCTGCAGATAAACTTTTCTTTTTTTAACATAAAATTCATACATTATTTATTTATTTTACTGCTTAGGGGAAGTAGTGCAACACACTGATCAGTCTTCTGGCTAATCCCAATTTTGGGACATTTTTAAACATGAAAAAATGTGAAATAAGGGGAAATAACTATCAAATTTTCAAGTCTTATGGGCACAAACAAAACCTCAGCAGAAGAATGATTTCTGTTTGTCTCACTGAAGTGCTGACTCCTCCTAATGATAGTTTAAATATCAGCAGTAATTCATTAATTCACTGCTTACCAAAGCAAATCAGCAAAGCAGATGAGGGAACTGATCTATTTAACCATCTTCCAATCATGGTATCTTAGCAGGGTGTTCCTTAGGAGACACCACTTTCCTCCACAGTCTGCTTTATAGAAAGAGAAGACTAAAGGTTAAAGCTGAATGTTCAGGCACTCCAAGATCACATTTTGTTTATATATATATGTGTGTGTGTGTGTGTGTGTGTGTGTGTGTGTATAAATATGTGTGTGTATACATATATATAATATGTATGTATGTGTATACACAGGATCCTTTATATATACATATACATACATAAAAGAAAGTTTAGAGCAAAATAACTTCAGGAGTCAGGAAAATCAGGACTCCAAAGATGATGTAGCTGTGCTTTTGCCTTGATTAGAAATTTCTTTGAACTCTGATGACAAGCAGATCACAGGCCAGAGAAGCTCAGCAGAACCCTCCTTGATGTATTTGCAATATTTGTGCATCACAGAAGTATCACAGATCTCAAGTAGATTGAGTCAGTGCTTTTGTGCATAGATATTAAAGACTTCTCCAGCCTTCCTCCCCAAATCAGCCAGCGGTACTACTAACACGAACATGCGATTACCTCACTTGCAATAACTGATGCAGGCTGTTTTTCCAACTTTCCCCTTGCCTCACATCAGTAAGCTTCTGCTATAAATCTCCTTTCCCAGCAACTCAGCTCAGGATACTGATCTCTCTGTTTGTGGCTGAAGTTACACCAGAACAGACACTGTTTTGCTTCCTCTTCCCCTCACACTGAAACACTGGAGTTTCCTATTTGGGACTGAACGGTCACCAGAGGAGAGTTATTTGTCAGAGATTGTCACCTCATTGGTGCAACAGGCCCAGCCTTTCTGATATAACATATACCAAATCAAAGGTATAAATCCGCATCTGATGCGGATAAAACACAACATTCATGCTGCATTCTTTTTTTTTCTTTTTTTTTTTTTTTTACTTCCCCCAAACTGTGATCTCAATAACCATTTAATAAACACAAGATATTAATATTGGGCCACTAGGTTTACATTTTAACATACACACAAGACACTGTTACTGCTACTTTTTTTCATGTCTACTATACTGTTACTATACTATACTGATACTTCCAGAATCTACAATACTAAGGCTTTCAAGAGTACCTAAGAACTAGCTGTAATCAAAGCCATTTTACCTTTGCTTATTTCTGTATTCAGTATCTTCAGTCTAAAAACAAAATCTTAGCAAGCCACTAATATTAACAGATAATACAGTAAATACTACAAAGCCAGAGTAAAATCTGGTTTGCTTGAAAGACAGTTACTGTGCAGGTTGTTTTATCTAACTATTTTTAACACACACTTCATCTTACTTTGTAAGTGCTTTTACTTGTTTCACAAGTGCCTTGCAGATCAGGTGAAATGATAAATTCACATCTCACTGATAAAGGTCAAGTATACCTAGATATCATACGATGCCATTAATATTTTTACTTTGCAGACTCCAATTACGGAATTCATTGGGTTTAGCAGAGGGAGCTCAGATTGGATTATTCATTAATCCTCACATTAGCTCTCACTTTTTAACCTACCAGCCATTTGCAAAGAGCCATTTTAGGCTTGTCCTGTTATTTCTTTTTTGGCTATATAGGTGTCACAGGTAGTTTTCAACCTGAAACCTGGTTTCTTGTGCAAGGGATTATGGAGTAGGTAAGAACAGCTCTAAAGACCAGGGATGGTGAAAATCTCTTCCTACCTGGTTACAGATTTTGGAGGAGAGATATTGCCAGTTCTGCACTCAGTCCCTTTTTCCATTACGTGAATACGGACAGAAATGATATGTCTGTGAAGTACTGTTGCACATCTCTTGCCTGTGGCCTTTTAGTCACAGTCTTCTCTGAAAAAATTGTTTTAATTACTAGAGTGGTAAAGTGCATGAGCTAAGTTGGCCAGCAACTTCAGGGGACTTAACCTACTGTGAAAGGTCCCTGGATACTTCACAGATTTATCCTTCACTTTCAGACCAATGTAGTTCTGGTTCAGCTAAACATTAAAACTTGACAGCACATATACTTGAATTTCGTATTTGTGCTTCTCAAAGGCACCTTGTTGCTCTATTTTCTTGTCATCTCTTTAATGACTATAAAACAGGGAAGAGGCATTTATGTTGGCAATGTATTCTTGATCTAAGTTCTGCAACTTTCCTTTGCCACTGAACCTGACCGCAGGGTCTGTTTTACAGCACTTATTTTTCCTTCTGGTAGGCTTCTTTATTGGGAATTTGGGGAACAATGTGCATAGGTATATAATCAAGGGAAAAGCCATTCCCATCTTCAATGAGAAAGTCAAAAGGAAGAACCCTTAAACCAAACCAGACAACAAACTAGAAGTTTCCGACAGATTTCTGACACGCAAAGTCAAAGGACAGGTCTGTAGCTAGATAGCCAGAAGCATACAGTGCTAATCAACTTGTGGTCCCGTAAGTCATTTGGGAGTAATTTAAGAAGTCCAAAATGGGGGACCTAGAAATCAAGTCATTCAAAGTCAACCATATTCTCTACAGAGGGGAAAGATACAGAAGAAAGAACTGATCTGCATAAAATGACCTGATGAAAAATCAAACACTGAACTAATCATATGGCTGTTGAATCTGAAAAAAAGATTACTAATATCTAAAAATACACGGACACCAGATAGTGCACATCCTCAGGAACTGCTCACCTAAGTAAATCCTAGGTACAAATACTGTGCATGGACCACATACATACCATAATTTACCCATGTGCCTTTGGCAGCGGGATCTATAGCTCCTTTGTTAGCATTGGAGTCTACATGCTGTCCATCTCGTAGGGCTGGCTAGACACCAGGCACGTCCAGCCGGGAGCAGTAACACCTGACTGCAGAAGGCTGGAGGAGAGAATTTGCAAACAGGGAACTGGAACAGTGATTGTCAGGCACGTATCCTGCTCTGGCCCACCCAGCGGAGCTATATGAAAATGAGAAAAACACCATTATTTTGTTTCCACGTTACCTAATATTTCAGCCTTTTAATATTGACCTATTTAACAGTACTTCCCTTTTCGGCGTTCCACTGCAGGCACACCACACAGCAAATGGGTAACACTGTACAAGATTTATTTCCATTACATACTAATGTCACTGCTATTCTCCTCTGAGCTGCAGTAAACTGCCCTCCACAGAAGGGCAGAAAGAACCCGACACCATTCTCCTTTTCTGAACGCCCCAAGCCTTCAACAGCACCAGTGAGGCTCTTGTGGTCACTGCATACTCCCATCTTAAGAACAGATGTGGCACTGTATGCTTTTGGTTTTAAGTAACGTCTAGCTGCCTTTCAAGCAAAGAGCTGTTTATCTACTTAACACAGAACATAGCCAACTTTTGTAAGTTTCATACGTTACATTTATTTCAAAATGCTTGGCATTATTAATCCTTTTTATATTGTTAATAGAAAGATTCTCTTCAGAACCTCAGAAAAATCAGAAAGTTTATTTTTTTCTCACTTTTTTGCATTGCATGCACTGATGAACTAGCCTGCTCAGCAAGCATTTAACAGATTAGACACTTGAACATGGTTTCAGGCAATGCTCTCTCATGTTTCTGCGTATTGCCTGATAAACACTTCAAAGTAAACCGCTCATAAATATGAAATGAAAAGCCGAGAAGTCGTTATGCACAGCTTTGAGATACAAATCTCTTTATTCCCCTCTGAAGTGGAGTTTGATTGACATAATGAGTCATAGATCCTGTCCAGGGACACACTGCCTTATCCCCTTTTCCTCAGGAGACAGGGAGTCTTTAAAGAAATCCACTTCAGAACTTTCTGATAGACAGCTACAAAAAAGTTGAACACTACACAAATTTATTATTTTATATTAATACCTACTTTAACGACTATGACATATGCCAAAATTGATTCCACATCCTTGAACAGGCCCTAATAACTAAAACTTTTAAAGGAGACCAAAGGCAAGATGTATATTTTATCTAGTTATCACTGACATCATAACACAGGCCTCGATTCTTCAAACAAAGCAAGACTCTTAGAGCCGCAGAGAACCCCATGGATTTCACCGAATCACCGAAGGGTTGAGGTTGGATGGCACCTTTGAGATCATCTAGTCCAACCCCCCTGCTCAAGCAGGGTCATCTACAGCAGGCTGCCCAGGACCGTGTCCAGTCAGGTTTTGAATGTCTCCCAGGATGGAAACCCCACAACCTCTCTGGGCAACCTGCTCCAATGCTCCATCACTCTCACAGCAAAAAAGCTTTTTTTTTTTTTTTTTTTTTTTTAAATACTCAGATGGTTTCAAACAGGTTTTTTTATATTCAGATTTTCTTATAGTCTTATATTAAAATTCAGAATTTCAATACTTCTCCCTGTAGTTGCAGGGATCTGTGTATTTACAGGGTCTCTTTGCAGCCTTGGAGATTAAGGGACAGGTAGATCCTTACCTATTCAGGAACAGCTATTACTAAAACAGCTTCATGAATAAACTACTGGGTGAGCCCTTTCGGCTTGTACCAGTACGTTGCTGATTCTAACATGGTATCTACACAAGCGGCTCCTGCCTTGTGTTTTCCTTTAGCAAAACCGCATCTCCTGCATTTGCGGCACAGACCCTTCTACTGTGCGACTCGCTTCCTAGACCTGCCTCACTGCGGGGCCAGAGAAGAGGAGCGAGGCGACAGCCAGGGGCCGCTACCACCCGAGGAATCCCACATTTCCAAGACCCTCATTAGAGGGCATATTTATCAGGTACAGACCACGGATCGTCATTTAGCATACTTCACAGGTCTGTGCTGTGAAGCAGATAAGACTTTCAGGCAGAAAGGAACAGTTAAAATCATCTAGCCTGAAAAACCTCTGAAATGCTAATTTAGATATTGCTGTTAGTAAATGATACCAATTTGAAAGCGAGAAGAACTACTGCATGTGTAATCAGCTACCATTCCTACTCCACAGCAGTCCAGCTTTGAGCCATTGCAGTGAAACTGCTCATCACTAGCTCTATAAACAAAATCTATAAACAAAATCGTGTCAAGTTGCTACCCTGCAATGTTACATTCGCAACCTGTATTTGTAGTATTTGTGGAGGGTTTTTTTTAGAATTAATCCAGTAAATATCTGTCTAAATTGAGATTCAACTTCTGGCATTTTATTTGCCCTCCATAGTGTATGTATTAAATTTATACATCTTTACTGACTTTTGTCAGTCAAAACTCCCTATGAAATAAGCATACATAACATAACCGAGATTGATCACTTCAACTTCTCTTTCATTTGTCAATAGCAGTGCTATTATTAGTGTTAGAAGTGAACCATTTATATAATTTATACAATCATACATGCAATGCTAGGACTTAGGTAAGTGCTAACATATAATGTAAGTCCTAACATAAAACGTTAGCATTTGTGTTCACTATGCGCTCAAAAATAGTTTTGTTTTGCCAATAAAAATGAAAAGGATGTTATCTTGAAAAAACATATAGTGAAACAATGAAATAGCAAAAAGACTAAAAATTAAAAGAATTAACTTCATATTCCATGTAAATAATGAACCAGTCAAGCTGGATTTTGTAGTAAAGGGCCTTTTTGATTTTGGGGCTTTTTTTTGATTTTGTAGCAAAGGGCCGATAGGGAGATTCAGAAATTTATGATGATGATGAAGCCACAACTTGGTAAACTGTACATCCACAAAGAACAGTGCTGTCTCTTCTTCTCCACACAAAATCAGTGACTGAGTGAGATTGCTATGAAATTATTTTTCCCTCAAAATATTTATTGTTAAGAACTTTTTCCACTGCTATTTATTGTTTGCAAATTGCAAACAAGTTTTGGCCCTGCAAAACCACACTGACTCACATTCCTCTACTATGAATTACAAAGTAACAGAATAAATTAAGAAATACATTTTTGTGAGCACTCCTCAGCTGTGTGTGATCATTCATATCTCAAAATTCAATAGTCAGCACAGGCTTCTCTAATCACTAGTAAGCAATATATATTTATATTGAAATAGGCATACATGAATTGCAACAGATACTGGGCAAAATGCAAATCTAGTGAAAAAGCCTACAACTAAATCTAAGCTTACTTGACTGTATGCAGTCATTCTCCAGTTCTGCAATTGTCAATTATGGACTGTCATTTCCTTGTAGATTAAAAGTCTTTAGCTCAAATTGCATCAGGAATTAAGGGTACACAGCTAGGCACATGTCTGAAAACGTGGTCATGTGTAAATATTAATTCTATTCCAGTGTACTGGTGCTAGATCACTGAGAGGCAAATGAGGTATCAATGACTAAAAGCCCTCACATTTTTTGGTCTTCTGCAGCACTCACAATTTGTATGCAATCCCATTAATATTATGTATGTGCAGAAAGTCAGATATTCCCCCAAAAGACTAGACCCTGAAATAAACAAACCTTTACAATGAAAACTGTGCTAGAAATAAAAGGGTTTCCTATTAACCAATGTTATATTAAGAGATTATACCTCAGTCGCTGAGCTTTCATTACAGGATGTGAAATATTTTGATACGGTTTCAAGCATCATTAGTTATTCTGACTAGGTCCAAACAGCCCAGCTGTCAGTCACAGCCTCGGCCCTGTCAGTCACTCGAGCAGGCTGGAACCGAGTTGTCTCCGGGATAAGTGCTCCTCAGAGATCTGCAGCCGCTGCTTGACCTACAGCTGAAAAGCAAGTGCTTTGCTCACTGGATCTATTAGCCTTTTGACTTCCTTCACTCACTAGTTAATATAATACATTGCTGAAGTGAGTGATTAATTCCATTTCTTCAGAGAGGGTGCTAAATTCTTGAAACCTCTGGCATGGCTATCCACAGAGGCACCAAAACTTCCATGTAATTAGTTATTAATTATAGAATTGTAGTTATTAAACAGAAACACGGTAATAGCCACTGCATTGTTTTAATTTTTTTTTTCACCTTCACTCCAACAATACCATGTCATTGATGCACCACAGATTCATTCAAAATAGACACTGAAGTAGCTACCACCTCTATATATTCTTGTATAGGTAATTATCTCTCAGCCAGAACCCTGTTCAACAAAGCACCAACTTCCAGCTTCTTCTCCTTGCCTTCCATGCACAGCCTGACATTAACGCAATCTCTTAAACAACAACTTACCATTCCTGTCATTTAAGATCCTACTGGAACAAAACTTCATTAAAGACTAAAATTCAGGTAATTTAAAAGGGAGGAACAAACCCCAGAAGCCTTATGCAAGTCTTCCTCTCCATTCCTGAAACAGAAGGAGATCTAGAATAGATCACAGAAAAAAATTTATAAATGTATTATTCTTCCGTAAAAAATACTAACACAAAATTGTATCTTCAGGTATCTGTTTAACAAAAATCCATTGTTCATCATGTTAACAAATGTTTTAAATTACTTATGAGATCAGTGTATAACAAGGACTCCTGGAACACAGTCTGACATAAAATCTGGGAATCTGACCTCACGGTCCATTGCCTTGCAATGAAAAATGCCATCTTTTAGTTCTATATTTGAGGAATATTGTATCTTAGCATTTTCTGATACAAGTAGTTGTGGCAACATAAGTGTCCAATCTAGACGAGGAAGTTCCATTCCAGAAACACTGACAAACTTTTCTTTCATAACCGTAGAGAGAAAAATTATCAGTTTTGATTCTTATAAATTTTGTAAGTGAGGCTTATGTTGATCAAACATAAGCTCCACATAGCAGGACATCCTGGGGATAGCAGAACTCCACAAGGTATTTTGGAAGCATCCATAGGGACATAACTCCCTGCTTGAATCTTTTTCTCTGGGGAGAAGAGAGAGGATTGTTCTTCGTGAGTTATAGTCAGTTCTGGTTTTACATACTGGAATAGCTATTACTAAGAGAGACACGATATATGCTAGTTCGTTAATCTGAATTGCCTTAAGCTTCACCAGCTTTCAAGAAAATACACAAGGATGCCACAAAACCCCACAGAAGTCTGCAAACTGCAGTAACAAAGAGTCCTCCACTTCTAAAGCTCGTGGTAAGGCGGACATTTTAAATGATCGTTTTCAAGTACACATGGAATAGCTGCAGCTTCATCCAGAGAAAGGAGCAAGAATACTTTCAAATCTACAACAATTTGAAATGCATATGCTCATATGTACAAGGAATTCTTCCCATTTATGGCATTATCTAAATTACCTAAAAATTATGAAGTTAGCTAAAAGTTTCTAATGAATAGTGAAACAATCAACAACGTTGTATTTCAGAGATTACTTGAAAGCAGGCAACCAACTGGAAAAATAGGAAGTCAGAATTAAAAAGGCAAAAGTGCGTAACTGGCATGCACTACTTTGGCTACCATTTTCAAGGAAGTGTCATATATCTACTCCAACACCTTCAACTCAGGAGATTATATATATTTTTGGACAAAACACTGCTTACTTTGATGACCTAAAATGCACAGTTACGCCTGCTCAATGCTCAACGATAACTAGCTAGACCTCCAAGACGACCGCGTTTCAATGACAGAAAACAGGATCCTTCTCACACAGTGTGTGTTGTACTGCGTATTTAGTCCTTCGAGAGCTTTTGGGCTGAAAGAGTATAGTTACTACTACTCTCATTATTATTAAAGAAAAACATACACACAAAATTAGGTTTCAAACGCAATGCTTTATAGTCCCTATTTGTCTCTGTGGACGTACGCCTTAATGGCTTTACCAGACCTTTAACACTTGCCAACTAATTAATCTTTACGCTCAGGATCCAGCACTGGCATTTTATTCAGTAAGGAGCAGAAAATCGCATCCGCGGATTGGGCTTGCAAGGTCCACTGCATGAATAAATTGGGAGGCTGCAGGAAGAGTCGGTATTAAACAGCTCCTCTCCTCCCCTCGGTACGCCTGTAACAGCCTTCGCCACGCACGGAAGCTTCCCTTTGCAAACTTCTTACATACAATTTATTTTTATTTCCTAGAGTGACTCTTTTCAACCTTACAGAGACTCAGTCTTCCAAATACATTGACACTGATATAAAAAATATTACAGGGACTAGACATCACTTTAAAATGTAACTGCACTTCCGACACAGCCAATGTATGCACCAGCAAATTCGGTTTTCCTATGGAGAGCACAAACAAACCATAAAAATTAACAGATGACAGCAATTCGACAGAGAAAACTTTAGGCTTCTACTTCAAACTCAAACCTGTCCTAAATATGAAAAAGCACAGGGGAGAATATTCTGCGAAAAGAAAGGCCAAAGAGAATATGCAGCAAATAATTTCTTAAGAGAATAAATCCATTCTGTATTCCTGTTAAAAGACTTTTAAAGGTATTGTAAAAGAACAAGCATAAAGGGGTAAAATTCCCTCATCTCATTTACATGATATAGCTACAGTCAATATGGCCTATCTGGAGTATTATATGTCTTACTTAAGTTATAAAGCCAGGCAACCAGAATATTACCTTCAGTCCAAAAAAAAAAAAAAAAAAAAAAAAAAAAAAAAAAAAAAAAAAAGTTGGAGGCAAAATTTTAAATCTTCATAATTTGTATGATTCTTATTTTTGTGAGTAACAATCTATAGCTAAATTCACTATGAGAAGGAAAATGGTTCACTTAAATGAATACATTTATTAGATTATTAAATCAAAAGCAGTAAAAGGACAGCAGCAGCACCCTGCTTGTTAAGTGTTTACTAGTTAAGCTTCATTAGTAGAGATTTCTTCAGGATGAAATTATTAAAGATTTTAATTGTCTTTTCTAGCATAACTATAGGTAAACCCTGGTAACACAATCAAATTAAAGAGCATGACATCTATTTTAGTCCATTAAATCAACTAAGTATAGCTAACTATATTTCTTTCCTGAGTAAAATCGTATTAGGAAACGAGCACTGGGAACTGCAGTTCAGTGAGCAGTACCAATGACAGTACAAGGCTCGTTTTCAAAGAGTCAAAAAATGTCCTCCTTAAGCTGTCATTTTGTTAAGGAAGATTGCTAGTCAGTAATGGAATATTTCTTATAAAACCCACTTATTTTCCATTACCTATGGAGAGGCATTTGTTGTGTAAGTTCTTTTCCCCCTTGTTTTGCATCACTCGTGGAGCCACGTTTGCAGGCTCCCTTCATAAATTCCACAGCACCCTCCTGCCACGGAGCCGCAGCCTGCGCTCAGGCCGGCAGGAGCCTTCTGCTCATGGACCCTCTGACTGATCTGCTGGCCAGGAAAAGGAAAAAGGAGGTGAATAAGCAGGAAGACAAAATCCTCTTGTCTGCCATTGCTCCATCAGTGACAACTTATGTTTTTTTCTCCCCAAACATTTTCCAAATATTAAAAAAGAGGGCTAGGAATGCTCTAAGCATCAGCATATATGAAAAAAGACTTTGCAATTTAATAGAAGTTTATGGGGACTCAACCTTGTGAATTACATCCATACAAAAAAACTCAAGCCACGTCTATCCGATTTGAATCCTGAAATTCAACCCCCCAAATAACGCACGGCAGCGTCTGCTCTGCGAGGAGACCGCAGGCAGCAGCCCAGCCGCAACGCACGGAAAGCACGTTGTCGCTGTCTGCCATCCTCTCCGGGTGGGGAGCAAATTTACCAAGCGCTGTGCAAACTTTCACTCCTGTTTCGGAATTAAAATAAATCCCAGCATGGAAAAAAGGAAAAGAAAAAAGAAAAAAAAAAGGAATCTATTAGATTAATTTTTACTCAGATTAACCATTTACTGAAAGGACACAATTAGGTTAACTTCCTAACTGGCAACACATGCTACACCTAGATTTTAAAAGCAGCATATTGTGCAAATTATCATTTTGTGAACAGCTAGATCGCATTCATCATTAGGACTGAAATCGTCCTAGCCCTGTCCATCAGAAAACCGTAAGCACAAATCAGGTACAATTTCAGCATAGGAAGGACTGAAAAAAGCAGCTGAATAATTCCAGACTACTGGCCCGGTTCATCAGAAAACACAAGTAATGATCCACAACATACCATTTAAACATGACATGAAGAGTATGGTTCAAAACAGAAAAGGAGAGCGCGGATTAGGAGAGCCCCCCGGCCGCCCCCGCACCGCAATGCCGCGTCGCGGCGGGGGAAGGCGGCTGCCGGCCGCGAGGAGCCGCGAAGCATGAGACGCACAAGATCAAGGTACTGCGGGACGGGATCCGGAGAGGAACCCATTTGCCTCATTCCTTCTGCTTCGTGTGCACGAATGGAAAATAGATAGTGACCCTTGGACCTGAATTTGTTAATGGTACCTCCAAACTGAGACGATAACCAGCTTTTTTTCAGACTAGACCAGAAACTAATGGTAAATTACAATGTGAAGGGCATGACAGAGGACTCTGGTTTAGGGTTTTTTGTTTTTTGCTAAGTCTGTTATGAACAGAAAAAAAATTATCATCAAATACCTAACAAAATAGGTCAGATCACTTACTCTTAATAGAACAGTGCCATTTATTTTTTTATATAGGCCATTTATTTTTATTCAGAAGATATACCTCATTAATATTTGAAAGCTTCTGAACAAAACATTCACCCCTCTCACTCTGCGGTATCGACTGAACTTTGGATAACATCATTTACAGCCGTGACTTTGACACGGGAACAAGAGTTTTAACTTCCTCTGTTGTGTATGTTGCACTGCTACCTTAAAATAAAACGTCAGCTAGCCAAAGTCTGTGCAAAACTGAATGATTTAAACAGGGCTGATCTATTTAAATGTGGTGGAATAACAATTTATCTGCACAAACCCAGAATTATTAAGATGAATATTTAAAGTAGACTAGTTAAATTAATAAATATATCTACATGAACTTTCATTTGTAGAGATAAAATAGCTTTAATTCAATGTAGGGGCTTCCAAAAAATCAGTTAATGAGGCTGAAGTAAGGTCACTGAAATTCTGAGTAACAGTGTCCACAAAGCAAATGAATGCAGCTTAACTACTATTTTTACACACTGCTATGATCTGTTTTTCTCAGTGTCTTCATTTTGCTATACCTACAGTTTAATCTTCTTAGATGCACTAATAATTACTAGCGTTGTCTCCACATAAAACATTTCAACTTTTATGAACAGATTTTTAAGTTACTATGATTATGTATGAATGGGATCATTTTGTTTAACCATGCACATTTAAAATCATCCGGAATTTAAAATACTACTTTGCATACATTTTTCTAAAATTCCATGAATTCTAAACACTTTATCCTGCATTTTACAGCTACCTGAGGGTAACTGAGATTTTCTTGCTATCTCATTAGGAATGGGTGGACAGAGGCACTCCTGTTCTCCATGGATAGAGGAGGCTGGCCAGCCACACACATAAGCTCTACATGTATATTTAGTACTGCCCCATTTAAGCTATATCGTGCTTTGCAATTATAAGACAGTAGCACACAGAGGTGAGCTGTGGAAGAGGCTCATACCTTTACCCGCCACGTTACAGACAGGAAAACAGAGCTCTTAAATGAGCTTGCCTGAAAACTTGGCGGGACTATTGGCCAAAGCACAACTAGAACTCAAACTCTGCATGTGGCCTCTGTTTTAAAACAAGAATAATGTTGCTGGGCAATTCCCTAAAAGGAGTATTCATTTTTGACAGCAACGGTGCTCCCTGAATTTCAGAAGATTATAAAACAATCTTGTTTCAGGTTTTTAGAAGAACTGCAATACAAGAATTACATTGGTTAGAAGGATGGAATAACCTGAACAGCTCAGTTTGGAAGTCTTAGATATTTCATTTTTTTGCTAAACACTAAGTACATAAAATTAAAAAATTATTCACTCATGTGTCCTTCAATTGCAAAGTGGAGAGATGGCTCCATACAGGCACACTATTCTAAAAAGAAATAAAATTCTCATGAAAATAAAGAAAAAAGAAATCAAGAAAATAAATAAATGATGTTGTCATGAAAATATTTCCTGTATCTTCTCAATTACCTGCCTTTTCTGAGATTTACAGTGCGTTTTACAGCTTACATTTTAGTAGCCATTGTACCCATTTTCACTTTTCAAAATTCACAACAATTTCCATTATTTCTGGAATAAGATACCACTTACATTGTACTTGCAAACAACAAGGTCCAGCTAATCTGAATATCCGGAGTAGTTAGGTTCAGCTACTTATGAATTACATCTGTACAAAATAGATGCTGGGGATAACAGTGAAAGAGCACACTTTCCTCAACTCTAAACATACACAGCTCCTCAACAAATATATTTAAGAATACTCACACACATCTATATAAACGCATACACAAATTCCCACACATGGTTTTTTTTTTCAAAGTCTTGTTGTAACTTAAAATAAGCTTACAGTATTTACTTGGTTCTGTCTATAAGGTTTTAGCAAGGTTATCCAGTTAAAATAAATTAACAACTTCTATGCTTGTTTGCTTTCAGTTCCTGATGACTTGGTATTTTAGAAATTTTACATGGAGGATGTCTGAGTGGGTGGAAATCTGAAGGTTCCAGTGAACAGCTCCAAAAAGATGCTTTACAAATTTGAAAGCAGCAGCACTTGGGACTTCAAATTACACTAGCACCAGCAGTCTAACTCGCTATCAACGCCGGCATTGCAAAGACCCAGGTGACCTCAGCAGTAGACCTGAAATATAGTTTTTCTTCTGCACTCCAACCACAAAAACACTCATCCACTAGAATAACAAAAAGCTTTCAGATTTAGACCAAGAGGTTGGCGTGGATATTTGTGCTAGGGCTTGCAAAGGCAGAATTTCCGAAAAAACGTGTCGGGGCCACATCCAAGCCACGTTAACGCTGTTTTTTCTCCCCAGCCCTAGCAGGGCACCCGCGCCCAGCTCAGCGGCCGTGTCTGCCCGGCGCCGGTGCCCAGCGGGAAGCTGGCTGGCGACGGGGCCTCCTGGCACTACGCGACACGGCTGAGGAATGGACTATCACTGCCCTGGAGACCGTGCTGAACCTGCATTTAAAATCCCACGCAGAAAGGGACCCTGCATAGCTAACAATAGGTTTAACCAGGAAGGCAAGAGTCCAGCACTATCTGTGTTTTATGAGGAGTCAAAATTAACTTTGATTCACAATGAAAGACACTGCTGTCCCTGACCTCTGAGGTCTTATTCCTGCTTCTATGTCAGGTCAAGACTTTCCCCCCAAATTCTGGCGAATTCTGATTTTTTTTCTTCCATTCTGCCAGTAATTTCCCTTTCCTATAATTTTACCGCTCTCCTGCTGGAATTCCAGGTTAGAGAGGCCCCACTCAGGCTCCACAGTTATGTCCCTTTGAGCCCACCTTTCCCATCCTCGACTACTCTTCGTCTCCCCAATCCAGCAGTGTCAGATTTCTTTATTAAATAAATTACATTAATAAAGCTGTCAAACTGCTTGAACATGAGTAATTCCTATGTTAATAAAACCCAGTAAAAGCACGTCTTTGACTTCACCTTCATATTTTTAAATTCTATTTTGTAACAACAAATAAAGCACTCTAAGCTTTATTTTTCTAAATGATTATTACATTTCTGTGATGGATAAAGCCAATATGTATTTGCTAGCAACACCAGAAAATTAGATGAAGGCGAGACACATGGAATTAACTGAAGTGAAATTCTCCCTTGTGATGGATGGCTTGAAGTTTCACTAATCAGAAAAGTTTGCTTAGAATCAAAATAATTTTCGATTAGTTAAGAATGCATGCTACACGGACAACAGATCAGCCAGGAAAAAAAACAACAGTGCAAATATTAGCTAACATAAATAAAAATGGATTACTAATCTAAGTGCAAAAATATCTTTTTTTTCCCTTTTTCTGCTCACAATGTTATTCATGCCCCTAAGCAACTCACTTAATCTTTCTCTCGTGTGCTTTCTCTGTAAAATGGGAATGAAACCAACATAATTTATCCCAATGGTATAATAGGAGAGCTGGAGTAAGACAAAAAAATTAAAAAATCCAAACATCTCATAATTATTTAAATAGGATTTAGTGCATCAGGATGACATATATAATCTATGCTTTTGTTCTCTTTGGGAAAAAATTACGATGCACTTAAAATGTATACATTTTTCACTCTTAAGCACACAACTCAGTCTTTGCCATCTCCCAATTTATATCATTTTCAGCTACATAAAAGATGAAGTGAATGCATTTTAAGCTTTTTTGGACTTTAAATCTTGTGTAACTCTCCTCATTTACTACCCTTCACAACAAATTAACATGCATATCAAGACAAGTTCATTAGCATTCAGAGGCCTGTTAAAAAAGAAGAAAGAATCATACCTTAAAGTGCCCTGGATCATCTACTGGTTAATAAAATGAGTACTGAATAATTTTATGGTTCATCTAATCAGTTCGTTTTTCTTCCTTTCTAATCAAAAAGCTCTGAAAGCAAGTTTTACATCCTAAATAAGTAAATGTTCATTGTCAAAAGTACTGTATTTGTTTCCCAAAGGTAAAAATGATGTCAATACAAAATAAATAATAAATATGACTATATAAATAAAAGTATGATATGAATGCATTTTGGTGCTTCTAAATACAGCACTCTGGGGAACTGCAGTTGAAAAAATTACTCTTAGCACATAACAGCACTAATTCAGAGAAAAATGCCATCTAAATCTAACATATCTATAAAAAAAGTTCCATTATTAGTACATTTTAAATGCTTGTACACCACATAGGAGAATAAAATACTACGAAGCTTAGCATATGGCAGTCCCACTGACACGGCACTTCCCTGCGCACGACGACAGTGGCTACGTAGGCAGCCCCAAGGCACGAGACGAGTAAAACCAACCGTGTAATCACATACATCAAAAATAGTGGTGGCCAATCGCAATCATTTTAAGTGAATATTAGTAGTTTTATGATAAAAGCTGTAAAGATTACAATGGATGCTTCTTACAGTGAAATCAGATATAATGTAGATATTAATTATTAATAGTTAAAAACAAAAGAAGACAAACAAACAGCCTCCCTGGCGCAATTCTGCCTACTGCAGCCACTGCTGAACTTCAAGCTCAGCGGTGGTCTCCCTGAGCTGACTCACAGTCATGGCAAACGTATCTGTGGAAAAAGTTCATGTGAGGAAACAGGGTATCGCAGCCAGAGAGAACCAACACGCACGGAGGCCTGCGGAGACGCTGCCTGCTGCCCGCAGCCCTGCCCCAACGCGAGCAGGGCGCTCACCGACGCACCCCACGCTCCCGACGCCTCCAACGAGCTCTGGTACCTCACTGTCTTCAGTCAGCCCTCTCCTTTGGTCTCAGCATAAAATATCCATATTGCAGTATTTTAATTATCAACATAGCATAGCACAACTTTTATTAGAGGGATGAGATAACGATGGTTGAAAGTACATGATGATAATGCTGCTGTTATGACAAAATTATAAGTTTGGTAAATTTGTGACCCATAGCTCATGTGAAATTATAAAGAATGGTAAAATAATGCTCTCATAATTCACATCTGTTTCTTTTCTTGTTTGTTTTTTTTGTTTTTTTGGTTTTTGTTTTTTTGTTTTTAAGAAGTTGGCCATTGACCAGTCCAATATTCCCCTCCTAACAGCTATCTCATAAAATTAGGTTGCTCATCAGTATATGTGAATTTATGCCATGCTTTTAAATGCACTTGGAAATTTCAATTGTTAATCAAAAGTCTAAATTCTGTAAAGAATGCCAGGCAGGCACGGAAATCCTTACCTGAACTCCTGCTAACAAACAGGCTGTTCCCAGAGCACAAAGTACATTAAAATAGTGTGAACTTACTTTTGAGGTTCATACAACAAAGGGCCAAAATATTAGATATAAAGATCTATATCAGTTCAATTACTAATTCTTTTACCATCTTCTATTTACACCAGTTTTCCTTTCCCAGTCTCCAATTTATTTTTGATCCAAAGTGCTTTTGAAAGTTTCATTACGATTCGTTCTGGACAACAGATGAAAAATTCTCAAAGTAATATGAGCATCACACTCTTTTCAGCTGTTGGCAAGAGGCGCTGCAACTTCCCCCAGCTGTGAAAACCAGGAGCGGGGCTTCCCATCGTCACCCCGCCAACCAGCAGCTTCAGCAGATCAACCTCAAAGTTCAGAGCGTTTTCATCTACTGGCATTTCAGTGGGCAGCTTATTAGCCTACCATTTTTAGCTTTAATCTATCCTATAAAATAAACATAAAATGACCTGGAAGGTGAAATCAACACATCTACTTTATAATATTTTGACATTTTGTTTAATTTCTATGTTTTCTGTAATATTAATGTGTTATGTGTTGACAAAAACTGGAAAAACACACAGCGCTAGTGGAACGCTTGATTCTGCTCATCTCCTGTGCATTCCTATTTACTGATCTAATTAATTTGCAGTTAATAAGGGAAGCTTTTTTCTGAGCTTGGCAGAAGTGCCTTCCGAGACGCCAGCAGCGACCGTCTGGCCACGGTCCACCTCAAGGCAGACCGCGTTCACGTGGGGAGACTGCTCAGGGCGCTTCATTGGGCTGGCTGGTGACTCTGGGCAAGGTGTTGGCTCGTACTTGCTTCTCATTTCTCTCGTCCCCTTTATAAGGGCACTCTCGTGCTTACAGGTAAAGACTGTTAGCTAAAAACTAAATTGTACTGCGATGATTGCACAAACAATGTTCGGTTACTCTGCAATCTTGCACGTTAGGTATCCCATATAGACAGGGACTTGGCTTTCGCTGTGTTTCCGAGTCCCAGTTACACCATTGCTTTTTCCTTCAGTCAGTCTGTGGTTTTGAAATATTACATAACTACTATATGGCAATATGAATTTGAGAGTTTTTCCTCTCTGGAGCTGAGATAGTATTTATAGTTGTAATTCAGCTACTGCTTAGCAGATGCCACTGAAGTCTCACGAGTTTATAAAAAGGCTCTGTACCAGAATAAAATTTCTTCAGGTCTTATGGAAGGCATTTTGCACTGTTTTTTTCCAAATGAATGCGAAAAACAAATGGTCATTTAAGTGAAGTGGCAGCAAGATCATTTGAAAAAGCTCATTAGCTTTTATTAAAGTAGAAACTTGCAAGCTGAAGAATAATACCCTCGATATCTGCCGCTACCACTCACAACCTCTTCTGGGACTGCTCCATGGAGACTTCCAGGAACAAACTCCTCCATCCTGCTCTTCTCCTTGCATCATCAGATAACACTCCTCAGGCTGCTGAGTATCCAACCTCCGCTTTCCCAAATTTAAGCATATGAGTGTAGAGCCATCGCATTTCAGTTAACAGAAGAGGAAGCCTCAACAGGAACATGAGGGAGATAGGGGTTATAGAAGAAGGACTGTCAAACTGAGGTTCTAGTTACCCGTGCACAGCTAGAAGGGTACTTGCAGTGACCTGCAATCTGTCCTTCAAGTTTCAGCTGCCTTCGCTTCATGCTCCTTCCACCTCAGTTCCTGTCTCCCCAGCTGCTCCCATCCCAGAGTTCCCACATTAAATCCACTCCAACCTCCAGGCCCAACCTTCCCTGCCCCAGCAGTCAAGCTGGCATACCCTGCTCAGCACCTTCTGCTCTGCCTGGATGCTGCCCTGGCCTACCCTGTACTTCAACCTGCTTCCCGTTGCCCTTCACTGGCCCCTCTCACTGCCCTCCCAAAGAGCTGCACAGCTAACCATGCCGAAGCCCCCACCGCTCTCCCCGGCTCCTTTCATTCCCTTCTCTTTTGAGCAGCAACAGCCTAAGGGATGCAAGCAGCTGAGAGCCGTCTCCTGAGAGGGTAATGAGAAGAAAACGGTATACCCTCCAGAGCCTGTGCCCATCCTCTGCTGCTCATGAAATCCTCCCCACCTGCTGAGATTGCCTGTTCCCCCAGAAGCTGGCTGGCAGCTGTCCTTAAAGGCAAAAGCAAAGTAAATAGTATTTGCCCATGCTGATGAAAGTATATGTGTGATGACCTGATGCCCTTCAAGGTACTGCTTCCATCTACAGCCATGCTGTTGGCTTCCTCTATTTTTATTCTAATTTTGTCCATAGCAATTCTACTATTTAGGCAAGAAGCAGAACCTAAGCCTCTATCACCACCACCAGCTGACTCTCCCAAATTGTGCACAGCAAGGTCACTTGATACCATCTTATACATCCTTTATCTTTTTACCTCCTTCCAGGTTATTCTGCTCAGCTATATTTCCAATTCTCTCTCTTTCTGGGATGGCCTTCCCCCCCTCTCCCCCCCACCCTTGCTGATAAGACTTTCCAAATAGGAGGTACTTCCACAAATTCTGTTAATGCTTTCTCCTCTTCCTTCTTCTGGCCAGAGTGAGCACCCTAAAGTCCACATTGATACCTTTCTTCCTTATTCCTCTTTCAGCACTGCTCCTGACTAGCCTTTTCCATTTTCTCTTTATCTTGATAACTATCTTCCTTACTGATTCTCATATCGCAACATTTACCTTGCCTTTTCAACACTGAAGACACCACCACCACTTAGCTTCAGGAGCAAGTTTTTTCTGGGATTTCATAAGCCTTTATTTCCAATACAATTCCACAGAGGTTACATGTCCTTAAGAGAGGACAACCAGCATGAGAAAATACTGCAATTGGTTGGTGAAAGTGGGGGAAAAAAAAGAAAAACCACATATTTCAAGGCATTCAAAATATTTTGCCACGAATCTAAAGATTCCTGCAAAGAATTCCTTGAGAGAAAAAAGAACTAGAAAACGCGACAGACGCACTCTACCACCTGCATATCCAAAAATACCTACAGATTTCAGCAGAAATATAAAACTTCAAGCATAACAGAGTCCTTGACAGTAAGAAGCCACTTTCCACAAGTGCCCTCTCTCCCCTCATCTGCATTTCAGATTATGCCGTGCGTTAATTTACAACCCAGAGTCATCAGAACTTTAAGACAGTCCGCATAAAGATGTTCTTAAGTGGAAAGCGAGCAAGTTAAATGATAAGGATGCAAACATTGCCCTCCTGTGCAGTAGGGTCTACTTGTTACTTCAGCTGCTCCAACTCCTAGCAGACTTCCTTTGTTTCTTCTCTTTGGTGGCTACACAGATCATATGCAGAATTAAAGCAGAACATATGCTTCTTGGAGCTACTGTCAACAGAAAAATGCCTTTTAATAGAACGACTGTAAGAAGGTAAAGTTTGTGCAGAGATTTAGCTCAACTTCCCTCTCTGTTTTGAAAGCTGAAGTGATAAAGGCCTTTTAGAGATGTGATCTCTACGGGGGAGAATTTCTCTTACATGAGCAAACAATGAATGAGCTATTTATTTAAACATCTCATTACATACGAATGAGATGAACTCAGACTGAACGATTTGGTTTTTTTTTTCAGGTGTATTGTGTCAGCATAGCTCTGAGTAAATTATACTCTTGGATTTATTGTATGCTTTAAACATACTAGGCTCTGTGTGTGTGTGTGTGTGTATGTATATAAAAAACAAAAAAAATTGCATGTCTGAAATTCACTGATGCTGCCAAATAACGAAGTATCTGCTTCCTTACCAAACGGTCATATAACCTCCAGAGACAGGTTTTAATCCCAATTTTGAAAAATATTACTGTAAACATGGCCAGGGACCTGATTTATTTGTTTTGTGGCAATGTACTATGCATGTTGGTAACAGTATCTTTTGATATGCAACTGTATTTTATCTATTCCAGAACATTATCTTGAGTCTCCTGAGGGGGATCTAATGCAAACCTCTCGCAATTTGAGCCATTTGTCATTTGTCTAACACACATTCCTGATGAGAACGCAAGTATATGGGTCTTTCCTAAACCCAAGAAATACACTAACTGCTGTAATTTCTCTGTCATCTAGAAGATAAAACAATTCCAATAAAAAAGAGAAAAGAGGGAGAAAAAGAGTATCAACTTCCCCCTCTCCAACTTAATTTTAAACAATGAGGATATAAAAATCATGATGCTGGGGTAATCTAAATATTTTTACACCCTTTAAAACCACTATGTATTAGAAAAAATGTAACTGTCAGGGAAAAAATCTGAATCTAAACTAAATGCCTGCTCTCACAATCCACTACTCCATACCAGAACAGTTGAGTAAAATGACATTTCAGATTCAGTAATTAAATCAATCCTATTAAACAATATTACAACTATTTTACAACTGTGAAAATGGCCTCTTAATTTCATGTTTCTTTAATCTACCAAGTCATTCTGTTAATTTTAAGTTCTTTCTAAGCATAGATATTCAATCTGGTTCTACAGATGATCATCGTGTTTTGAAATTCCAAAATTTGAATTTTATAAATATTACAACTGTAAGGTAAGAGGAGAGGCTACCATACTACTAGAATTTTTTTTAGACATTTCCTGAACCGGATATTAAGAGCCTGAGCAGTAAAAGAGATACTGGAGAAAAATCAGATAAAGTCAACCCCATTACATTTTTACAAACGGCAGAAATAAGTAAACATGCAGATGGACAGAAAATCCACACTAAAACAATACTAGAATTTTGTTAACAAAGACTGTTCTGCCGAGCGTCGTGATTGCCTACAGAAAGGCCACCACATAAAACAGCCCCCTGTGGGATGGATGTACTTGGACCAAGGCATAAAATTGTTACGCTGTCCAAAAAATGAGGGAAGAAGATGAATTTAATGTGTTTTAAGACGGAGGATTCTGTGAGGCAGTAACAGTTTAAGAGAGTTAGAGTATATTAAAGCCAAACTGACATATCTGATAACCACAAAACCTGCTTATTCCAAATATACTCTCAATTACAGTCATTCTGGATTACAGAGAATAAAGAAATCTGTTCAGCCAAGTACAGCATTACAGTACTTGCCTCAGTTTTTTATGTTGTTGAGCTCTCAAAGCCTCCCTGCGTGTGAAGGAGCCTCCCCAGTTGCCCAACTGGTTAAGCACTGGTGGGACTAGAAAGCCGGTTCACAGCTTGCAGCGTATCCTATACACGTCACATCATCGCGCGGATGTTCAGCGCGATGCTGCAACGGGAAAGACGCTTTGCGACAGCTCGTGTGGGGTTTGAAGCTGAACGGCCTCGTGGAAGCCGACATTTTCTTTGAGGGTCAACTCAAAACCCAAGCAGACCCTTATCTGCACAATACGAGGTATAAAAGGCAAATAGTTGTGGGAAGCAGATTTTTCCAAAAACATCATAATACACTGAATCAGTACCTCATCTGTGTCGCTTTGCTGCAGCAGAATAGCCAACGCGCAGCAACAACAGCTTCGTGACAGTTTGGCAATAGCAAAAACAAGCACAAAGGTTCATTTATTTATATAAGAAATGGAAGAGAAATGGGTAAGCATAGATGAGAGATTGTTGCGATGAGTCAACAAGAGAGAATCACATAACTGAAGTACTGAAGATGTCCAAAACCACAATCTGCTGTGCACACAATGATTTCAGAGAGCAAATAACATCTGATTTTTCTGTGCTGTGTTATGGTTGACTCTTCCACTTCAGAACAATCCTAAATACGAGTGTAGTCATTTAGTCCTTCATTACCAGTACACCACATATTTCTAAATCCCTCAAATTTCTTTTAATTAGAAAGCTGCTAGATCTGTAGGCATTATAACAAACCATTTTAACCTTATTTTAATTTTTCATTACACAAATTATAACCCTTCATTAACTTTGGAAGACAGAGTATTACAATTGTGATATATCATCCCTCATTTTATTAACAATCTACTTTAGGAATTCAGTGCTTCAAGCAGATATGGGTAATAACGTGTGCAAGTTTTATTTTTGTATTTATAAGAATTTAGAAGCAAACCTAATATGAGAGCATACATTTAGTTGCTGATCCATACACAAAATTTTACTCGCTCTCATGCTATTTTAAAATTAGTGCCAGAATATGCCTGCACCAACTTCAGCAGACTTCTTGGAAACTGAAACCCAAACCAACAGCCATTTGACTAATATTACCAGGGAAAAAAACCCACGTATTTGGTAAGATTATTGAAGCGCGAACAATGTCCAGATTATAACCAGTATAGTAAACTTTTGGAACGTTGTGAACAATTCCCATTGAAGACAGTAGTTTTCCTTCGGAATTAAGAATCATTTTAGCTTTGTTTCAAATACCATTCAAAAGTCTAGTTTGAGAAACTCCAATGGACAATTGGATATTGCTGTGAAGCAGAAGATTACTTAGAAAGTTTTTATTTTATTTTTATTTTTTCCCTTCTGTAACTACAGAAAATAATTTGAAATATTAATAATGCTTAATATTATCAGCTTAACCTGCCATGTTTAGAATGCATTATAAAATATTTAACTAGTAATTCATAAGAGCTAGAATTCTCTGTGTGACCGGTTACCTCAAAATGGGCCATTTGCAATTTTATGCAATTTGCTCTACAAGGATGCCCCCCCTCTTTTTTTTCTAAATTATCAGACTCGACACTCTCTTTTGCTTACTTAACAAAACATAAAACACTGATAATCTTTAATACTTATAAAAAACTTTTTTAGGTGATTAGTGCATTTGAGAAAGTTGTACTGAACTGAGTAATCGGGTAACTGAGCACTAATTCATACAATCCCAATTTAAACATCCTTAGCAAGCAGCCAGCGCACAGCTTGCTGGTTTCTACACAAAAATTGATCAAATGATATTCTACGTTTTTCACAGGCAATACTGGAAAAAACCCTATCCTCATGGTGGATATCTGTTTACATTTTCTTAAGATTAACCATTTCTTTTCATTTGACAACCGGCAGAATTGCCACTGGCCAAGAACCCAGCTGTCGCTCTCCACACAACCCGCCGGGCGCCTGACATCCCCACGAGGTGCTGGGTACCGTGTTAGCACATCCGATAGACGTGCGGACAGAAGATACACGGCGACAGCAACCCTACACGGGCAGAGCCAGGAGCGATAACTGCGCTATCACGTAAAAAGGAACACGACGGCGGTGCGCAGGCCCCGCGGAACGGCGCTCGCGACACCGGGCGCAGGGCGCAGGCCTGGGCGAAGAGCCCCCGCTCGGAGAAAGGTGCCGGCGCGAGCAACAGAGCGGGGGCAACACCAGCAGCATCTTCCCCGCACCGTTTCTAAGCTCAAGCAGCACCTCGGACGTCATCAACAGAAGACCTGGGCTGGACTTCCAAAATTACACTGGACAAACCGCACGGAGGAGGCAGCTGCGGGCTGATGCTGACCCTGCTGTCCTCCCGTAATCTGCCTGATGCAAGTATCCGAGTACTGCGATACAGTGGGAAGACATTCGATGGTAGCAGGGCAAACTGAGCCACCTACCAATCACAGAACATGATGGTAAATATATAGCTCAGGGACCACAATCACAAGCAAAAAGACAGGCAGTGCTTTTAGTATTATTTGATGCAGGGATATTTTCAAGTGTCAAATTCAGTTTGTAACATCCAGTTTTTGACCAAAGCTTAGAAATCAGCCCTCAAAATACAAGTTCTTAACTACTGAAGTTTCCATAACTTTTCCTTCTGCAGGTATTCCATTGTCCTTTTCCTGGACTTGCTCAAATTCATCTAAAAAAACAAAAATAAAAAAAAATAAAAAAAAAACCCTCTTCTTTCCTTTTTCACTGCATTAAGATGAAACAGAGCTGTACTCTTGCGTTTTCCCATATTGGCTTTCTGTAACCATTTTAGCAAGGTTCTATCACATACACATACAAATATCTGAGGCTCGCTCTGTATCATATATAATAAACAGCATGCCTCAAAGAGGCTTTCTGCAAATAGTTTTAAAAGATATCGTTTGATTTTGAATTAAACAGGATGTAGAGATTGCCACCGGAGGATGAGTAGGAATCACAAACAGCTACAACCCAAATATTCTAAGGAAATGTAAGCAAGAAATTGCAAATAAAACTGCTTATACTCGTGTAACTTGTTTGGCAACAGCAGTATACCATAAGGAAAGCTGCTACAATTCATAACAGCATCTTGTAATAAAACAGCTTTATGTATCCCTCTCAAACTGTTTAGTGCTCAAATCTCATCAGATGGCTGAGTAAGCATTACACTTTGGGACAGTAAATCTCTGTTTCCAATATGGTCTACATTCACAGATATGTACTTCAGTATTCACTGTAAGACACTTCCAGCTAAGCACTTGTATGAAAAAATAGCATTATATAAAAATATCTGCATGGTATTTTGCCTAGTCAGTTATGTAAATTCTGAAAAGAAATGAGGAGCCTTGATCCACCAACGGCTCACCAGCAACACATTACCACCAGAAAGAGCTAATTCGAATTTTGAATTTATAAACACATAAGTAGTATGAAAGCACTGCTGTCTTAATACCTGATGTCACTAAAGAATATATGGATTGCTACTATACATTCTGCTTGCTTTAGAGAAAAATTAAAAGATGGGAAAGGCCTTAGAAAAGAGCAACAAATCTGATTTCATGATTTAAGATAATACTTTACAAGCAGATGCTTAAAGAGTATTATCTATATAACTCATCACAAAGAAGACTAGCTTAATTGTACCATCTAAGTAAATTTGTAAGGAAGAAAATACTGGGTATCACGGGTGCTTCAATGAAGCAGAAAAAGTAGACCTAACGGCTGGCAACAGAAGCCAGTTTCCAAAATGGCATCTAGTTTTAACATGGAGGCTGACTGCCCACAAAAACTACCTACCAAAAGAAAAAACAGATTTTCCATCTATTGATGTTTTTAAGACTCTAAAATGTGCTTCATTCAAAGAAAGACTATTGGGTTCAATATAGGAATAATCTGATGAAAATTAATGGGCTACTGGACAGGAGGTCAACTTAGGTATGTGATGGTCCTTCTGGCTTTAAGCTCTTCGATTCCAGAGAAAATCGAAAAAGAATGCTTAATTGTTATACTTACTTGCCATTTTCTTTTCTTTTTTTTTCATGTATGGTACTCTAAGGAAGTAAGACAGTTTGGGGATTTTTCTGCAAGTTTCCTAAATTTTTCTTAAGAAGTAAACTGTGTGTATTTTGGTTTTATCCCAACATTCGAAAGGTTTCTAAAAATTGCATAATCTATTTGACGCATCAGGAGAACCAAACAGGAATAAGAAAACAAATATAAACATAGTAATTGCCACTGTGGGCCAACCAGGGGTCTGCTGAGTCTAGAATTTGGTCCCCAACAGTAGTAAAAGACAGCTCAAAAGAACATAAAAACACACATAGAGGAAAATTACAGAACAAACAAGTAACAAACAAAATTAGAACAAACATAAAACAAAACTCATTAATTGAAATTCTAGACTACATCACTTCTAAAGACTATTTTTCTGATGCACACTCAGGAAGCAGGGACAAAAATGCCCAACTCAAACCCAAATCAAGCCTTAAAAGCTTTTTAAGTCTGAGATTTTCATGCTAGTAGATGTGTTATAAAGACATCTGGATCTTCTCCTTTCATCAATTTAAGAACATTCAGAAGTAATCAGTCTCCTTTCCGAACTCCTCTTGATGGAAAGTATGATGGCAAAGTATATCCCCTAAAAAATCACTTCTGTTTAAGTGCCCGTCATTCTGAAAACAAGAACCAAGAGCGTGCGGAACGTCTGCAGAACGTGCAGAAGTTAGCCATTTCTCCTAGTAGGATGCATCAAGAATTTGTATCAGTACATACCATTCTCATTTAAAATATCTTAATTTTAAAAAGAAGAATATAATATTCTTTACATAGCAATGAAATCTAAATACTTCGACACCCTGCATTGCAAAGGCCATCTCCGAACTGCCTGGTTCTCGGGAGTGAAATGCATACGCTGTAATTCAATAGCTACATGCTGGCACTCTCACAGAAGGGCTCATAGTGGCCGAGATGCTCTCCTAGGAGCTGGCTCCACTCGAGAAACAGATACCAGAGGAAGAGCTGCACTTTAATTCAACAGCTCCACGTAATACAGGCTAAGTGCTCAATGGTTAGTTTCATCAGACCTGGGCCACCAACGACATTCACTAAATGAAGTCACGACATATGGTGAAGGACCAAAAAAGGAGAATGGATGGGGAAAGAAAGGGAAATGTAAAGTAAGAGATTCTCAGAACTGCTGATTTAAACTACCATCACAGAGTTTCCTGCTCAACAGGGAGGGGCGGTGGTGCAGGAGAAAACTATTTACGTGTATGTACTTGGAAGCACCCCAAGGACTGAGAATCTGTTCCATGACCTTCTCCTGAAAAGCCATTTCAGCCATCTTCAGTATTACAAAAATATCTCCTCCCCAACCTCTTTAGCCTGTTGTGACTCAGATCCAAAATACCCACAGTTCTAATTTAATTCCCATTGATCAGCAGATCTTAGTGTTACAGCTCTAAAGGCTCTAAAGCTCTAAAAGCTCATGTGAGGAGGCATGGCAGATACTGGGTTAGACTTTCTTGCATTTTCCTTTCCTAAAAGCACGCTTGGGGAAGGGTGCTATAAAGGTATGCTCTTTTATTTATTTGGTGGTTCTGTAATGCTGCTACATAGCTCCATTAACAATACCAACACCGTCGGTACAAAGAGCTAGAAAGCAAGCCTATAGAAATTAATTCATCAAGATGATAAAATATCAATTAATCCAAAAAAAGACTCAGATGAAAAGTGCTTTCATGTTTTTTTTTAAATCACGTAACAATAGGAACCATACGATCTTTTGACTGGGAGGAGGGAGAGGAGGGAGTTTTTGTTCAACATCTTTGCTTTATAAGATGTACACATTAAAATATAAAACTTTATTTCTCACTAAAGCCTTGCTTTCTAGAGAAGAGCTTTGAATAGTTGTCTCACCTTGATAAATGTTTTACATTGGGATTGCATAACTCATAGGTAACCATTAAAACCAAAGTGAATCTTGATTCAGCAGCAGTACAACTGACAGGTGTGTGCAGGTCATGAAAGGAAATTTGCCTCAAAGCCTTTTTGCCTGCCCAAGCTAGCCTGCATCTGCTGCCGTGCTACTGGCCTCCTCTTTAAGCCTCGGCTGCCTGCCCCCGCCTCTGATTTTGTTTGGGTTACGTACATAGAGTACGGCTATACTGAAAAGGTGCAGATCCCAGAACACCAGTCAAGAACTTTGCCATGACAAAGCAAAACTAAAGGACATGCTTCTACTATAAACAAAATGCAAGCCAGCGTTTTCTTTAACATCTTTTATCCACATTTACATAGAACATTTCATTTGTAAAAGGTCACAAGTTCTGGAAAAAAAAGTTAGAATTAAAACTACTGAAAACCAGTCGGATCCAGAAGGGACACGCTAATTTGAGGCTAAGAGTGGAACAAGGCTCATGTACAGGACTAGAGGACCAAAATCCCATCAGGGTGCTATTGGGACTATCAGAGAAGAGGCAGGAGTCCAGCTCGCCTGAGAAGCCATAGCAGAAACCAGCCCACCTACACGAAAGCGCAGTCGTCCCTGCTGCACTCGCAATACCTGACACCAGGTGGACCTTAATTCACAACCATTCCCATGAACTGCTCTTCCTGCCACGTGTCCTTACAATTTGCCCTGTAAATTATTTGGTGACACATTTATCATGTGAAGAACAAGAAGAATGGAAATAAGCTTTTTTCTCTGATGTCAGAACTGCTCCAGGGTGGAACAGATTCATCAAACTGGTTTCATCATATGCCTCCTCTCTCATTAATATGGGATATCTTTAGCTTGCAGTTTGGGTATCCCCCCCCCCCCCCATGAATAGTTGGCACAGTAACACAACTTGAAGAAACAGCATATTACACTCCCCAGTGCCCCCCCCTGAGGATCCCACTCCAATAACATAATTTTCTCTTTGATGGTAACAAAAATACTGAACAATTTTAAGCGACAAATTTATTCTAGGCATTATCATTATATCCTATTTTTTTTCTAATTGCCATCAACTTATTTATAGTGTCAAACAGGCTACAAAAGCACAGGTTCTTAAATGTGTAAACAAAAAAAACCCCGGCATTTGAGCTGATGCACAGAAAAGCTATGGCTGTTGCTCTTTACTGAAATTATATCGCTGTGCAAGAGGAGATGCTAGGCAACCTACAGAACGATACAGTCAACTGTGGTAAAATCCTGCAAAATATTTTAGAAGACTGTTGGGCCCAGTTAAGTACAACTGTGTTTTTTACACTTATTTTTAATAACTTCAAACACGTACTCTATTTGTTCTAATCTTTCACAGCAGAGATTTACGGCTAAACTAGATCTGACCTGCGAATGAGAAAGTAGTCAATTCAGTATAACAACTATTGAGTTATAAATTTTGCATTGGCTGAAGCCTGGAGTTTGGCTCAAGCAGAAAGGCAAAACCTGTGAGCTACAAATGCCAAGTGAGGAACTCCAGAACAATAAGGTTTGCAACCACCCCAGCTGGCAGCCCATTTCAAACTCTAACCAGTCAATATAGTGTGTTTTTTAAAATATAGTTTGATTACAAAGTGTACATGAAAAAGATGCCTTTTGAAAGCAACTTCTTTAAAGAATGGTTTTCCAAAATCATGATTTTTTTCTGCCAAGGAGACTTACCTTCACCATGCTGCATCAGCAAATGAAGTCAGGAGGAAGGTTGTTTTTTTTTTCCCTTAAAAAAATATGATAAAAATCAAATCTGATTTGATCTCTTTGGTGGAAAAATGCATGGCATACAAAGAAATTCACACATTACCAGAAGGTTGTAAAATATTCCAAATATTCAGAGGTGTCAGAACTATTGTCAAACTTTTGACATATCTCAGCAGAGAGCTGAAAAGTTTCTATTCATCTTAGAATACAGCATTCAGAAAAGACTCCTCACCTTTTATGACAGCTTGTAATGTCAGGATACTCTCTCAGATCAATTGAGGGACTGAATTTTTCAATTCAGTCCACATACTGAATTACAAATATATTTCTATCTATATTAAGGAAAAACTTATAAAAATTATTAGCTCAAGTGTGCATTGGACCTGTAATTTTAGGGAAGAATCTGAAAACCTGCTTTGAGGATGATCAGAAAATGGGTTTGACACAGAAATACTAAACCTAATGTTCGCAAGTCCATGCAGTGTTTGCAAACTATGTGTACTTTATTACACACATACTGAATTACTCTGAACAAAGCTACTACTGGGGTCTCAAAAACCACAGACTTTAAAAGGAGAATCTTAGTACTTGGAAAAATTGGAGATAAAATTATGGTAGTAAAAGCTTGGCACAAGCAGTGCTGCTTCATATCATTGTTCACTCCTTCATACCAACACTTCCAAATAATGCACCAGAAGGTAGTTATCTAGGACAGAGAGGTATTTTCTTTGGTAGGCGTATTTGCCAAGGATTAGCACAAAAGCCTTATTTCAAAACACGTAATTGATGGCAAAGACTTTAGGCTATATATTCAGATGTAAACTTCCATCAGCATTCAATTTTCCTAACAAATGCTTTATTCACACCAGCTTAGGGAGGCATTTCTATTTCAAAGATCTGTCTGTTCATAAAGAATGAGAAAGACCATCAGAACAGGAAAACAAAATACTAAACCCAAGCTAGAAGATCTGTTTTAGATTTGAGCTCCGAGTATAGTTTTTGTGGTAAGTACTTCACTGTGGAACCTTCGTAAATAAAAATTAAAGTGGCAGAACTTGGTCTTGTGCATAATAGGTTTTCAACCCCAAATATCATATGATCAGGCAACAGCTCAAAACAAATGCTTTGTGCAGTCTCAGTACCCTGCTTCATTAAACATGGATATTTTTTAACAAGTCAAATGCATGCAGCTTCACTAACAGAAGAGATGAAATATTGTGGAAAATATCTATGATTGCTTTAAAAAACAACTTGAATCTTTTCTGTAGTAGTAGAAGAATAAAAAACATACTCTACAGACTATTTATTTTAAGGATGTTTATTTCCTACAGAATTTAATCCCATCAAAACACCCACTCAAATTTAGAATTAATTTACATGTATAAATTCCTAGATGTCTGCAGCTGGAAAGTGCACGCACAAGAAGATGTAATGAACAGTATTCAACTGCTTTAAGAACCACCCTGTTTTATCCATATAAATTTAATGCACAAAGCAGGAACATGCTCCAAGTGTTAAACTAGATCTATTTTAACTAACTAAAGCAGGAAAATAAAGAGGTACTATTAGGATTATTCGACAGAAAGAAACTTGCTTCGGTTCTATGAAAGAAACTTTATTCACCTAGAGAGAGCAAAGACACTAGCAGGAAGCTCTTGGGAGCCTTGCAACGGAGCGAGCGCCAGCTTGGGCCGCCCTTGGCGACGCGGGCCGATGCGAACGCACGGCGAGAGCAGGAGGAGGAGGATGAGCACTTGTCAATCAAGAGAAAAGAACACCCTCGCAAAACGCCAAATGATGACCGGGACACTAAAATGAGGCACTTGAGCTGAAGCATCAATCATCCAGCTAGGGAAAAGAAACATTTAGATGCCGCCTGTACACAAAGGCTGAACAAGCCCACGTGAAACGGCTCCAGGAGCTGGGCTGATGATCTCCCTGCCGCGGGACGTGTCCCCTCGAGGGGAACACACATAAGCAAAGGGACACGCTACAAGATGGAGATTGCCTCAGAGAAAGAAAACTGGGTGTCTGGTAGACAAAGCACAAGGCAAGCGCTTTAAAACATCAGTAAATGAATGCAAGAGAAACAAGGGATTAAGCAAGGGATTAATTAACGATGCTAATTAATAGCTATTTTGGCTTAAAGGTGAAGACAGACACTGATTGCTGGCAGAGTGCTTTTAGCAGATTGTATGATATTAGCAATAATATGAAGTATAAAAAATAACTTTTCATTAGACTTAGGAGCTCATGGCATAAGCTCCACAGAGGGGTGGAATAATCTCCTAGAATTTCCTGAGTCACATAAAACAGAGCAGTCACAATATTAGAGATGTGGAGTAGAAAACAATCGTATGCCATTAACAGGCAGACACAGGGCACAGCAGAATTGTAGCAATTAAGACTGTACTAGGTAATTTACCTTCCACTGAGATGGGCACAGACAGGCTTTACATTTGTGTCTCAAAACCCACTTATATCCTATTAAATATCACTTTATATAAAACATACCTGATTTTTCAACTGAAAGCAAGCCTAGTAACTTATTTTAAAAGCCACCAAATCTAATTGTAGACTGAGTGACAATTTAATCAAGCAAACCATTTGGTTAAGTTAACCAGAGGATTAAACACTGTTCGTTGTATGAAGCAGTGTTTACTAATGCTTTCACCATACAAACTTATGATTTATTAGAACAAATACCAGAATGAGTGTAAAAAGCATGTGTGTGTGTGCATGCACCGCAAATGCAAAACCACCGTTAGAAAAGAAGTATTTTCAACTAAAAATGTTTAGATCATTCATTCTTTGGATCTAACAGGTATTTAAAGCAAACAGTATTTTGTAAAAGAAGTTGTAAGCCTTACTTACAGGTTAACAGAGGCAAGTTAGTTCAAATACAAGTTCTGGGAGCTCAGTGGTGTGATAACATATTATAGCCAATTATGAAAGTAATTAGATGGGCTTCCTGCTTCCACTTTTTGTGAGATAAAGGGCAAGCAGCAAGCATGAGCAGTAAGCAGTACTTCAAGCAGTGACAAAATGAAGCCAGAGAAAACAGCATTGCCATTCCTGTATTTCAATTGCAGAACAGTTAAGAACAGGAAAGTAATTGCCATGTATCTGATTAGTGATGACTGTATATTTACCATATTGTGTTTTACCATAAGTGTTTTACGCATCTTTCCAATACAGGTACTCTACCAAAGAAAGTGAAGCTGAAGTGAAAATGCCATTATTATTTCTAAAACAAACCTAAAAAAATGAATACAAAGTTAGCATATTTACTGTCCCCAAGATACAACACGTAAGTGTGTTTAAAATGTTTTGAAGAGATGATCGTGGTTTGCCCCATTTACTAAGAGTGAATTCTGACAGCATCAAAAAATAGAATATTTCAGCTTAAAATTAACAGAAAGAGAAAGAATCTACTAATGTATCACTAAACAGTTGCCAGTTCAAAATAATGGCAAAATGGCATCCATTCTTCTTATTTCAATAAAACTCCTTATACCACCAGCATACCACAGCTATACAGCGAACACAGAGATTGTCCACTGGGGATTATTGAGAGAGAGAATAGTTCTGACTTGAAGCATACCTTGCCTGGGAAATTCGTCCGACTCCCTGTGAACCAGGTCAGAAACTCGATTTCCATAGTGCATCCTGGTGTCATGATCGTACGCTTTCAGGGTCTCGCTGGAGCTGTAGGACTTCTGAGTGGGTACGCGGCAGTCCTCACTGTCCAGCGACGAGCTGGTGTAGCGGCACTCCTTCCCGCACCGGCCCCTCGTCAGCGAGCGGTGTCTGCGATCCTTTATATCCATTCTTCCGGGTCAGGCAGGACGCTTTCAGAAAAGCCACTCTTATATTTGGGCTTAGTCACAGTCACCTACAACACAAAAAGATAACAAAAAGTGAGCTATGTTGCCATTACCTCTTGTTTTATTCTATTTTCCCCGGCTTCTCTGGGGAGAACAATGCAGCACAGATTGAGGTGAGAGAAAAGGCCCACACTATGGATCCTTCTAAATTGAAATAATTGACCTGAATAGAAAGAAAAAAAAAAGAAAAGAAGAGAAAATCAAGTTCCATATGAGAAGTAGGTTTTATCTAAATTATCGTCTTATTGAAGAGTTTAAAAATAACGATAAAACAAAACCACTGTTATCTTTTGATTGTTGAATGAGCACTGATAACAACCTGAAACCGACAGCACAATATTTGCTCTTGTTATGCAACAGTACAAAGAGAAACAGATTCAAACGAGATTTAATTATTTCCTTTTCTCCTGCAGGAGGGCTTGCAATTAAGAACGAAGCATGCAGGAGAGCTGCATAGTGGAGTTTACTGCTATTCAGCATTAATGCAGTACAACAGTATTAGTTATGCTTTATCAGTACATTCATGTGCAGCAGAAACTGGTTTATGGTGGAACTGTTTGGCCTTGAATAACCTAATCTAAAGTTCTGTTTTCAAGAGAAGGCTGGACCAGATATCTCCAGTGGTCCTTCCAACCCAGTCATTTCCATGGGTCTCTGCTTCCAGGAGCGCACTTACGGGAATTTGCTGCTCTTGTGCACAACAGCACATGACAGATTATGTTCTCCACAGTCCCTCAAGATGACCAGTTTACCCATCTCAGCAGTTGGAGTTCTTCACAATGGTGTAAATATCTTCTTGCTCACTGGACCAGAAACAGAGAAATTCTTGTAGCCTACTTAATTAGCACCCCCATACTGTGGCATATATACTTTAATATATGCACAGTTAGCATGCAGAAACAGTGAAATGAAAGATGCTGTAGAAAGCAAGAAATACACCCTGCCACTGGGGTACTAATTATTTGAGTTGGTATTTGTGTGTGTGTCTCGCATTGCATTGTAGGTCCCAGTCCATCCTAGCCCTGAGAAATCTTCACGACAAAGCTTTCTGATGGAAATGAAATCTTCCCACATAAAGCATACTCGGAACAAACAAGAAGTGGAACAAAACAGCGATGCTTTTTCACACATGGCTATGGAGCAGTTTGAATAAATGGTTTCGGCAAACTCAGTGGCGACAGCTTAAGGCACTTTCTCTTCCACCATCCCCCGTCGGTGCAGGTGCCTGCTTTAAAGCCCACGCGGCAAAGCCAGCGCCATGGGACCTGGCTCTGCGTCCCAGCTACCCCAGTTCCCAGGCCAGAGTCTTTGCCGAAACCGCCGAAGTGGCTCGGAGGTACGATCCCCTCCGCCGCGGAGGTACCGAACGCCGGAGGAGCGATGCTAAGAACCCGAGAAGCAGTCCTAGCTGTCGGCGCTGCAGCTGCTCGCACGGGCTGCGTGGGGAGGTCGTAGCACTGGCATAAGTATCGGCTAAAGCACTGCTTTTCATCGGAAATAAATTATGTCCCTGTGAGAGGGCACATGCACTTGGCGCCAGAGGAGCTAGTGAACTGAGAAAAGGTTTCCTGGCTTCATTTAGACTCTGACATTGAGACTTCTTTGGGGGTTTTTTATTCCTGTATTTTAAAGGAGGAAGTTAGGTAACCGGGAGAAACAGCTGTTTTACACCACCCACAGGTAGTCTGCAATCTGTGAATGATGAAAAGTGTAAACATGCTTACTTTTTTCCTCCTATTTTTTCTTATTTTTTAATTATGATGATACATTACAGAAGAGAAAAACAAAACCAAACAAAACCAATATCTGATCTTGGTCCCAGTTGAACAGGGTCTCATCAAATTCAGATACTAACATATCACAGTTGTAAAACACAGAAACAGATGAACAGAGGACAGTGCTGAGCAAAAGCCGGCAATTACTCTCTGGATGTCTTCCTGCTAAAGTCCAATGCAAAAAACCTATTCCATATGAAGGTATTGTCTGTTTATCATTATCATGATTTCTGTACTTTAAGTTGTCTGATCTAATCTCTGTTGTTTATGAAAGTATTTACTTCCTTGTTACTATAGTTAAAAGAAGGATTTACTGAGATAGGGCTTCTGAGTATTCCTGTGATATTAGCTTATTAAAACATCTTCTCAGACAGACAGGATTTATTGAAATGGTTTCCCCAACAAATGTTCTCAGAGTTTTGTGGAATTTGCCTAGTAGAAATACAAAAATAACCAGAAATGATAAGACAATGCTCTATTATTGATAAAGCCATGAAACATTCTTCAGTCACCTTTTTGTGCAGGACGGAACATGCAACTGCTGCACTGTCATTACCACGACAAATCCAGCAGGTTAACAGAAGAAAATAAATGTAGAAATATGATAAATATTATTTCCCAACAGCTTTACTTTGACCTTTCTTAAGGAAAATCTTGTTACAAGAAACAGACTTCATAAGTCATTAATAACTTGTTCTTTGCAATACTATGCTATCAAAAATTTCCAGACCTTTACTGAACTTTAAGAGATTCCTAAAAATATTATGGATAACTTGGAAAAAATTTTCATTCTGTTTTTTATTCAATGAAATATTTATGGTTTTTACAGTACTTCTAAATTTTTTTCCAATTTTTTGATTGCTTGAGGACAAATCCCAAGCCTCTGAGACTAAATACCTCTACCTTAACACAACAAAATACTCATAGATTTTTCTCTCATCTTCATCCCTGCTTGGGGGATTTCTATGAACAAAGCAGTTATGAATAAAGTAATTCCATAACATCAAACTGCACTTCTCAAGTTCAGACAACATTATCACCATATGTTGCTCAAAATACATTGATGAAATGAAGTCGTAACACACTCCTAGAAAATTTGTTTCACTTTTTTTCTTATACTTTCTTTAGATGGGATATTGCAACACTCTTTCAAATCAATGTGAAGCGCCCTCCCTGTTAGATAGTAAGATCTTAGGTAATGTATTACTGGAAAGGTAAAATGGGATAGCTTGGGTTAACTGAGAACAACGGAGAGATTCAATTTGAATTAAAAATTCCTGACACTGTGCCTTGCCCGTCTCAAGAGCACTCTGTGAATGGGCTGAGTAACCGACCTACACAGCAGCTGACTTGACCCTTTCTTTTGTTTCAAAAGATTTAAATAAAATTGCTCATATTTACCTACTTATACTACCAAGTAGTGCCACAACCGCTAACAACCGACTTCAGCTGTTTTTCTCGTCTACCATTGCTCTAAACGTCCATGAAACACTGCCATGGCCCGGCCCACCCTTCTGCCTCTCTGAATAAGGTGTCTGGGGCTTGCAAAAGGGTGGTTCGATTTCAAAAGGCGTGCTGCCGTCCCACCCGAGCTGCGCCTTCCCGGGCAGGAGACGTAACGCAGTACTCCGGACACGCTGTGCCGGCCGCTGATGCGCGGGCGTACGTCGCGGATGTGCCACATCACACGTCTCAACAACTTCGGACTCGCTCCATCAGAAATCCAGCGCAGGATCTGCTGTGCGCGCGTGCAGGAGCTACTTCCCTGGACCGCACAACAGCAGAGGTGACGAAAGCACGAGGCGACCACCTACGCCTGCAAAACTTGTAGGCCTCTTGGCAACTGTGGGGTAGCCCAAGGACACTAAATGCTTTCTGTCCTGCACCTAAAGAGACGTGACGGCCAACCTTTTCCTGAGGAGCTACAAAAAAGAAACCTGACCACTTCTTTTGGTGTCCGCAATGTCAAATCAATAGGAGGCACGAAGGGGGGACTCCAAATGAATTTTAATGGTTGAGTGACGCCTACGCTAAAACTCTAAATATAAAGTTGATTCTTAGACTGATCTTATTTAGTTATGTGCTTGGTTTTTGCATTTTCTAATGATCCCTAATACTATTAGAGTGTATGTGGCCATTAGACCTGCCACTCTCAGCAGACAGAATGCAGTAATCACTTGGAAGTTCAAGAGAAAACAAAGCACTTCACATTTATTTTCTGCCCCTAAATACCTAGCACAACCAGATAAAAGCACTACAATAGTGCATACTGTATTAGAAACAGCCTTTAAAAAAAAAAAAAAAAGTAGCACACCGTGTACCAATCTGTTCATTAAAGAAAAAAAAAACAGGTCTCTTAAAAGCCTGTACTTCTTTTCATCATTAACAATTGGAAATAAGCTTGTGATTTAGAGATTCAAATGATGTTCATTACTTTATGCAAAGACTATTTTTGAAATGGGAAAAATCTTTAATTCAGCTTTGGCACAGTACAAGTTTTCAGTGAATAAATAAAAAGGTTATTTAACTACTGTATTTCTCACTTATATTTTAATATTAGTGGAAAAGTATATTAGGATCACCTCTGCTTTTTAAAAAAGCAAACAGATGAAATGCAATTTTTAATGAAATACTAGTTTGGTAAGAACATTTTGTTACATGAAATAAAATTGATGACAATTTCGTTGGTTTTGATTTTAATCCAAAAATCAAAGTATACTTGGACAGTCTGTTTACTGTAGGAGTGTAACTTGTTTCCCATTGATAAGTCTTCCTTCTGATTCATCATATTCATTTTTTTTCCAGATACTGAATTTTCATTTTAGTGTACTTACTCTATGTATCATGTTTAAAATTAGATGTAGTATGATATCTGAAATAGCTATTTTAGAACTGTTTGGATGAATGATTCAAGTTTCAGTAAGAAAATACAGAGTGCTTACAGGCGTTCTGCATTGTGCTTTACTGTACAGGAAAACCAACTTTTTTTTTTTTTTTAATAAATAAAAGCTATTGGAAGCATTTCCAGACTAAGGGCACTCAAAATTGTTCACACAGCAACAAAATCAAACACTGTGCCGAAAGATATATTTGTATCTTTATCTACTTTTTCATATATATGTTTTTAGTTTCAGACTGTCTTTCAAGATTTCTATATTCCAGGAACTTCTTACAAATCCCAGAACTGTTTAAAACTATTAAGAAAACAACATCCCATTAAGAAGCTAAGAGCCCACCAACCGCCTCCTTCCTGAGGAGCACAGGAGCTACGCTGAGCACCCCACAAGGGTTAGTCTCCTGCCTGTCGTCGACTGCGGAGGACTATCTCCTTATTTGACACTGAGTTTTGAGCAGCGAGGGCCGATGCTTGGGAGCGCATCCTTTTATTTGCACTGAAAAGCTTCAGGATTGCAGCCTACCAGTTGACATTGAAGAAAAACTGGGAGTTTCTTTCTTAAAGGTACTTTATATCAGTTAAGAAAGCAGCCAGACACACTGAAGAACAAACCATTAAATGTTATTGAAGATGTGGCTTCTGGCTCAGGAACCTCATGAGCTGAGGATCACTATAAACTGGGAAACTACACCCATAAAATTTCACCCTTACCTAAGCGCCTGCCACTGCCCAAGGTCTGACGCAGGATGAGGAACACACAAAGCAGCCATTCGCAACTCTCATTTCATCTCCTAGGAGCTGTGTGGTATTTGGACTATTTTTTTTTCCCTTTTGAGAACAATATGAGAAACAGCAAGCTTCACAGACATAGTTGATGTATTCCAGAGTAGAAAGCAAAATATTAGCCTCAGGGCCTCCATCACACAAAATTAATTTAGCACATTCATTGGCCAATACAGGATATTTAAAGAATTTTCAATCTCAAAAAGTTATTTTAAACTCATTAAAATATTACACGCATCCTACATATTTCAGCACCTGGTCATCAAAACAGTACGGCCAATTTCCTTCCTAGATGTTACACTAGACATTAAAAGTAGATTGTGCTACATGGACTCAGAAAGATCAGGTTTTGTAAAAACACATGAAAGAAACAAAGAAAAAGTACAGACATTTACAAATAGCAGGAAATTTAAATTCTTTTTTTATGGAAAGGCTTATGAAGCCACTCCAACTATTACTAAGTAGAACATTACTGGTTACAGAAATAGGTATGAAATAATATCTACTTTTATCCCTAGAAATACAGAGTTAAAACAGTAAAAAGGCTGAAGGAGAGGTAAAAAAGGGACAGAACACGAATTCTTGTGTGTCCTGGAGTTTCTTAGACATGTGAAGTTTTCACACATTTCTCCTCTCAGAGAGTGTTTTTCCGTCGTTTTGCAAAAAACAGCAGCTTTCCTGCCACCCCCAACCTTGACCAAATAAGAAAAGTGGAGGTTTGCACCTGTGTAACATCTTTCCCCTCCTAACTCAAAATGATTTACAAACATTCATTAGGCTTTATGACTGCCCTGGCAGATTAAGCATGTATCACCTCTGTTCTGCAGAAAAAAGCAAGTCAAGCACGGAGGGCCGAGTGTCTCACCAAGGTCACGCAACACAGCCAGCTGCACAGCCAGGCTCCCGCGACTTCCAACTCTCCCTTTTCTGCTCGCGTAGAATTGTTAGCTACATACTTCGATCATTGCATGCAGTCAGATAAAAAAAGGAGTCAAGTCATCATGGCACAATACAACAAGCCAACTTCTCAATTAATATAATTACTTAAAATTAGTATAGCTGAACAAGTTCACAAAATGGATTTAAAGATCAAATGCAAACTGGTCATTTCAAAAGACAAAGTTTGCTAAAAATAATTGCCTAAAGAACATGATTACTCTCCTACTGCATAGAAAGAACAAACAATGCTATTATCTACTGCTAAAATGCTGTTAATGAAGAAAGGTAGAATAATTTATCATTGCATAATTAACACAATACAGTTGAGCAAGCTTTAACGATTCTGTATAATGGTTTCATATCACTAGAGAATACTTTTGAGTCAAGAAATAATTGTCTAAATAATTTTTGATTAAGTCTTTGATCAAACCGATCAACATTTATGGAAGCGAGATAGATCTCAATGCCTGTGCAATGAATGACAACTTGCTTTATTTAACTGTCCATTAGTGTTCTCTTTTCTTCTTTCAAATCCTAGGATGGAATACTAGCCTTAATTAAGTTAATGGGATTTTTAACCTTACTAGCAATGGAGCCAAGACTTCAAACTGGTTTATTCAACTTGTGGTGCTCCAGTCATCCCCCCTCTCTTTTGCTTTCACCGACACTCAGTCATTTGCTCACTTCATTTTCTACTAGCATTTACCAATGTTCTGCCCTCTGGCTGGAATCCTATCCCTTTCCATTTTCTCAGAAATCTTATTTATTGTCATCATTCCAGCTGTGGATTTTGATGCTGTTAACTTCCACAAGCCCTGCCCCTCACATCCAGACTAATCCATCAGCTGTCTCTGAGGACTCTTGGCCACAGTGCTTCCATATCAGACTCAATGATTTTGATTTTAAAGCACATCAGCGTGCTTACAGTTGGAGAAATTTAGCTCATGTCAAAAGAGTCACACTTTTCTTATACTCAAGCAAGTTCAGTTATGCCAGAACGTTTAAGACAGTTTCCTCCTAAGCCTTTTCTGCTTTCTTCTGTTTAAACATCCTGTAATTTTACACCTGTTTTGGCGCTTTCATTCTTGTTGGCAATAGTAGAAGCTCAACCACTGGGCAAAATATTGGCCAAAAGAACATCATTAGGTACCCATCTTTCATTTCCTCTTTATTCTTAGTAGATGAATATGCTGTTAAAGGGGAACTTCTCCAGCATCCAAGATGAAGCAAAGCTCCTGCAGATATCTCGGAGGATGCTACCATAATAAGGTCATGCTGCTGAAGAGATTTCTCAGTGATTTGCAGACCTCTGCAAGACTATTCTCAAAGCCCATCAAATGGAATACAGTCAGGCAAACAGTTACGAGTTTAGGTATTTTGCCTATCATTTCAGCTGAGAACAACAGCTGCTCCTGACTCTAAATTTGCATTATTCTCTCATTTTGTCAAAGCAGCATACCCTTCCTTTCTTTAAAGCTGCCATGGAATCCCTCCTACCTTAATCTGATACTAACCATTTTTGTATCCTCATTTACAAGATGCTTTAATATGCTTTCTTCCTGTTAGCAGTGTCAATTTTGGATAATATTCATTGAAGCAGCTTTTACTACAGACCATTTATAAAGCTGCATAAGCTTGTCACAATAATAAAATACTAAAATTTTAAAAAAAGTTTCATAGTAATTTGTAGCATTTCAATAAAGAGGGCTACTCCCAACTACATAAGTAAATAACCCATTCAGCTAAGCTGTGAAACTCCTCTTCTCTACCCACCCCATCCCTTCCCAAAAAAGAGGGGGGAAGAAAAGAGTCCTTCTGTGTATGTAAGCCATTAACTTCATTACCTGGAGTTCTCTGTCTCTTTATACACACACACATTTTATCAGAAGTAACCTAATTTCCTACAGGGTTCCTTTGTTTTAAAGATTCAGGATGAACTAAGGGAAAGTTAAAGGGAAAAAAGAAAATGAACATAACACAATAGAGCTTCATGTTAAAGCGTACAGAATAGATGACATTATATCTCAATAGCTTCCATAAAAGCATTTTCAAAATCAGATTTTAAATCCTAGGTTGCCTCAGACAGCCAAGAGGCTATGCATATTGAAACCAAAGGCCACCGTTAAGTTTAGATACTCAGTAGAGTAACCTTTTGACATCGACAAGCGTGCTTCTCAGAGAAAACAACTATAGCTCAAGTTTTGTTTCATCTTTCAGTCAAGCAGAAATAATTGCTGTGTAAAAATTAATTAAACCTCACAGCAATGGATAAAATTAATACAACCATTATATAAAATGACTAACTAGCTCAAAAACTCTGAAGTGAACTTTTCCGTGCCCGCACAGTTAAGCGGTTGCCAGGCCCAGAATTGAGGTCCTGTTGCCTTGAAGTCTCGTCCACTCAAAACTACAGTGTAAGATTTGCTTGCCTCTCATCACAGCAAAAGAGGATGGAGTGGGTTATTTTGATTAACGAATTTTTTTAAATAACTTAAATCAAGTAAAAATACACCTATAGGAAATCAATTGGCCCAAGACTGCAAGAAGCAGCAAATACTTCTTAATATCGAACATTTCCTGTGCAGACATTACTGTTCTGTCTCCAAATCAGAAAAAGGCCACATCACTCCAGAGGCAAATCTCTCTGGAAGAATGCCACATGCTTCAAGGCATGTTAGGCTACCTAGTCATTTAGTAGAGCACATCTAATTCAAAGTATATTCTCACACTGGCACTCCCTTCTGCAGACCGTTGGGATAAGACCATAGTTTTCCTTACTGCCCTGTAGGTGTGGGTGCCTCCAAAAAAAGTTCAGCCACTGCTGGTGGTGGGGAAGAGGCTACTTTTGCACCACTTCATCAGCAGTCAGTGCTCATGCTGCCAGGAGCAAATCCACGCCAGCTCCTTGGCTGCCACAGCTCCCAGCCCTGCACGCTGTATTCAACAGGCACCTGGAAGAAGGTGCCTCCCGGCACCACGAGACGGCAATGGTCATCTGAGACCTGAAGCTGTCCCAGCATGGAGCATGAAAGCTCATGCAGAGATACTCTCAGATAAAGCACTGGACAAGAGATGCAAAAAACATCTCCTGCTTGTCACGTGTGGTTGAGTTTTACAAAGCCAAAACAACCGCATGGAAGCAGAAGTTAAAAACACTGCCAAAACTCCAAGAACTCTTTAAGAAATCCATTTTGTCCTTTCTTTCCGTTGCCATTTCACAGAAAGAATAGCAAAGCTACAGTGTTTAATTTCTTCTCAAGACAATGCCAGCTGCGTTAGAGCCAAGGCACATCATTTTCCTGCCTGGTGTCTAGAGGCAGTGTACCTAGTACGAAGATGCCTACGTTCTTTGATTGTTTCAGTCAAACAGTCCAGGCAAACATATAATTTTACATATATGTGGACACCCTATTCTACACCGTCAGTATCTGGAATTTAAAACACTAAAAATCACAATTTTTCTAGAGATACTGGAACTGTTGAAGCTTATAGCTTTGTTTTTCAAAACAGAAAAGTAATCAGATGTCCAAATTTCATTGATTCCTCTATTAGAGATTAGACATTATGTATACAGAACAAAAAAAATGTATTAGAGGTAAACAAAAACTACACTGTAAAACTAGAATATCCTATAGTCACAACCAGCACATTAAAATATACAACCCTTATAATGCTGCCTTCATTCCAAATTTGCATCTTCTACCTAGGTAAATTATTTCTTAAGATTATTATTTTCAACAGTACTTTACAGATGGCAACAGTACAGCAACCAGTTCTGTTCACCCCACAAAAGAAGGAAGACTTCCACAGACTGGAGCAAGTCCAGAGGAAAGACACTGCTATCTCAGCAGGCTGGGGCACTTGCACTGGGAGGAAAAACGAAGTAACTGGGCTTAAACTGCTGAGGAGAAGGCTCAGGGGGACCTACCTGCAGCCTTCCAGCACCGAAAAGGAGGTTACCAAGAAGACAGAGCTGAGGTGCACAGCAGGAGAACAAGAAACCGTGGTTGCAACTGCATCACTGATGCAGGGGGAGTTCTGCTTAGAAATGAGAGGGAGGGAGGGTTACAATCACTACGGGGGCAGACAAGCTTGGGGACAAGCCGCCCCAGAGACACTGCCTCCTCTCACAGGTTTTCAAGACTCAGCAGGACAAAGCCCTGAGTGTTGAACCTGATTTGAGCAGAAGCTTGGAACAGATGATCTCCAGAGGCCCTTTCCAACCTGAATGGTTCTACAGTTCTGTGATGTGCTTAATTTAGGAGAGTTTCCATAGTGATAAAATATATATTTTTTTCATTTAGGGAACAAATCTGTAAAATGAACGCACAAAAGCTTCATAAGCTTAATGCACAGGCTTAAAAAGCTAGAGCTTTTTAAAGTAGGAAATTCATCTGACTCTACAGGTTTAAAGCTGAGTTTAAAGCTTCAATAGCAAAATAAGGTGGGGCTAAGTTAGTGTCAACTACTCCACGTATGCAGAGGGCAGATGACCTGCGAACATGACTGCAGTGGGATTCTTATCATGTAGTCACATTGATTACAGAACAAAAGGAAAAGAAATTTATATTTAGACAGAAATGGTATGCCACAGAAAGGAGAATGTGCTTTGCTGCATATTCATTTTCAAAATACATACCACCTGAGGGAACAGAAAAACCAGAAACACAGTTGTAGAGTAAAGAAATTTCATGAAGAAAATCTACAAGGACTAAAAGCACAGTTTAACAAAAGTAACAATCACAAGCTCTACCAAAACTCCCAAGGCACTACTGCAAGCTCATATGTTTCCAAATATGTCATTTGACAGTGCTGACTTTGAAACGATTCCTTACAAAAAATGAAAATAAACCCCAAAGAAAACAACTCTGCAGTATGTCATAATGACACTACCATAAATCTAAGGAAAGCAATGCATGAAAAGAAACCGTAACGCCTCACACCCAAGAGTCCACCCCTCCAACAGTCACAGCCATGTTCTCATTTCACGTAAATCAATTCAGACATATTCCTCTGTTTCCACTGAGGGTTTTTACGTCTTTTGTGTAGCAGCCCAGCAAGCACGGCATTAATCTGTGCCCCTCCTATCGAGATACGGCCAACGAGCAATTTTAGTTGTGTGTGCATGACACTCAAATATATGGTACATTATTCTGTCTGAAAATCTGTATTGTGGTAAAATAGAAGAAAAATATCAAAAGCTTAAGCTGTTATAGTGACTTACCTACCTAATCCTTTAATTTTTATTATCCACGGCAGAATATGGTACAGATGTTAGGTATGAATCCATGACCCCACAGAAGTCAGTGGCAATTCCCTTCTTGCTTTTCCTCTACGCTCCCTTCGGCCAAATTGCAAAAGGCTTGTGAATTTTAGCCAGTATAGCGGGGGTGGAGGGGCTAACATTTCCTCTCTGCTGTATTTAATTCAAAGCAGGGGTCATGAACTGTTCTTGGAGAACACAAACTGCTGGGCCTGGGTATAAAGAAGAAACATAGTCACACAACCTGCACTCTTGGGATTAGTACAGACTTGGTCCCTCAGGACTGCCTAGGTGTCCTGATGAATTAGGAAGGAGTTCTTCCATCACTACTGGAAGGCAGATGTTTTCAGTTGTCCAGAAAGCAGGTGTTTTCAGTTGTTGTCAGAGGACAAACAGTTGTTCTCTGAGCTGGTCAAGAACCCAATTCAAATTTTCAAATTGTTTCATTTTCTGAGTTTTATATCTGCCACGCAGAGTCTTATTCTGTAGGAAACCCTGGAGAACTGGAAATAACCTCCAGAGAGAGCATCACCTATGATAATTGGATCAAGGAGCTGTGATTGCTTTAGTGTTAAAAGCAAACAAACAAAATACCCAACCTTTTCGCCAGCATCTTCACTTTCCTACAGGTTCTTCAAAGGGTTGCAGACCATCTGCAGAAGATTAGGGAGAATTTTGGCCAGCAGAAATCACGAAGGAAGGAATAATTAGATACATTACATGAACTAGCAGTGGTAGGTCTCCAGATGTGCACAGTCAATGAAATGTCCTAATTAACCATATCCTTTTTAACTTGCCTTTTTCACAGTTATGGCTCAGGTGAATTGCCACTGATGTTAATGAGTTCAGAATTTCAAGCTACATATTTCTATGTGCATGAAACATCACCATCCAGACAAATACTTCTGGGTTAATGGCAGAGTCACACATGCCCCTCCATCTCCTGGAAAAATGCTACTTTAAGTACCATCCTGCAACACCCTTATCATGGGCAAAACACTGTTGACTTGGGGAATTTCACTTAATTTATTGCCAATTATCACCAACCTTTAATTACAGATCTAGGTACTGGGAAACAAAGACGACCTGACAATTGAAGACAAACACTTGAACAAATACTTAGGGAAACACCTTTCCTCCCCTTTCCCAAGCATCAACTTCAGTCCAACACTGCTCCTGCCCCAGCACAGGTCCCCCACCAGCTGCAGTCCCCTCGGGGTGTCCCTGCCTCAGCATGGAGCACCTCCTTCCCAGAGTGCGTCCCCAACAACATCCCCTTCCACTTGCCTCCTTCATTTTATGTCTCCAAATGTGGCCCGTTTTGCATCTCCTGCCCCCAGGAGCTCCAAGGCGCCACGTGCTCCTCCGATGGTGGCATCTTGGGCCCGCAGGGGTGTTTCCACCACTGCCACCAGCTGGACCCCACTAGGACAGGCTCAGGGCAGGTCCTGGCCTCCTCCCACACTGGCCCCCTGCGACCCAAACCCAGCCATTTATCCCCAGTACAATTCTTCATAAACCGTTTTACTAATGCTTCACACTTCATTTAACCTCCTCCTCGCACAGAAAGGTGCTCCAGTCCCTGATTTTAATAGATAAGGTCACGGAGGCAAAGAGGAGAGTAGAGCCACCCTGCGGCCCTGCTGTTTAAAGCCCGCTGCCTTCAGGGGTTGCTCTGCGGCGGCAGCGGGGACGGCTGCCTCCCGCCGCCGTCCCTCTCCGAGCAGGAAGGAAACGGGAAACAAACACTACAAATGCTTTATTATTCTCAACTGAAATCGATAAACTATTAACACTTTTAACTTAATTTACTAGGAAACAGAATTTGAAAGGTATCTGACAAAGCTTTTCATATACATTAACAGCCGTCAGATTGTAAATTTAGGTCAATACCGAGCCAGAAAATGACCTAGAGGTGAAATGATCCATATACCAATACCAATTTCCTGAGTTGCCCAGAGTCCCTCAATAATTTCTATCTCACGTGAAATCTTTTGTGAATTTGTTTACAAAAAATCAAAGAGCAAAAGGCGAGAAGAGAAACCTCTTTCTCGATGCGACCTTTGCAAGTGGCATAGCAGAAGTCACTTAAGGTGACATCTCTTATAGCACTTCTGTACAGTTTAACTCAAACGTGTGAAAGGTTTCATGTAAGACAGGAACTACTGAAGGACTTGGGGCAACTCTAGCTCTGTTTTTGCAGCAGCACAAACCACAGGAGCCAGGGAAGTAGCTGAAGGCAGTGCATTAGTGAGCGAGGACCTGGATTCCTGCTGGCTCCTTGCCAGGCAAAGCTGCTCCCTGAACCCGGCAGCCAGCTGCTGGGGAAGGGGACAAGAGTCTTGGGCTCGTACAAGCGGTTAGAATTGAAACCAGAAAAAGAAAACAAACCAAGATTTGTTCAATCATATGCAACTAGAAAAAAAAATTTTGAAAATCTGTGAATAAATTACTAAACTTGTTTCAATTCTAAAGCTAGTAAAGATACCATAATCAATGCTTTCTATTTCAACTACCATAAGAACACAGGATTGCAACTTCTGTCACCTAGATGCCACTTCTTATATGCCTGTTTATTGACAGGAAAGCTAAAAGAATGACAATCACAACAACCGATCGAGGTGGTGCTCACTAAGAGTAAACAATTGAGAACAGAAGCAGCAGAAATCAAGCTCCAACAATTAAACAAGATTGTGCGACTCCAGAATTTTGATTAAAATGTGAGTTTTAATCAAGATCTGATAAACATATGCAGCTTTCAAATTTCCTTGCTTGAATTTTTGCACAGAGAATTACCCCAAATAGCTATTTTTATTTTGGCTACAAGTCCCCTTCCTTATTCTCATAAGAATACAAAGAAGCAAGTATTTTGCATTAGCCCTTGTCCCTCTAATTTTTTTTAAAGCTGCAGGTCAACTTTCAACTCCGATTTTTTAAAATTAGTGTAATAAAATGGTTACACACACAATAAAATGCAAAAAAAAAATAGGCACAAGAAAACAATGTATTTGTTAAGAGTACCTTGCAGATCAGATTCCCTCTGCAATTTAGGATTGGTGGTTACCTACATGCATTACAAAATCTGCAGCGCTGAGATGCTACAGCACTCAAATCTGCAATGCTTAAGACTCTAGCAATTTCCTAAAAGAAAGACCTGGATTATTTCCAAGTGATAGCCTTTATCTGAAAACTAGTAATTCCTAACAATAAAATAAAAACAGTTAACTCATTTTGTATAAACATGTTCAAGAAATTCTATATACTCACATAATACCTTGATTGAATCCTCAGTTTCCTGCTGGATTTTCTTAAATTTTCAGAACAAATATTAGTTCTCCGAAATTCTAGCCTGAACAAACACTCCCCTCTGTTTTGCAGAGGTGAAAAATGTTAGATATCTGCCCTACTTTAAATCATTTAGCTATCTGAAATGTTTTTATATTCAGTATCAAAGACTTGCATGAAGCTACTGGAAGACTTTCCAATAATCAAGACTACAGAATTAGGAAATGTCCCATTTAGAAATTGAGTTTTGAGTGATAAGAATGAAAAACAAATTGGTCCGTAGTTCCATGACTCCACTTAGACTGCCTTAATATTAGTTTGGATACAGTGCAAGTGCATCACCAGACAGATGGTCAGATCAATGTTTCAAATGGATATGATTTAAAAATTGTAATTCAACATGAAATTGTGACATATCAGTTAATTAGATTTTAGAAATGAAGAATAAAAATGCTTTTAAAAGTTGTTTCTTTCTATATGAATCATCCATACTTCCTAAGCATTCCAGAAATCAGATAAATCCAATGGTAGGTCTACTTATCTATGTAGAACCAGACTAATCCTCATTTTGCTAAGTAACATAATTTATCACAGACACCAAATACATGTTTCTTTATCACTCCATGTAAGAACTTAACTATGGAAAAGCAAGGTGTCCTATCACTAAAACCTCCCATAACTTTTAATAAAACATGCAAGAGTATGTTTCCAAATGTTTTCTAGGGAAACGATAAGTTAGATTGCAAATACTATGTTCCAGTTGCACAGTTAACCCAAACATCTCCGAGTCACGTTAGAGCCGCGTACAGCAATGAAAGACTTAGAGCAACAATAATGGAAAACCTGGGGGGCACAGAGAAGGTTTCTTTCGAGATCAGTGTGTGAAGGAAAGCTAAACAAGTCAGACACAAGGGACAAAACAGACTTAAGAGACAACTAGGTATAAAATTAGCAGAATAAAACACGTAAAATTGTAGGATTAACAACAGAACTTGAAATTACAAAGGACAGGAAAGCACTAAGGTCAGCGTATGGTACATATTTTGTAACAGTATTCTTACAATACTGTAAGATTTTCTTTTCTCCATTTATAGTGTGAACTTCATTCACATGCCTTGGTTTTCAGCTACGTGATTTTGAGCCATTTTTGTCTCCCAGCTTTTAAGTTTATTTCGACTATACCCGAATCCATCTTTATTACTTGAAAACCTACCCCTTTATTTCTCCTGATTTCATAGATTGCAGGTGGGGTTGCATCTGAAATAACCTACAGTTATCTTTATAGATGAATCCAGCATGGGACAATGGCATAGATTTGCAAGATTCAGCTATTCCTCAAGTGCATTTCCAACATTACTGAAAATTAATGAGTTTCTACTGTGTATATTTGTATACAATGCTTTGAAGTGAGCACTATTAGCCAGTAAATTTCATGTGGAGGAATAGGTTGACTAGCAGATAAAGGAAAAGTAACTAACACACAATTCCACTATCTGCAATACCATTCAATAATCCTTGCAACTGTTGTCTTGGATCCAAAACACACTAATAGATCAAACTCAGTAGCTGACAAGTAATGCTCACCAAAATTATGAATTTTTCCATGTGCTGAACATGCTTTAAAAAGTAATGTCTAAAGACTTATCCTCCCTGGAAGCTAACTTTTTCCTGCAAAGACTCAATCCCCCTTTTGTCCCCAAATAAGTAAAATTTCATGCACAATTGAGTTTATCTGCCTCAAATCAATAAAGGCACTAAAATAGATGTTAAAAAAAAAAGAGTATAGTTAACCAATCGGAGTATTATTGCAAGTCTTGTAGGAATACAGATGCACTGAATATGAAATACACTAGTTGAAAGGTACTTTGGAAGGTTTTTAGGCATTACTAAAATGCTTTCAAATGATGTGCAGTCACTTATGAAACGTATTCAGGTGCTTTCCCCAGTTTGAAAAGGAGTGCTTTTTCATAGCATTAGTTTTATAATGAGTCTTTTCAGGCAAATTTCAAAGGATGTATGGTTCACATACTTTAAACTGAATTCACTTATAATTTAGTATTTGACAGAGCTAATGCCTAATTGTTTCTAAAGAGCCTACGAAGGAAAATATTTTTTTTTATTCAACAAACATTTAACTAAAATCATGTTTTGCTTTGTTTTCACACTGAGAATTGAATTTGATGCTACAATAGAGAAGAGCAGCCTGTGCTAGTTAACGTGATTTTAATTACTGTAGTCAAAATTCTCCTTGTTTTCTATTAGAAAGAATTTGACATGACCTAAATTTTGGAATATGGCATTAATGCTGACAGAAGAGGTTTTCTTTCAACAACTTAGGTCTCATCATCCAAGCAACTTAAAGGATCACTAACTTGCGAGTTCACGCTAGCCGCGTGCAAGTCTGCGTCCAGGCGTGGGAGCCACGGCAAGCCTGCAGCAGCAACCCACGCAGCCTCCGGCCGGGCTAGCTCTTTAAAGCTACAAGTAATGTTAACAAGAAGGCCAGAGTTACCGTTTCCTTTTAAAGAGTGTTATAAATTTTCTTTTAATAGATATCAGAAGCCTACTGAAATGATTTCAGTTGAACAATGCAAGGTTAACATATACTTTTCAAACAGTGTCATAATCTGTTGTGTGGATCTTCAGAGCCAATTTATCTTCACATAAAAGATAATGATGATTACCAGATCTGCAGCTCCTATAAATCACTTCACCTCTGTTGAGTTAATGGAGATATGTTGATTTGCATCAGCTGAGAATTTTGCCAGATACTGCCCCTAAGCAGGGTTAGCATCATCATTTTGACCTCTTTTTTCAGTGAAAATACAAAGCTGCAATACCAGTACAGGTTTTGTTTTTGTCAGAAATATATAATAGTTTGCATTAACCCGTGAGTACACCACTCAAAATTAAAGTCAGTTCATCACAGTACAGAGTCACATACTGGCAGATCCTAAA